>NC_080411.1:48527500-48880000 GCF_030265065.1 Corythoichthys intestinalis | reverse complement strand
GAAGTCAACCAAACTTCACCCATTAGTGTATTGTATCGCAATCTAGTAGTTACATGTGGAAATTTGGTTATTGGACATTTGGTTTGAGCGCAATCATTAAACTTAGGTCAAAAAAGCCATTTAAGCCTTTTCACAGTGAGATCTATGCGATATGGCCGAGAAATGTAATTTTGATGTTAACTCCAAAACCGCTGCGCAGAAGTCAACCAAACTTCACCCAATAGTGTATTGTATCACAATCTAGTAGTTACATTTGAAAATTTTGTTCTAGGAAATTTTGTTTGAGCGCAATCATCAAACTTAATTAAAAAAGTCATTTGAGCCTTTTCACAGTGAGATCTATGCGATATGGCCGAGAAATGTAATTTTGATGTTAACTCCCAAACCTCTGCGCAGAAGTCAACCAAACTTCACCCATTAGTGTATTGTATCACAATCTAGTAGTTACATGTGGAAATTTGGTTCTAGGACATTTGATTTGAGCGCAATCCTCAAACTTAGGTCAAAAAAGCCATTTAAGCCTTTTCACAGTGAGATCTATGCGATATGGCCGAGAAATGTAATTTTGATGTTAACTCCCAAACCGCTGCGCAGAAGTCAACCAAACTTCACCCAATAGTGTATTGTATCACATTCTAGTAGTTACATTTGAAAATTTCGTTCTAGGACATTTGGTTTGAGCGCAATCTTTAAACTTAGGTCAAAAAAGCCATTTAAGCCTTTTCACAGTGAGATCTATGCGATATGGCCGAGAAATGTAATTTTGATGTTAACTCCCAAACCGCTGCGCAGAAGTCAACCAAACTTCACCCAATAGTGTATTGTATCACAATCTAGTAGTTACATTTGAAAATTTTGTTCTAGGACATTTTGTTTGAACGCAATCATCAAACTTAATTAAAAAAGTCATTTAAGCCTTTTCACAGTGAGATCTATGCGATATGGCCGAGAAATGTAATTTTGATGTTAACTCCCAAACCGCTGCGCAGAAGTCAACCAAACTTCACCCAATAGTGTATTGTATCACAATCTAGTAGTTACATTTTAAAATTTTGTTCTAGGACATTTTGTTTGAACGCAATCATCAAACTTAATTAAAAAAGTCATTTAAGCCTTTTCACGGTGAGATCTATGCGATATGGCCGAGAAATGTAATTTTGATGTTAACTCCCAAACCGCTGCGCAGAAGTCAACCAAACTTCACCCAATAGTGTATTGTATCACATTCTAGTAGTTACATTTGAAAATTTCGTTCTAGGACATTTGGTTTGAGCGCAATCATTAAACTTAGGTCAAAAAAGCCATTTAAGCCTTTTCACAGTGAGATCTATGCGATATGGCCGAGAAATGTAATTTTGATGTTAACTCCCAAACCGCTGCGCAGAAGTCAACTAAACTTCACCCAATAGTGTATTGTATCACATTCTAGTAGTTACATTTGAAAATTTCGTTCTAGGACATTTGGTTTGAGCGCAATCATTAAACTTAATTAAAAAAGTCATTTAAGCCTTTTCACAGTGAGATCTATGCGATATGGCCGAGAAATGTAATTTTGATGTTAACTCCCAAACCGCTGCGCAGAAGTCAACCAAACTTCACCCATTAGTGTATTGTATCACAATCTAGTAATTACATGTGGAAATTTGGTTGTAGGACTTTTGATTTGAGCGCAATCCTCAAACTTAGGTCAAAAAAGCCATTTAAGCCTTTTCACAGTGAGATCTATGCGATATGGCCGAGAAATGTAATTTTGATGTTAACTCCCAAACCGCTGCGCAGAAGTCAACCAAACTTCACCCAATAGTGTATTGTATCACAATCTAGTAGTTACATTTGAAAATTTTGTTCTATGACATTTTGTTTGAACGCAATCATCAAACTTAATTAAAAAAGTCATTTAAGCCTTTTCACAGTGAGATCTATACGATATGGCCGAGAAATGTAATTTTGATGTTAACTCCCAAACCGCTGCGCAGAAGTCAACCAAACTTCACCCAATAGTGTATTGTATCACAATCTAGTAGTTACATTTGGAAATTTGGTTCTTGGACATTTGATTTGAGCGCAATCCTCAAACTTAGGTCAAAAAAGCCATTTAAGCCTTTTCACAGTGAGATCTATGCGATATGGCCGAGAAATGTAATTTTGATGTTAACTCCCAAACCGCTGCGCAGAAGTCAACCAAACTTCACCCAATAGTGTATTGTATCACAATCTAGTAGTTACATTTGAAAATTTTGTTCTAGGACATTTTGTTTGAACGCAATCATCAAACTTAATTAAAAAAGTCATTTAAGCCTTTTCACAGTGAGATCTATGCGATATGGCCGAGAAATGTAATTTTGATGTTAACTCCCAAACCGCTGCGCAGAAGTCAACCAAACTTCACCCAATAGTGTATTGTATCACATTCTAGTAGTTACATTTGAAAATTTCGTTCTAGGACATTTGGTTTGAGCGCAATCATTAAACTTAGGTCAAAAAAGCCATTTAAGCCTTTTCACAGTGAGATCTATGCGATATGGCCGAGAAATGTAATTTTGATGTTAACTCCCAAACCGCTGCGCAGAAGTCAACCAAACTTCACCCAATAGTGTATTGTATCACAATCTAGTAGTTACATTTGAAAATTTTGTTCTAGGAAATTTTGTTTGAGCGCAATCATCAAACTTAATTAAAAAAGTCATTTAAGCCTTTTCACAGTGAGATCTATGCGATATGGCCGAGAAATGTAATTTTGATGTTAACTCCCAAACCGCTGCGCAGAAGTCAACCAAACTTCACCCATTAGTGTATTGTATCACAATCTAGTAGTTACATGTGAAAATTTGGTTCTAGGACATTTGATTTGAGCGCAATCCTCAAACTTAGGTCAAAAAAGCCATTTAAGCCTTTTCACAGTGAGATCTATGCGATATGGCCGAGAAATGTAATTTTGATGTTAACTCCCAAACCGCTGCGCAGAAGTCAACCAAACTTCACCCAATAGTGTATTGTATCACATTCTAGTAGTTACATTTGAAAATTTCGTTCTAGGACATTTGGTTTGAGCGCAATCCTCAAACTTAGGTCAAAAAAGCCATTTAAGCCTTTTCACAGTGAGATCTATGCGATATGGCCGAGAAATGTAATTTTGATGTTAACTCCCAAACCGCTGCGCAGAAGTCAACCAAACTTCACCCATTAGTGTATTGTATCACAATCTAGTAGTTACATGTGGAAATTTGGTTTTTGGACATTTGGTTTGAGCGCAATCATTAAACTTAGGTCAAAAAAGCCATTTAAGCCTTTTCACAGTGAGATCTATGCGATATGGCCGAGAAATGTAATTTTGATGTTAACTCCCAAACCGCTGCGCAGAAGTCAACCAAACTTCACCCAATAGTGTATTGTATCACAATCTAATAGTTACATTTGAAAATTTTGTTCTAGGAAATTTTGTTTGAGCGCAATCATCAAACTTAATTAAAAAAGTCATTTAAGCCTTTTCACAGTGAGATCTATGCGATATGGCCGAGAAATGTAATTTTGATGTTAACTCCCAAACCTCTGCGCAGAAGTCAACCAAACTTCACCCATTAGTGTATTGTATCACAATCTAGTAGTTACATGTGGAAATTTGGTTCTAGGACATTTGATTTGAGCGCAATCCTCAAACTTAGGTCAAAAAAGCCATTTAAGCCTTTTCACAGTGAGATCTATGCAATATGGCCGAGAAATGTAATTTTGATGTTAACTCCCAAACCGCTGCGCAGAAGTCAACCAAACTTCACCCAATAGTGTATTGTATCACATTCTAGTAGTTACATTTGAAAATTTCGTTCTAGGACATTTGGTTTGAGCGCAATCTTTAAACTTAGGTCAAAAAAGCCATTTAAGCCTTTTCACAGTGAGATCTATGCGATATGGCCGAGAAATGTAATTTTGATGTTAACTCCCAAACCGCTGCGCAGAAGTCAACCAAACTTCACCCAATAGTGTATTGTATCACAATCTAGTAGTTACATTTGAAAATTTTGTTCTAGGACATTTTGTTTGAACGCAATCATCAAACTTAATTAAAAAAGTCATTTAAGCCTTTTCACAGTGAGATCTATGCGATATGGCCGAGAAATGTAATTTTGATGTTAACTCCCAAACCGCTGCGCAGAAGTCAACCAAACTTCACCCAATAGTGTATTGTATCACAATCTAGTAGTTACATTTGAAAATTTTGTTCTAGGACATTTTGTTTGAACGCAATCATCAAACTTAATTAAAAAAGTCATTTAAGCCTTTTCACAGTGAGATCTATGCGATATGGCCGAGAAATGTAATTTTGATGTTAACTCCCAAACCTCTGCGCAGAAGTCAACCAAACTTCACCCATTAGTGTATTGTATCACAATCTAGTAGTTACATGTGGAAATTTGGTTCTAGGACATTTGATTTGAGCGCAATCCTCAAACTTAGGTCAAAAAAGCCATTTAAGCCTTTTCACAGTGAGATCTATGCGATATGGCCGAGAAATGTAATTTTGATGTTAACTCCCAAACCGCTGCGCAGAAGTCAACCAAACTTCACCCAATAGTGTATTGTATCACATTCTAGTAGTTACATTTGAAAATTTCGTTCTAGGACATTTGGTTTGAGCGCAATCTTTAAACTTATGTCAAAAAAGCCATTTAAGCCTTTTCACAGTGAGATCTATGCGATATGGCCGAGAAATGTAATTTTGATGTTAACTCCCAAACCGCTGCGCAGAAGTCAACCAAACTTCACCCAATAGTGTATTGTATCACAATCTAGTAGTTACATTTGAAAATTTTGTTCTAGGACATTTTGTTTGAACGCAATCATCAAACTTAATTAAAAAAGTCATTTAAGCCTTTTCACAGTGAGATCTATGCGATATGGCCGAGAAATGTAATTTTGATGTTAACTCCCAAACCGCTGCGCAGAAGTCAACCAAACTTCACCCAATAGTGTATTGTATCACAATCTAGTAGTTACATTTGAAAATTTTGTTCTAGGACATTTTGTTTGAACGCAATCATCAAACTTAATTAAAAAAGTCATTTAAGCCTTTTCACGGTGAGATCTATGCGATATGGCCGAGAAATGTAATTTTGATGTTAACTCCCAAACCGCTGCGCAGAAGTCAACCAAACTTCACCCAATAGTGTATTGTATCACATTCTAGTAGTTACATTTAAAAATTTCGTTCTAGGACATTTGGTTTGAGCGCAATCATTAAACTTAGGTCAAAAAAGCCATTTAAGCCTTTTCACAGTGAGATCTATGCGATATGGCCGAGAAATGTAATTTTGATGTTAACTCCCAAACCGCTGCGCTGAAGTCAACCAAACTTCACCCAATAGTATATTGTATCACAATCTAGTAGTTACATTTGAAAATTTTGTTCTAGGAAATTTTGTTTGAGCGCAATCATCAAACTTAATTAAAAAAGTCATTTAAGCCTTTTCACAGTGAGATCTATACGATATGGCCGAGAAATGTAATTTTGATGTTAACTCCCAAACCTCTGCGCAGAAGTCAACCAAACTTCACCCATTAGTGTATTGTATCACAATCTAGTAGTTACATGTGGAAATTTGGTTCTAGGACATTTGATTTGAGCGCAATCCTCAAACTTAGGTCAAAAAAGCCATTTAAGCCTTTTCACAGTGAGATCTATGCGATATGGCCGAGAAATGTAATTTTGATGTTAACTCCCAAACCGCTGCGCAGAAGTCAACCAAACTTCACCCAATAGTGTATTGTATCACAATCTAGTAGTTACATTTGAAAATTTTGTTCTAGGAAATTTTGTTTGAGCGCAATCATCAAACTTAATTAAAAAAGTCATTTAAGCCTTTTCACAGTGAGATCTATGCGATATGGCCGAGAAATGTAATTTTGATGTTAACTCCCAAACCTCTGCGCAGAAGTCAACCAAACTTCACCCAATAGTGTATTGTATCACAATCTAGTAGTTACATGTGGAAATTTGGTTCTAGGACATTTGATTTGAGAGCAATCTTTAAACTTAGGTCAAAAAAGCCATTTAAGCCTTTTCACAGTGAGATCTATGCGATATGGCCGAGAAATGTAATTTTGATGTTAACTCCCAAACCGCTGCGCAGAAGTCAACCAAACTTCACCCAATAGTGTATTGTATCACAATCTAGTAGTTACATTTGAAAGTTTTGTTCTAGGACATTTTGTTTGAACGCAATCATCAAACTTAATTAAAAAAGTCATTTAAGCCTTTTCACAGTGAGATCTATGCGATATGGCCGAGAAATGTAATTTTGATGTTAACTCCCAAACCGCTGCGCAGAAGTCAACCAAACTTCACCCAATAGTGTATTGTATCACAATCTAGTAGTTACATTTGGAAATTTTGTTCTTGGACATTTGATTTGAGTGCAATCCTCAAACTTAGGTCAAAAAAGCCATTTAAGCCTTTTCACAGTGAGATCTATGCGATATGGCCGAGAAATGTAATTTTGATGTTAACTCCCAAACCGCTGCGCAGAAGTCAACCAAACTTCACCCAATAGTGTATTGTATCACAATCTAGTAGTTACATTTGAAAATTTTGTTCTAGGACATTTTGTTTGAACGCAATCATCAAACTTAATTAAAAAAGTCATTTAAGCCTTTTCACAGTGAGATCTATGCGATATGGCCGAGAAATGTAATTTTGATGTTAACTCCCAAACCGCTGCGCAGAAGTCAACCAAACTTCACCCAATAGTGTATTGTATCACATTCTAGTAGTTACATTTGAAAATTTCGTTCTAGGACATTTGGTTTGAGCGCAATCATTAAACTTAGGTCAAAAAAGCCATTTAAGCCTTTTCACAGTGAGATCTATGCGATATGGCCGAGAAATGTAATTTTGATAACTCCCAAACCGCTGCGCAGAAGTCAACTAAACTTCACCCAATAGTGTATTGTATCACATTCTAGTAGTTACATTTGAAAATTTCGTTCTAGGACATTTGGTTTGAGCGCAATCATTAAACTTAATAAAAAAAGTCATTTAAGCCTTTTCACAGTGAGATCTATGCGATATGGCCGAGAAATGTAATTTTGATGTTAACTCCCAAACCGCTGCGCAGAAGTCAACCAAACTTCACCCATTAGTGTATTGTATCACAATCTAGTAATTACATGTGGAAATTTGGTTCTAGGACATTTGATTTGAGCGCAATCCTCAAACTTAGGTCAAAAAAGCCATTTAAGCCTTTTCACAGTGAGATCTATGCGATATGGCCGAGAAATGTAATTTTGATGTTAACTCCCAAACCGCTGCGCAGAAGTCAACCAAACTTCACCCAATAGTGTATTGTATCACAATCTAGTAGTTACATTTGAAAATTTTGTTCTATGACATTTTGTTTGAACGCAATCATCAAACTTAATTAAAAAAGTCATTTAAGCCTTTTCACAGTGAGATCTATGCGATATGGCCGAGAAATGTAATTTTGATGTTAACTCCCAAACCGCCTCGCAGAAGTCAACCAAACTTCACCCATTAGTGTATTGTATCACAATCTAGTAGTTACATGTGGAAATTTGGTTATTGGACATTTGGTTTGAGCGCAATCATTAAACTTAGGTCAAAAAAGTCATTTAAGCCTTTTCACAGTGAGATCTATGCGATATGGCCGAGAAATGTAATTTTGATGTTAACTCCCAAACCGCTGCGCAGAAGTCAACCAAACTTCACCCAATAGTGTATTGTATCACATTCTAGTAGTTACATTTGAAAATTTCGTTCTAGGACATTTGGTTTGAGCGCAATCATTAAATTTAGGTCAAAAAAGCCATTTAAGCCTTTTCACAGTGAGATCTATGCGATATGGCCGAGAAATGTAATTTTGATGTTAACTCCCAAACCGCTGCGCAGAAGTCAACTAAACTTCACCCAATAGTGTATTGTATCACATTCTAGTAGTTACATTTGAAAATTTCGTTCTAGGACATTTGGTTTGAGCGCAATCATTAAACTTAATTAAAAAAGTCATTTAAGCCTTTTCACAGTGAGATTTTTGCGATATGGCCGAGAAATGTAATTTTGATGTTAACTCCCAAACCGCTGCGCAGAAGTCAACCAAACTTAACCCATTAGTGTATTGTATCACAATCTAGTAATTACATGTGGAAATTTGGTTCTAGGACATTTGATTTGAGCGCAATCCTCAAACTTAGGTCAAAAAAGCCATTTAAGCCTTTTCACAGTGAGATCTATGCGATATGGCCGAGAAATGTAATTTTGATGTTAACTCCCAAACCGCTGCGCAGAAGTCAACCGAACTTCACCCAATAGTGTATTGTATCACAATCTAGTAGTTACATTTGAAAATTTTGTTCTATGACATTTTGTTTGAACGCAATCATCAAACTTAATTAAAAAAGTCATTTAAGCCTTTTCACAGTGAGATCTATGCGATATGGCCAAGAAATGTAATTTTGATGTTAACTCCCAAACCGCCTCGCAGAAGTCAACCAAACTTCACCCATTAGTGTATTGTATCACAATATAGTAGTTACATGTGGAAATTTGGTTATTGGACATTTGGTTTGAGCGCAATCATTAAACTTAGGTCAAAAAAGCCATTTAAGCCTTTTCACAGTGAGATCTATGCGATATGGCCGAGAAATGTAATTTTGATGTTAACTCCAAAACCGCTGCGCAGAAGTCAACCAAACTTCACCCAATAGTGTATTGTATCACAATCTAGTAGTTACATTTGAAAATTTTGTTCTAGGAAATTTTGTTTGAGCGCAATCATCAAACTTAATTAAAAAAGTCATTTAAGCCTTTTCACAGTGAGATCTATGCGATATGGCCGAGAAATGTAATTTTGATGTTAACTCCCAAACCTCTGCGCAGAAGTCAACCAAACTTCACCCATTAGTGTATTGTATCACAATCTAGTAGTTACATGTGGAAATTTGGTTCTAGGACATTTGATTTGAGCGCAATCCTCAAACTTAGGTCAAAAAAGCCATTTAAGCCTTTTCACAGTGAGATCTATGCGATATGGCCGAGAAATGTAATTTTGATGTTAACTCCCAAACCGCTGCGCAGAAGTCAACCAAACTTCACCCAATAGTGTATTGTATCACATTCTAGTAGTTACATTTGAAAATTTCGTTCTAGGACATTTGGTTTGAGCGCAATCTTTAAACTTAGGTCAAAAAAGCCATTTAAGCCTTTTCACAGTGAGATCTATGCGATATGGCCGAGAAATGTAATTTTGATGTTAACTCCCAAACCGCTGCGCAGAAGTCAACCAAACTTCACCCAATAGTGTATTGTATCACAATCTAGTAGTTACATTTGAAAATTTTGTTCTAGGACATTTTGTTTGAACGCAATCATCAAACTTAATTAAAAAAGTCATTTAAGCCTTTTCACAGTGAGATCTATGCGATATGGCCGAGAAATGTAATTTTGATGTTAACTCCCAAACCGCTGCGCAGAAGTCAACCAAACTTCACCCAATAGTGTATTGTATCACAATCTAGTAGTTACATTTGAAAATTTTGTTCTAGGACATTTTGTTTGAACGCAATCATCAAACTTAATTAAAAAAGTCATTTAAGCCTTTTCACGGTGAGATCTATGCGATATGGCCGAGAAATGTAATTTTAATGTTAACTCCCAAACCGCTGCGCAGAAGTCAACCAAACTTCACCCAATAGTGTATTGTATCACATTCTAGTAGTTACATTTGAAAATTTCGTTCTAGGACATTTGGTTTGAGCGCAATCATTAAACTTAGGTCAAAAAAGCCATTTAAGCCTTTTCACAGTGAGATCTATGCGATATGGCCGAGAAATGTAATTTTGATGTTAACTCCCAAACCGCTGCGCAGAAGTCAACCAAACTTCACCCAATAGTGTATTGTATCACAATCTAGTAGTTACATTTGAAAATTTTGTTCTATGACATTTTGTTTGAACGCAATCATCAAACTTAATTAAAAAAGTCATTTAAGCCTTTTCACAGTGAGATCTATGCGATATGGCCGAGAAATGTAATTTTGATGTTAACTCCCAAACCGCTGCGCAGAAGTCAACCAAACTTCACCCATTAGTGTATTGTATCACAATCTAGTAGTTACATGTGGAAATTTGGTTATTGGACATTTGGTTTGAGCGCAATCATTAAACTTAGGTCAAAAAAGCCATTTAAGCCTTTTCACAGTGAGATCTATGCGATATGGCCGAGAAATGTAATTTTGATGTTAACTCCCAAACCGCTGCGCAGAAGTCAACCAAACTTCACCCAATAGTGTATTGTATCACAATCTAGTAGTTACATTTGAAAATTTTGTTCTAGGAAATTTTGTTTGAGCGCAATCATCAAACTTAATTAAAAAAGTCATTTAAGCCTTTTCACAGTGAGATCTATACGATATGGCCGAGAAATGTAATTTTGATGTTAACTCCCAAACCTCTGCGCAGAAGTCAACCAAACTTCACCCATTAGTGTATTGTATCACAATCTAGTAGTTACATGTAGAAATTTGGTTCTAGGACATTTGATTTGAGCGCAATCCTCAAACTTAGGTCAAAAAAGCCATTTAAGCCTTTTCACAGTGAGATCTATGCGATATGGCCGAGAAATGTAATTTTGATGTTAACTCCCAAACCGCTGCGCAGAAGTCAACCAAACTTCACCCAATAGTGTATTGTATCACATTCTAGTAGTTACATTTGAAAATTTCGTTCTAGGACATTTGGTTTGAGCGCAATCTTTAAACTTAGGTCAAAAAAGCCATTTAAGCCTTTTCACAGTGAGATCTATGCGATATGGCCGAGAAATGTAATTTTGATGTTAACTCCCAAACCGCTGCGCAGAAGTCAACCAAACTTCACCCAATAGTGTATTGTATCACAATCTAGTAGTTACATTTGAAAATTTTGTTCTAGGAAATTTTGTTTGAGCGCAATCATCAAACTTAATTAAAAAAGTCATTTAAGCCTTTTCACAGTGAGATCTATGCGATATGGCCGAGAAATGTAATTTTGATGTTAACTCCCAAACCGCTGCGCAGAAGTCAACCAAACTTCACCCAATAGTGTATTGTATCACATTCTAGTAGTTACATTTGAAAATTTCGTTCTAGGACATTTGGTTTGAGCGCAATCATTAAACTTAGGTCAAAAAAGCCATTTAAGCCTTTTCACAGTGAGATCTATGCGATATGGCCGAGAAATATAATTTTGATGTTAACTCCCAAACCGCTGCGCAGAAGTCAACCAAACTTCACCCAATAGTGTATTGTATCACATTCTAGTAGTTACATTTGAAAATTTCGTTCTAGGACATTTGGTTTGAGCGCAATCATTAAACTTAGGTCAAAAAAGCCATTTAAGCCTTTTCACAGTGAGATCTATGCGATATGGCCGAGAAATGTAATTTTGATGTTAACTCCCAAACCGCTGCGCAGAAGTCAACTAAACCACCCAATAGTGTATTGTATCACATTCTAGTAGTTACATTTGAAAATTTCGTTCTAGGACATTTGGTTTGAGCGCAATCATTAAACTTAATTAAAAAAGTCATTTAAGCCTTTTCACAGTGAGATCTATGCGATATGGCCGAGAAATGTAATTTTGATGTTAACTCCCAAACCGCTGCGCAGAAGTCAACCAAACTTCACCCATTAGTGTATTGTATCACAATCTAGTAATTACATGTGGAAATTTGGTTCTAGGACATTTGATTTGAGCGCAATCCTCAAACTTAGGTCAAAAAAGCCATTTAAGCCTTTTCACAGTGAGATCTATGCGATATGGCCGAGAAATGTAATTTTGATGTTAACTCCAAAACCGCTGCGCAGAAGTCAACCAAACTTCACCCAATAGTGTATTGTATCACAATCTAGTAGTTACATTTGAAAATTTTGTTCTATGACATTTTGTTTGAACGCAATCATCAAACTTAATTAAAAAAGTCATTTAAGCCTTTTCACAGTGAGATCTATGCGATATGGCTGAGAAATGTAATTTTGATGTTAACTCCCAAACCGCTGCGCAGAAGTCAACCAAACTTCACCCAATAGTGTATTGTATCACAATCTAGTAGTTACATTTGGAAATTTGGTTCTTGGACATTTGATTTGAGCGCAATCCTCAAACTTAGGTCAAAAAAGCCATTTAAGCCTTTTCACAGTGAGATCTATGCGATATGGCCGAGAAATGTAATTTTGATGTTAACTCCCAAACCGCTGCGCAGAAGTCAACCAAACTTCACCCAATAGTGTATTGTATCACAATCTAGTAGTTACATTTGAAAATTTTGTTCTAGGACATTTTGTTTGAACGCAATCATCAAACTTAATTAAAAAAGTCATTTAAGCCTTTTCACAGTGAGATCTATGCGATATGGCCGAGAAATGTAATTTTGATGTTAACTCCCAAACCGCTGCGCAGAAGTCAACCAAACTTCACCCAATAGTGTATTGTATCACATTCTAGTAGTTACATTTGAAAATTTCGTTCTAGGACATTTGGTTTGAGCGCAATCATTAAACTTAGGTCAAAAAAGCCATTTAAGCCTTTTCACAGTGAGATCTATGCGATATGGCCGAGAAATGTAATTTTGATGTTAACTCCCAAACCGCTGCGCAGAAGTCAACCAAACTTCACCCAATAGTGTATTGTATCACAGTCTAGTAGTTACATTTGAAAATTTTGTTCTAGGAAATTTTGTTTGAGCGCAATCATCAAACTTAATTAAAAAAGTCATTTAAGCCTTTTCACAGTGAGATCTATGCGATATGGCCGAGAAATGTAATTTTGATGTTAACTCCCAAACCGCTGCGCAGAAGTCAACCAAACTTCACCCATTAGTGTATTGTATCACAATCTAGTAGTTACATGTGAAAATTTGGTTCTAGGACATTTGATTTGAGCGCAATCCTCAAACTTAGGTCAAAAAAGCCATTTAAGCCTTTTCACAGTGAGATCTATGCGATATGGCCGAGAAATGTAATTTTGATGTTAACTCCCAAACCGCTGCGCAGAAGTCAACCAAACTTCACCCAATAGTGTATTGTATCACATTCTAGTAGTTACATTTGAAAATTTCGTTCTAGGACATTTGGTTTGAGCGCAATCTTTAAACTTAGGTCAAAAAAGCCATTTAAGCCTTTTCACAGTGAGATCTATGCGATATGGCCGAGAAATGTAATTTTGATGTTAACTCCCAAACCGCTGCGCAGAAGTCAACCAAACTTCACCCAATAGTGTATTGTATCACAATCTAGTAGTTACATTTGAAAATTTTGTTCTAGGACATTTTGTTTGAACGCAATCATCAAACTTAATTAAAAAAGTCATTTAAGCCTTTTCACGGTGAGATCTATGCGATATGGCCAAGAAATGTAATTTTGATGTTAACTCCCAAACCGCTGCGCAGAAGTCAACCAAACTTCACCCAATAGTGTATTGTATCACATTCTAGTAGTTACATTTGAAAATTTCGTTCTAGGACATTTGGTTTGAGCGCAATCATTAAACTTAGGTCAAAAAAGCCATTTAAGCCTTTTCACAGTGAGATCTATGCGATATGGCCGAGAAATGTAATTTTGATGTTAACTCCCAAACCGCTGCGCAGAAGTCAACTAAACTTCACCCAATAGTGTATTGTATCACATTCTAGTAGTTACATTTGAAAATTTTGTTCTAGGACATTTGGTTTGAGCGCAATCATTAAACTTAATTAAAAAAGTCATTTAAGCCTTTTCACAGTGAGATCTATGCGATATGGCCGAGAAATGTAATTTTGATGTTAACTCCCAAACCGCTGCGCAGAAGTCAACCAAACTTCACCCATTAGTGTATTGTATCACAATCTAGTAATTACATGTGGAAATTTGGTTCTAGGACATTTGATTTGAGCGCAATCCTCAAACTTAGGTCAAAAAAGCCATTTAAGCCTTTTCACAGTGAGATCTATGCGATATGGCCGAGAAATGTAATTTTGATGTTAACTCCCAAACCGCTGCGCAGAAGTCAACCAAACTTCACCCAATAGTGTATTGTATCACATTCTAGTAGTTACATTTGAAAATTTCGTTCTAGGACATTTGGTTTGAGCGCAATCATTAAACTTAGGTCAAAAAAGCCATTTAAGCCTTTTCACAGTGAGATCTATGCGATATGGCCGAGAAATGTAATTTTGATGTTAACTCCCAAACCGCTGCGCAGAAGTCAACTAAACTTCACCCAATAGTGTATTGTATCACAATCTAGTAGTTACATTTGAAAATTTTGTTCTAGGAAATTTTGTTTGAGCGCAATCATCAAACTTAATTAAAAAAGTCATTTAAGCCTTTTCACAGTGAGATCTATGCGATATGGCCGAGAAATGTAATTTTGATGTTAACTCCCAAACCGCTGCGCAGAAGTCAACCAAACTTCACCCATTAGTGTATTGTATCACAATCTAGTAGTTTCATGTGAAAATTTGGTTCTAGGACATTTGATTTGAGCGCAATCCTCAAACTTAGGTCAAAAAAGCCATTTAAGCCTTTTCACAGTGAGATCTATGCGATATGGCCGAGAAATATAATTTTGATGTTAACTCCCAAACCGCTGCGCAGAAGTCAACCAAACTTCACCCAATAGTGTATTGTATCACATTCTAGTAGTTACATTTGAAAATTTCGTTCTAGGACATTTGGTTTGAGCGCAATCATTAAACTTAGGTCAAAAAAGCCATTTAAGCCTTTTCACAGTGAGATCTATGCGATATGGCCGAGAAATGTAATTTTGATGTTAACTCCCAAACCGCTGCGCAGAAGTCAACTAAACCACCCAATAGTGTATTGTATCACATTCTAGTAGTTACATTTGAAAATTTCGTTCTAGGACATTTGGTTTGAGCGCAATCATTAAACTTAAAAAAGTCATTTAAGCCTTTTCACAGTGAGATCTATGCGATATGGCCGAGAAATGTAATTTTGATGTTAACTCCCAAACCGCTGCGCAGAAGTCAACCAAACTTCACCCATTAGTGTATTGTATCACAATCTAGTAATTACATGTGAAAATTTGGTTCTAGGACATTTGATTTGAGCGCAATCCTCAAACTTAGGTCAAAAAAGCCATTTAAGCCTTTTCACAGTGAGATCTATGCGATATGGCCGAGAAATGTAATTTTGATGTTAACTCCAAAACCGCTGCGCAGAAGTCAACCAAACTTCACCCAATAGTGTATTGTATCACAATCTAGTAGTTACATTTGAAAATTTTGTTCTATGACATTTTGTTTGAACGCAATCATCAAACTTAATTAAAAAAGTCATTTAAGCCTTTTCACAGTGAGATCTATGCGATATGGCCGAGAAATGTAATTTTGATGTTAACTCCCAAACCGCTGCGCAGAAGTCAACCAAACTTCACCCAATAGTGTATTGTATCACAATCTAGTAGTTACATTTGGAAATTTGGTTCTTGGACATTTGATTTGAGCGCAATCCTCAAACTTAGGTCAAAAAAGCCATTTAAGCCTTTTCACAGTGAGATCTATGCGATATGGCCGAGAAATGTAATTTTGATGTTAACTCCCAAACCGCTGCGCAGAAGTCAACCAAACTTCACCCAATAGTGTATTGTATCACAATCTAGTAGTTACATTTGAAAATTTTGTTCTAGGACATTTTGTTTGAACGCAATCATCAAACTCAATTAAAAAAGTCATTTAAGCCTTTTCACAGTGAGATCTATGCGATATGGCCGAGAAATGTAATTTTGATGTTAACTCCCAAACCGCTGCGCAGAAGTCAACCAAACTTCACCCAATAGTGTATTGTATCACATTCTAGTAGTTACATTTGAAAATTTCGTTCTAGGACATTTGGTTTGAGCGCAATCATTAAACTTAGGTCAAAAAAGCCATTTAAGCCTTTTCACAGTGAGATCTATGCGATATGGCCGAGAAATGTAATTTTGATGTTAACTCCCAAACCGCTGCGCAGAAGTCAACCAAACTTCACCCAATAGTGTATTGTATCACAGTCTAGTAGTTACATTTGAAAATTTTGTTCTAGGAAATTTTGTTTGAGCGCAATCATCAAACTTAATTAAAAAAGTCATTTAAGCCTTTTCACAGTGAGATCTATGCGATATGGCCGAGAAATGTAATTTTGATGTTAACTCCCAAACCGCTGCGCAGAAGTCAACCAAACTTCACCCATTAGTGTATTGTATCACAATCTAGTAGTTACATGTGAAAATTTGGTTCTAGGACATTTGATTTGAGCGCAATCCTCAAACTTAGGTCAAAAAAGCCATTTAAGCCTTTTCACAGTGAGATCTATGCGATATGGCCGAGAAATGTAATTTTGATGTTAACTCCCAAACCGCTGCGCAGAAGTCAACCAAACTTCACCCAATAGTGTATTGTATCACATTCTAGTAGTTACATTTGAAAATTTCGTTCTAGGACATTTGGTTTGAGCGCAATCATTAAACTTAGGTCAAAAAAGCCATTTAAGCCTTTTCACAGTGAGATCTATGCGATATGGCTGAGAAATGTAATTTTGATGTTAACTCCCAAACCGCTGCGCAGAAGTCAACTAAACTTCACCCAATAGTGTATTGTATCACATTCTAGTAGTTACATTTGAAAATTTCGTTCTAGGACATTTGGTTTGAGCGCAATCATTAAACTTAATTAAAAAAGTCATTTAAGCCTTTTCACAGTGAGATCTATGCGATATGGCCGAGAAATGTAATTTTGATGTTAACTCCCAAACCGCTGCGCAGAAGTCAACCAAACTTCACCCATTAGTGTATTGTATCACAATCTAGTAATTACATGTGGAAATTTGGTTCTAGGACATTTGATTTGAGCGCAATCCTCAAACTTAGGTCAAAAAAGCCATTTAAGCCTTTTCACAGTGAGATCTATGCGATATGGCCGAGAAATGTAATTTTGATGTTAACTCCCAAACCGCTGCGCAGAAGTCAACCAAATTTCACCCAATAGTGTATTGTATCACAATCTAGTAGTTACATTTGAAAATTTTGTTCTATGACATTTTGTTTGAACGCAATCATCAAACTTAATTAAAAAAGTCATTTAAGCCTTTTCACAGTGAGATCTATGCGATATGGCCGAGAAATGTAATTTTGATGTTAACTCCCAAACCGCTGCGCAGAAGTCAACCAAACTTCACCCATTAGTGTATTGTATCACAATCTAGTAGTTACATGTGGAAATTTGGTTATTGGACATTTGGTTTGAGCGCAATCATTAAACTTAGGTCAAAAAAGCCATTTAAGCCTTTTCACAGTGAGATCTATGCGATATGGCCGAGAAATGTAATTTTGATGTTAACTCCCAAACCGCTGCGCAGAAGTCAACTAAACTTCACCCAATAGTGTATTGTATCACAATCTAGTAGTTACATTTGAAAATTTTGTTCTAGGAAATTTTGTTTGAGCGCAATCATCAAACTTAATTAAAAAAGTCATTTAAGCCTTTTCACAGTGAGATCTATGCGATATGGCCGAGAAATGTAATTTTGATGTTAACTCCCAAACCTCTGCGCAGAAGTCAACCAAACTTCACCCATTAGTGTATTGTATCACAATCTAGTAGTTACATGTGGAAATTTGGTTCTAGGACATTTGATTTGAGCGCAATCCTCAAATTTAGGTCAAAAAAGCCATTTAAGCCTTTTCACAGTGAGATCTATGCGATATGGCCGAGAAATGTAATTTTGATGTTAACTCCCAAACCGCTGCGCAGAAGTCAACCAAACTTCACCCAATAGTGTATTGTATCACAATCTAGTAGTTACATTTGGAAATTTGGTTCTTGGACATTTGATTTGAGCGCAATCCTCAAACTTAGGTCAAAAAAGCCATTTAAGCCTTTTCACAGTGAGATCTATGCGATATGGCCGAGAAATGTAATTTTGATGTTAACTCCCAAACCGCTGCGCAGAAGTCAACCAAACTTCACCCAATAGTGTATTGTATCACAATCTAGTAGTTACATTTGAAAATTTTGTTCTAGGACATTTTGTTTGAACGCAATCATCAAACTTAATTAAAAAAGTCATTTAAGCCTTTTCACAGTGAGATCTATGCGATATGGCCGAGAAATGTAATTTTGATGTTAACTCCCAAACCGCTGCGCAGAAGTCAACCAAACTTCACCCAATAGTGTATTGTATCACATTCTAGTAGTTACATTTGAAAATTTCGTTCTAGGACATTTGGTTTGAGCGCAATCATTAAACTTAGGTCAAAAAAGCCATTTAAGCCTTTTCACAGTGAGATCTATGCGATATGGCCGAGAAATGTAATTTTGATGTTAACTCCCAAACCGCTGCGCAGAAGTCAACCAAACTTCACCCAATAGTGTATTGTATCACAATCTAGTAGTTACATTTGAAAATTTTCTTCTAGGAAATTTTGTCTGAGCGCAATCATCAAACTTAATTAAAAATGTCATTTAAGCCTTTTCACAGTGAGATCTATGCGATATGGCCGAGAAATGTAATTTTGATGTTAACTCCCAAACCGCTGCGCAGAAGTCAACCAAACTTCACCCATTAGTGTATTGTATCACAATCTAGTAGTTACATGTGAAAATTTGGTTCTAGGACATTTGATTTGAGCGCAATCCTCAAATTTAGGTCAAAAAAGCCATTTAAGCCTTTTCACAGTGAGATCTATGCGATATGGCCGAGAAATGTAATTTTGATGTTAACTCCCAAACCGCTGCGCAGAAGTCAACCAAACTTCACCCAATAGTGTATTGTATCACATTCTAGTAGTTACATTTGAAAATTTCGTTCTAGGACATTTGGTTTGAGCGCAATCTTTAAACTTAGGTCAAAAAAGCCATTTAAGCCTTTTCACAGTGAGATCTATGCGATATGGCCGAGAAATGTAATTTTGATGTTAACTCCCACACCGCTGCGCAGAAGTCAACCAAACTTCACCCAATAGTGTATTGTATCACAATCTAGTAGTTACATTTGAAAATTTTGTTCTAGGACATTTTGTTTGAACGCAATCATCAAACTTAATTAAAAAAGTCATTTAAGCCTTTTCACGGTGAGATCTATGCGATATGGCCAAGAAATGTAATTTTGATGTTAACTCCCAAACCGCTGCGCAGAAGTCAACCAAACTTCACCCAATAGTGTATTGTATCACATTCTAGTAGTTACATTTGAAAATTTCGTTCTAGGACATTTGGTTTGAGCGCAATCATTAAACTTAGGTCAAAAAAGCCATTTAAGCCTTTTCACAGTGAGATCTATGCGATATGGCCGAGAAATGTAATTTTGATGTTAACTCCCAAACCGCTGCGCAGAAGTCAACTAAACTTCACCCAATAGTGTATTGTATCACATTCTAGTAGTTACATTTGAAAATTTTGTTCTAGGACATTTGGTTTGAGCGCAATCATTAAACTTAATTAAAAAAGTCATTTAAGCCTTTTCACAGTGAGATCTATGCGATATGGCCGAGAAATGTAATTTTGATGTTAACTCCCAAACCGCTGCGCAGAAGTCAACCAAACTTCACCCATTAGTGTATTGTATCACAATCTAGTAATTACATGTGGAAATTTGGTTCTAGGACATTTGATTTGAGCGCAATCCTCAAACTTAGGTCAAAAAAGCCATTTAAGCCTTTTCACAGTGAGATCTATGCGATATGGCCGAGAAATGTAATTTTGATGTTAACTCCCAAACCGCTGCGCAGAAGTCAACCAAACTTCACCCAATAGTGTATTGTATCACAATCTAGTAGTTACATTTGAAAATTTTGTTCTATGACATTTTGTTTGAACGCAATCATCAAACTTAATTAAAAAAGTCATTTAAGCCTTTTCACAGTGAGATCTATGCGATATGGCCGAGAAATGTAATTTTGATGTTAACTCCCAAACCGCTGCGCAGAAGTCAACCAAACTTCACCCATTAGTGTATTGTATCACAATCTAGTAGTTACATGTGGAAATTTGGTTATTGGACATTTGGTTTGAGCGCAATCATTAAACTTAGGTCAAAAAAGCCATTTAAGCCTTTTCACAGTGAGATCTATGCGATATGGCCGAGAAATGTAATTTTGATGTTAACTCCCAAACCGCTGCGCAGAAGTCAACCAAACTTCACCCAATAGTGTATTGTATCACAATCTAGTAGTTACATTTGAAAATTTTGTTCTAGGAAATTTTGTTTGAGCGCAATCATCAAACTTAATTAAAAAAGTCATTTAAGCCTTTTCACAGTGAGATCTATGCGATATGGCCGAGAAATGTAATTTTGATGTTAACTCCCAAACCGCTGCGCAGAAGTCAACTAAACTTCACCCAATAGTGTATTGTATCACAATCTAGTAGTTACATTTGAAAATTTTGTTCTAGGAAATTTTGTTTGAGCGCAATCATCAAACTTAATTAAAAAA
The DNA here is from genome assembly GCF_030265065.1 of Corythoichthys intestinalis. Lineage (NCBI taxonomy): Eukaryota > Metazoa > Chordata > Actinopteri > Syngnathiformes > Syngnathidae > Corythoichthys > Corythoichthys intestinalis. The sequence goes on along the minus strand of NC_080411.1, from coordinate 48,859,549 downwards.
GTCATTTAAGCCTTTTCACAGTGAGATCTATGCGATATGGCCGAGAAATGTAATTTTGATGTTAACTCCCAAACCTCTGCGCAGAAGTCAACCAAACTTCACCCATTAGTGTATTGTATCACAATCTAGTAGTTACATGTGGAAATTTGGTTCTAGGACATTTGATTTGAGCGCAGTCCTCAAACTTAGGTCAAAAAAGCCATTTAAGCCTTTTCACAGTGAGATCTATGCGATATGGCCGAGAAATGTAATTTTGATGTTAACTCCCAAACCGCTGCGCAGAAGTCAACCAAACTTCACCCAATAGTGTATTGTATCACAATCTAGTAGTTACATTTGGAAATTTGGTTCTTGGACATTTGATTTGAGCGCAATCCTCAAACTTAGGTCAAAAAAGCCATTTAAGCCTTTTCACAGTGAGATCTATGCGATATGGCCGAGAAATGTAATTTTGATGTTAACTCCCAAACCGCTGCGCAGAAGTCAACCAAACTTCACCCAATAGTGTATTGTATCACAATCTAGTAGTTACATTTGAAAATTTTGTTCTAGGACATTTTGTTTGAACGCAATCATCAAACTTAATTAAAAAAGTCATTTAAGCCTTTTCACAGTGAGATCTATGCGATATGGCCGAGAAATGTAATTTTGATGTTAACTCCCAAACCGCTGCGCAGAAGTCAACCAAACTTCACCCAATAGTGTATTTTATCACATTCTAGTAGTTACATTTGAAAATTTCGTTCTAGGACATTTGGTTTGAGCGCAATCATTAAACTTAGGTCAAAAAAGCCATTTAAGCCTTTTCACAGTGAGATCTATGCGATATGGCCGAGAAATGTAATTTTGATGTTAACTCCCAAACCGCTGCGCAGAAGTCAACCAAACTTCACCCAATAGTGTATTGTATCACAATCTAGTAGTTACATTTGAAAATTTTCTTCTAGGAAATTTTGTCTGAGCGCAATCATCAAACTTAATTAAAAATGTCATTTAAGCCTTTTCACAGTGAGATCTATGCGATATGGCCGAGAAATGTAATTTTGATGTTAACTCCCAAACCGCTGCGCAGAAGTCAACCAAACTTCACCCATTAGTGTATTGTATCACAATCTAGTAGTTACATGTGAAAATTTGGTTCTAGGACATTTGATTTGAGCGCAATCCTCAAACTTAGGTCAAAAAAGCCATTTAAGCCTTTTCACAGTGAGATCTATGCGATATGGCCGAGAAATGTAATTTTGATGTTAACTCCCAAACCGCTGCGCAGAAGTCAACCAAACTTCACCCAATAGTGTATTGTATCACATTCTAGTAGTTACATTTGAAAATTTCGTTCTAGGACATTTGGTTTGAGCGCAATCTTTAAACTTAGGTCAAAAAAGCCATTTAAGCCTTTTCACAGTGAGATCTATGCGATATGGCCGAGAAATGTAATTTTGATGTTAACTCCCAAACCGCTGCGCAGAAGTCAACCAAACTTCACCCAATAGTGTATTGTATCACAATCTAGTAGTTACATTTGAAAATTTTGTTCTAGGACATTTTGTTTGAACGCAATCATCAAACTTAATTAAAAAAGTCATTTAAGCCTTTTCACGGTGAGATCTATGCGATATGGCCAAGAAATGTAATTTTGATGTTAACTCCCAAACCGCTGCGCAGAAGTCAACCAAACTTCACCCAATAGTGTATTGTATCACATTCTAGTAGTTACATTTGAAAATTTCGTTCTAGGACATTTGGTTTGAGCGCAATCATTAAACTTAGGTCAAAAAAGCCATTTAAGCCTTTTCACAGTGAGATCTATGCGATATGGCCGAGAAATGTAATTTTGATGTTAACTCCCAAACCGCTGCGCAGAAGTCAACCAAACTTCACCCAATAGTGTATTGTATCACAATCTAGTAGTTACATTTGAAAATTTTGTTCTATGACATTTTGTTTGAACGCAATCATCAAACTTAATTAAAAAAGTCATTTAAGCCTTTTCACAGTGAGATCTATGCGATATGGCCGAGAAATGTAATTTTGATGTTAACTCCCAAACCGCTGCGCAGAAGTCAACCAAACTTCACCCATTAGTGTATTGTATCACAATCTAGTAGTTACATGTGGAAATTTGGTTATTGGACATTTGGTTTGAGCGCAATCATTAAACTTAGGTCAAAAAAGCCATTTAAGCCTTTTCACAGTGAGATCTATGCGATATGGCCGAGAAATGTAATTTTGATGTTAACTCCCAAACCGCTGCGCAGAAGTCAACCAAACTTCACCCAATAGTGTATTGTATCACAATCTAGTAGTTACATTTGAAAATTTTGTTCTAGGAAATTTTGTTTGAGCGCAATCATCAAACTTAATTAAAAAAGTCATTTAAGCCTTTTCACAGTGAGATCTATGCGATATGGCCGAGAAATGTAATTTTGATGTTAACTCCCAAACCTCTGCGCAGAAGTCAACCAAACTTCACCCATTAGTGTATTGTATCACAATCTAGTAGTTACATGTGGAAATTTGGTTCTAGGACATTTGATTTGAGCGCAATCCTCAAACTTAGGTCAAAAAAGCCATTTAAGCCTTTTCACAGTGAGATCTATGCGATATGGCCGAGAAATGTAATTTTGATGTTAACTCCCAAACCGCTGCGCAGAAGTCAACCAAACTTCACCCAATAGTGTATTGTATCACATTCTAGTAGTTACATTTGAAAATTTCGTTCTAGGACATTTGGTTTGAGCGCAATCTTTAAACTTAGGTCAAAAAAGCCATTTAAGCCTTTTCACAGTGAGATCTATGCGATATGGCCGAGAAATGTAATTTTGATGTTAACTCCCAAACCGCTGCGCAGAAGTCAACCAAACTTCACCCAATAGTGTATTGTATCACAATCTAGTAGTTACATTTGAAAATTTTGTTCTAGGAAATTTTGTTTGAGCGCAATCATCAAACTTAATTAAAAAAGTCATTTAAGCCTTTTCACAGTGAGATCTATGCGATATGGCCGAGAAATGTAATTTTGATGTTAACTCCCAAACCTCTGCGCAGAAGTCAACCAAACTTCACCCATTAGTGTATTGTATCACAATCTAGTAGTTACATGTGGAAATTTGGTTCTAGGACATTTGATTTGAGCGCAATCCTCAAACTTAGGTCAAAAAAGCCATTTAAGCCTTTTCACAGTGAGATCTATGCGATATGGCCGAGAAATGTAATTTTGATGTTAACTCCCAAACCGCTGCGCAGAAGTCAACCAAACTTCACCCAATAGTGTATTGTATCACAATCTAGTAGTTACATTTGAAAATTTTGTTCTATGACATTTTGTTTGAACGCAATCATCAAACTTAATTAAAAAAGTCATTTAAGCCTTTTCACAGTGAGATCTATGCGATATGGCCGAGAAATGTAATTTTGATGTTAACTCCCAAACCGCCTCGCAGAAGTCAACCAAACTTCACCCATTAGTGTATTGTATCACAATCTAGTAGTTACATGTGGAAATTTGGTTATTGGACATTTGGTTTGAGCGCAATCATTAAACTTAGGTCAAAAAAGTCATTTAAGCCTTTTCACAGTGAGATCTATGCGATATGGCCGAGAAATGTAATTTTGATGTTAACTCCCAAACCGCTGCGCAGAAGTCAACCAAACTTCACCCAATAGTGTATTGTATCACATTCTAGTAGTTACATTTGAAAATTTCGTTCTAGGACATTTGGTTTGAGCGCAATCATTAAATTTAGGTCAAAAAAGCCATTTAAGCCTTTTCACAGTGAGATCTATGCGATATGGCCGAGAAATGTAATTTTGATGTTAACTCCCAAACCGCTGCGCAGAAGTCAACTAAACTTCACCCAATAGTGTATTGTATCACATTCTAGTAGTTACATTTGAAAATTTCGTTCTAGGACATTTGGTTTGAGCGCAATCATTAAACTTAATTAAAAAAGTCATTTAAGCCTTTTCACAGTGAGATCTATGCGATATGGCCGAGAAATGTAATTTTGATGTTAACTCCCAAACCGCTGCGCAGAAGTCAACCAAACTTCACCCATTAGTGTATTGTATCACAATCTAGTAATTACATGTGGAAATTTGGTTCTAGGACATTTGATTTGAGCGCAATCCTCAAACTTAGGTCAAAAAAGCCATTTAAGCCTTTTCACAGTGAGATCTATGCGATATGGCCGAGAAATGTAATTTTGATGTTAACTCCCAAACCGCTGCGCAGAAGTCAACCAAACTTCACCCAATAGTGTATTGTATCACAATCTAGTAGTTACATTTGAAAATTTTATTCTATGACATTTTGTTTGAACGCAATCATCAAACTTAATTAAAAAAGTCATTTAAGCCTTTTCACAGTGAGATCTATGCGATATGGCCAAGAAATGTAATTTTGATGTTAACTCCCAAACCGCCTCGCAGAAGTCAACCAAACTTCACCCATTAGTGTATTGTATCACAATCTAGTAGTTACATGTGGAAATTTGGTTATTGGACATTTGGTTTGAGCGCAATCATTAAACTTAGGTCAAAAAAGCCATTTAAGCCTTTTCACAGTGAGATCTATGCGATATGGCCGAGAAATGTAATTTTGATGTTAACTCCAAAACCGCTGCGCAGAAGTCAACCAAACTTCACCCAATAGTGTATTGTATCACAATCTAGTAGTTACATTTGAAAATTTTGTTCTAGGACATTTTGTTTGAACGCAATCATCAAACTTAATTAAAAAAGTCATTGAAGCCTTTTCACAGTGAGATCTATGCGATATGGCCGAGAAATGTAATTTTGATGTTAACTCCCAAACCGCTGCGCAGAAGTCAACCAAACTTCACCCAATAGTGTATTGTATCACAATCTAGTAGTTACATTTGAAAATTTTGTTCTATGACATTTTGTTTGAACGCAATCATCAAACTTAATTAAAAAAGTCATTTAAGCCTTTTCACAGTGAGATCTATGCGATATGGCCGAGAAATGTAATTTTGATGTTAACTCCCAAACCGCTGCGCAGAAGTCAACCAAACTTCACCCATTAGTGTATTGTATCACAATCTAGTAGTTACATGTGGAAATTTGGTTATTGGACATTTGGTTTGAGCGCAATCATCAAACTTAGGTCAAAAAAGCCATTTAAGCCTTTTCACAGTGAGATCTATGCGATATGGCCGAGAAATGTAATTTTGATGTTAACTCCCAAACCGCTGCGCAGAAGTCAACCAAACTTCACCCAATAGTGTATTGTATCACAATCTAGTAGTTACATTTGAAAATTTTGTTCTAGGAAATTTTGTTTGAGCGCAATCATCAAACTTAATTAAAAAAGTCATTTAAGCCTTTTCACAGTGAGATCTATGCGATATGGCCGAGAAATGTAATTTTGATGTTAACTCCCAAACCTCTGCGCAGAAGTCAACCAAACTTCACCCAATAGTGTATTGTATCACAATCTAGTAGTTACATGTGGAAATTTGGTTCTAGGACATTTGATTTGAGAGCAATCTTTAAACTTAGGTCAAAAAAGCCATTTAAGCCTTTTCACAGTGAGATCTATGCGATATGGCCGAGAAATGTAATTTTGATGTTAACTCCCAAACCGCTGCGCAGAAGTCAACCAAACTTCACCCAATAGTGTATTGTATCACAATCTAGTAGTTACATTTGAAAATTTTGTTCTAGGACATTTTGTTTGAACGCAATCATCAAACTTAATTAAAAAAGTCATTTAAGCCTTTTCACAGTGAGATCTATGCGATATGGCCGAGAAATGTAATTTTGATGTTAACTCCCAAACCGCTGCGCAGAAGTCAACCAAACTTCACCCATTAGTGTATTGTATCACAATCTAGTAGTTACATGTGGAAATTTGGTTATTGGACATTTGGTTTGAGCGCAATCATTAAACTTAGGTCAAAAAAGCCATTTAAGCCTTTTCACAGTGAGATCTATGCGATATGGCCGAGAAATGTAATTTTGATGTTAACTCCCAAACCGCTGCGCAGAAGTCAACCAAACTTCACCCAATAGTGTATTGTATCACAATCTAGTAGTTACATTTGAAAATTTTGTTCTAGGAAATTTTGTTTGAGCGCAATCATCAAACTTAATTAAAAAAGTCATTTAAGCCTTTTCACAGTGAGATCTATGCGATATGGCCGAGAAATGTAATTTTGATGTTAACTCCCAAACCGCTGCGCAGAAGTCAACTAAACTTCACCCAATAGTGTATTGTATCACAATCTAGTAGTTACATTTGAAAATTTTGTTCTAGGAAATTTTGTTTGAGCGCAATCATCAAACTTAATTAAAAAAGTCATTTAAGCCTTTTCACAGTGAGATCTATGCGATATGGCCGAGAAATGTAATTTTGATGTTAACTCCCAAACCTCTGCGCAGAAGTCAACCAAACTTCACCCATTAGTGTATTGTATCACAATCTAGTAGTTACATGTGGAAATTTGGTTCTAGGACATTTGATTTGAGCGCAGTCCTCAAACTTAGGTCAAAAAAGCCATTTAAGCCTTTTCACAGTGAGATCTATGCGATATGGCCGAGAAATGTAATTTTGATGTTAACTCCCAAACCGCTGCGCAGAAGTCAACCAAACTTCACCCAATAGTGTATTGTATCACAATCTAGTAGTTACATTTGGAAATTTGGTTCTTGGACATTTGATTTGAGCGCAATCCTCAAACTTAGGTCAAAAAAGCCATTTAAGCCTTTTCACAGTGAGATCTATGCGATATGGCCGAGAAATGTAATTTTGATGTTAACTCCCAAACCGCTGCGCAGAAGTCAACCAAACTTCACCCAATAGTGTATTGTATCACAATCTAGTAGTTACATTTGAAAATTTTGTTCTAGGACATTTTGTTTGAACGCAATCATCAAACTTAATTAAAAAAGTCATTTAAGCCTTTTCACAGTGAGATCTATGCGATATGGCCGAGAAATGTAATTTTGATGTTAACTCCCAAACCGCTGCGCAGAAGTCAACCAAACTTCACCCAATAGTGTATTGTATCACATTCTAGTAGTTACATTTGAAAATTTCGTTCTAGGACATTTGGTTTGAGCGCAATCATTAAACTTAGGTCAAAAAAGCCATTTAAGCCTTTTCACAGTGAGATCTATGCGATATGGCCGAGAAATGTAATTTTGATGTTAACTCCCAAACCGCTGCGCAGAAGTCAACCAAACTTCACCCAATAGTGTATTGTATCACAATCTAGTAGTTACATTTGAAAATTTTCTTCTAGGAAATTTTGTCTGAGCGCAATCATCAAACTTAATTAAAAATGTCATTTAAGCCTTTTCACAGTGAGATCTATGCGATATGGCCGAGAAATGTAATTTTGATGTTAACTCCCAAACCGCTGCGCAGAAGTCAACCAAACTTCACCCATTAGTGTATTGTATCACAATCTAGTAGTTACATGTGAAAATTTGGTTCTAGGACATTTGATTTGAGCGCAATCCTCAAACTTAGGTCAAAAAAGCCATTTAAGCCTTTTCACAGTGAGATCTATGCGATATGGCCGAGAAATGTAATTTTGATGTTAACTCCCAAACCGCTGCGCAGAAGTCAACCAAACTTCACCCAATAGTGTATTGTATCACATTCTAGTAGTTACATTTGAAAATTTCGTTCTAGGACATTTGGTTTGAGCGCAATCTTTAAACTTAGGTCAAAAAAGCCATTTAAGCCTTTTCACAGTGAGATCTATGCGATATGGCCGAGAAATGTAATTTTGATGTTAACTCCCAAACCGCTGCGCAGAAGTCAACCAAACTTCACCCAATAGTGTATTGTATCACAATCTAGTAGTTACATTTGAAAATTTTGTTCTAGGACATTTTGTTTGAACGCAATCATCAAACTTAATTAAAAAAGTCATTTAAGCCTTTTCACGGTGAGATCTATGCGATATGGCCAAGAAATGTAATTTTGATGTTAACTCCCAAACCGCTGCGCAGAAGTCAACCAAACTTCACCCAATAGTGTATTGTATCACATTCTAGTAGTTACATTTGAAAATTTCGTTCTAGGACATTTGGTTTGAGCGCAATCATTAAACTTAGGTCAAAAAAGCCATTTAAGCCTTTTCACAGTGAGATCTATGCGATATGGCCGAGAAATGTAATTTTGATGTTAACTCCCAAACCGCTGCGCAGAAGTCAACTAAACTTCACCCAATAGTGTATTGTATCACATTCTAGTAGTTACATTTGAAAATTTTGTTCTAGGACATTTGGTTTGAGCGCAATCATTAAACTTAATTAAAAAAGTCATTTAAGCCTTTTCACAGTGAGATCTATGCGATATGGCCGAGAAATGTAATTTTGATGTTAACTCCCAAACCGCTGCGCAGAAGTCAACCAAACTTCACCCATTAGTGTATTGTATCACAATCTAGTAATTACATGTGGAAATTTGGTTCTAGGACATTTGATTTGAGCGCAATCCTCAAACTTAGGTCAAAAAAGCCATTTAAGCCTTTTCACAGTGAGATCTATGCGATATGGCCGAGAAATGTAATTTTGATGTTAACTCCCAAACCGCTGCGCAGAAGTCAACCAAACTTCACCCAATAGTGTATTGTATCACAATCTAGTAGTTACATTTGAAAATTTTGTTCTATGACATTTTGTTTGAACGCAATCATCAAACTTAATTAAAAAAGTCATTTAAGCCTTTTCACAGTGAGATCTATGCGATATGGCCGAGAAATGTAATTTTGATGTTAACTCCCAAACCGCTGCGCAGAAGTCAACCAAACTTCACCCATTAGTGTATTGTATCACAATCTAGTAGTTACATGTGGAAATTTGGTTATTGGACATTTGGTTTGAGCGCAATCATTAAACTTAGGTCAAAAAAGCCATTTAAGCCTTTTCACAGTGAGATCTATGCGATATGGCCGAGAAATGTAATTTTGATGTTAACTCCCAAACCGCTGCGCAGAAGTCAACCAAACTTCACCCAATAGTGTATTGTATCACAATCTAGTAGTTACATTTGAAAATTTTGTTCTAGGAAATTTTGTTTGAGCGCAATCATCAAACTTAATTAAAAAAGTCATTTAAGCCTTTTCACAGTGAGATCTATGCGATATGGCCGAGAAATGTAATTTTGATGTTAACTCCCAAACCTCTGCGCAGAAGTCAACCAAACTTCACCCATTAGTGTATTGTATCACAATCTAGTAGTTACATGTGGAAATTTGGTTCTAGGACATTTGATTTGAGCGCAATCCTCAAACTTAGGTCAAAAAAGCCATTTAAGCCTTTTCACAGTGAGATCTATGCGATATGGCCGAGAAATGTAATTTTGATGTTAACTCCCAAACCGCTGCGCAGAAGTCAACCAAACTTCACCCAATAGTGTATTGTATCACATTCTAGTAGTTACATTTGAAAATTTCGTTCTAGGACATTTGGTTTGAGCGCAATCTTTAAACTTAGGTCAAAAAAGCCATTTAAGCCTTTTCACAGTGAGATCTATGCGATATGGCCGAGAAATGTAATTTTGATGTTAACTCCCAAACCGCTGCGCAGAAGTCAACCAAACTTCACCCAATAGTGTATTGTATCACAATCTAGTAGTTACATTTGAAAATTTTGTTCTAGGACATTTTGTTTGAACGCAATCATCAAACTTAATTAAAAAAGTCATTTAAGCCTTTTCACAGTGAGATCTATGCGATATTGCCGAGAAATGTAATTTTGATGTTAACTCCCAAACCGCTGCGCAGAAGTCAACCAAACTTCACCCAATAGTGTATTGTATCACAATCTAGTAGTTACATTTGGAAATTTGGTTCTTGGACATTTGATTTGAGCGCAATCCTCAAACTTAGGTCAAAAAAGCCATTTAAGCCTTTTCACAGTGAGATCTATGCGATATGGCCGAGAAATGTAATTTTGATGTTAACTCCAAAACCGCTGCGCAGAAGTCAACCAAACTTCACCCAATAGTGTATTGTATCAAAATCTAGTAGTTACATTTGAAAATTTTGTTCTAGGACATTTTGTTTGAACGCAATCATCAAACTTAATTAAAAAAGTCATTTAAGCCTTTTCACAGTGAGATCTATGCGATATGGCCGAGAAATGTAATTTTGATGTTAACTCCCAAACCGCTGCGCAGAAGTCAACCAAACTTCACCCAATAGTGTATTTTATCACAATCTAGTAGTTACATTTGGAAATTTAGTTCTTGGACATTTGATTTGAGCGCAATCATTAAACTTAATTAAAAAAGTCATTTAAGCCTTTTCACAGTGAGATCTATGCGATATGGCCGAGAAATGTAATTTTGATGTTAACTCCCAAACCGCTGCGCAGAAGTCAACCAAACTTCACCCATTAGTGTATTGTATCACAATCTAGTAATTACATGTGGAAATTTGGTTCTAGGACATTTGATTTGAGCGCAATCCTCAAACTTAGGTCAAAAAAGCCATTTAAGCCTTTTCACAGTGAGATCTATGCGATATGGCCGAGAAATGTAATTTTGATGTTAACTCCCAAACCGCTGCGCAGAAGTCAACCAAACTTCACCCAATAGTGTATTGTATCACAATCTAGTAGTTACATTTGAAAATTTTGTTCTAGGAAATTTTGTTTGAGCGCAATCATCAAACTTAATTAAAAAAGTCATTTAAGCCTTTTCACAGTGAGATCTATGCGATATGGCCGAGAAATGTAATTTTGATGTTAACTCCCAAACCTCTGCGCAGAAGTCAACCAAACTTCACCCATTAGTGTATTGTATCACAATCTAGTAGTTACATGTGGAAATTTGGTTCTAGGACATTTGATTTGAGCGCAATCCTCAAACTTAGGTCAAAAAAGCCATTTAAGCCTTTTCACAGTGAGATCTATGCGATATGGCCGAGAAATGTAATTTTGATGTTAACTCCCAAACCGCTGCGCAGAAGTCAACCAAACTTCACCCAATAGTGTATTGTATCACAATCTAGTAGTTACATTTGAAAATTTTGTTCTATGACATTTTGTTTGAACGCAATCATCAAACTTAATTAAAAAAGTCATTTAAGCCTTTTCACAGTGAGATCTATGCGATATGGCCGAGAAATGTAATTTTGATGTTAACTCCCAAACCGCCTCGCAGAAGTCAACCAAACTTCACCCATTAGTGTATTGTATCACAATCTAGTAGTTACATGTGGAAATTTGGTTATTGGACATTTGGTTTGAGCGCAATCATTAAACTTAGGTCAAAAAAGTCATTTAAGCCTTTTCACAGTGAGATCTATGCGATATGGCCGAGAAATGTAATTTTGATGTTAACTCCCAAACCGCTGCACAGAAGTCAACCAAACTTCACCCAATAGTGTATTGTATCACATTCTAGTAGTTACATTTGAAAATTTCGTTCTAGGACATTTGGTTTGAGCGCAATCATTAAATTTAGGTCAAAAAAGCCATTTAAGCCTTTTCACAGTGAGATCTATGCGATATGGCCGAGAAATGTAATTTTGATGTTAACTCCCAAACCGCTGCGCAGAAGTCAACTAAACTTCACCCAATAGTGTATTGTATCACATTCTAGTAGTTACATTTGAAAATTTCGTTCTAGGACATTTGGTTTGAGCGCAATCATTAAACTTAATTAAAAAAGTCATTTAAGCCTTTTCACAGTGAGATCTATGCGATATGGCCGAGAAATGTAATTTTGATGTTAACTCCCAAACCGCTGCGCAGAAGTCAACCAAACTTCACCCATTAGTGTATTGTATCACAATCTAGTAATTACATGTGGAAATTTGGTTCTAGGACATTTGATTTGAGCGCAATCCTCAAACTTAGGTCAAAAAAGCCATTTAAGCCTTTTCACAGTGAGATCTATGCGATATGGCCGAGAAATGTAATTTTGATGTTAACTCCCAAACCGCTGCGCAGAAGTCAACCAAACTTCACCCAATAGTGTATTGTATCACAATCTAGTAGTTACATTTGAAAATTTTATTCTATGACATTTTGTTTGAACGCAATCATCAAACTTAATTAAAAAAGTCATTTAAGCCTTTTCACAGTGAGATCTATGCGATATGGCCAAGAAATGTAATTTTGATGTTAACTCCCAAACCGCCTCGCAGAAGTCAACCAAACTTCACCCATTAGTGTATTGTATCACAATCTAGTAGTTACATGTGGAAATTTGGTTATTGGACATTTGGTTTGAGCGCAATCATTAAACTTAGGTCAAAAAAGCCATTTAAGCCTTTTCACAGTGAGATCTATGCGATATGGCCGAGAAATGTAATTTTGATGTTAACTCCAAAACCGCTGCGCAGAAGTCAACCAAACTTCACCCAATAGTGTATTGTATCACAATCTAGTAGTTACATTTGAAAATTTTGTTCTAGGACATTTTGTTTGAACGCAATCATCAAACTTAATTAAAAAAGTCATTTAAGCCTTTTCACAGTGAGATCTATGCGATATGGCCGAGAAATGTAATTTTGATGTTAACTCCCAAACCGCTGCGCAGAAGTCAACCAAACTTCACCCAATAGTGTATTGTATCACAATCTAGTAGTTACATTTGAAAATTTTGTTCTATGACATTTTGTTTGAACGCAATCATCAAACTTAATTAAAAAAGTCATTTAAGCCTTTTCACAGTGAGATCTATGCGATATGGCCGAGAAATGTAATTTTGATGTTAACTCCCAAACCGCTGCGCAGAAGTCAACCAAACTTCACCCATTAGTGTATTGTATCACAATCTAGTAGTTACATGTGGAAATTTGGTTATTGGACATTTGGTTTGAGCGCAATCATCAAACTTAGGTCAAAAAAGCCATTTAAGCCTTTTCACAGTGAGATCTATGCGATATGGCCGAGAAATGTAATTTTGATGTTAACTCCCAAACCGCTGCGCAGAAGTCAACCAAACTTCACCCAATAGTGTATTGTATCACAATCTAGTAGTTACATTTGAAAATTTTGTTCTAGGAAATTTTGTTTGAGCGCAATCATCAAACTTAATTAAAAAAGTCATTTAAGCCTTTTCACAGTGAGATCTATGCGATATGGCCGAGAAATGTAATTTTGATGTTAACTCCCAAACCTCTGCGCAGAAGTCAACCAAACTTCACCCAATAGTGTATTGTATCACAATCTAGTAGTTACATGTGGAAATTTGGTTCTAGGACATTTGATTTGAGAGCAATCTTTAAACTTAGGTCAAAAAAGCCATTTAAGCCTTTTCACAGTGAGATCTATGCGATATGGCCGAGAAATGTAATTTTGATGTTAACTCCCAAACCGCTGCGCAGAAGTCAACCAAACTTCACCCAATAGTGTATTGTATCACAATCTAGTAGTTACATTTGAAAATTTTGTTCTAGGACATTTTGTTTGAACGCAATCATCAAACTTAATTAAAAAAGTCATTTAAGCCTTTTCACAGTGAGATCTATGCGATATGGCCGAGAAATGTAATTTTGATGTTAACTCCCAAACCGCTGCGCAGAAGTCAACCAAACTTCACCCAATAGTGTATTGTATCACAATCTAGTAGTTACATTTGGAAATTTTGTTCTTGTACATTTGATTTGAGTGCAATCCTCAAACTTAGGTCAAAAAAGCCATTTAAGCCTTTTCACAGTGAGATCTATGCGATATGGCCGAGAAATGTAATTTTGATGTTAACTCCCAAACCGCTGCGCAGAAGTCAACCAAACTTCACCCAATAGTGTATTGTATCACAATCTAGTAGTTACATTTGAAAATTTTGTTCTAGGACATTTTGTTTGAACGCAATCATCAAACTTAATTAAAAAAGTCATTTAAGCCTTTTCACAGTGAGATCTATGCGATATGGCCGAGAAATGTAATTTTGATGTTAACTCCCAAACCGCTGCGCAGAAGTCAACCAAACTTCACCCAATAGTGTATTGTATCACAATCTAGTAGTTACATTTGAAAATTTTATTCTATGACATTTTGTTTGAACGCAATCATCAAACTTAATTAAAAAAGTCATTTAAGCCTTTTCACAGTGAGATCTATGCGATATGGCCAAGAAATGTAATTTTGATGTTAACTCCCAAACCGCCTCGCAGAAGTCAACCAAACTTCACCCATTAGTGTATTGTATCACAATCTAGTAGTTACATGTGGAAATTTGGTTATTGGACATTTGGTTTGAGCGCAATCATTAAACTTAGGTCAAAAAAGCCATTTAAGCCTTTTCACAGTGAGATCTATGCGATATGGCCGAGAAATGTAATTTTGATGTTAACTCCAAAACCGCTGCGCAGAAGTCAACCAAACTTCACCCAATAGTGTATTGTATCACAATCTAGTAGTTACATTTGAAAATTTTGTTCTAGGACATTTTGTTTGAACGCAATCATCAAACTTAATTAAAAAAGTCATTTAAGCCTTTTCACAGTGAGATCTATGCGATATGGCCGAGAAATGTAATTTTGATGTTAACTCCCAAACCGCTGCGCAGAAGTCAACCAAACTTCACCCAATAGTGTATTGTATCACAATCTAGTAGTTACATTTGAAAATTTTGTTCTATGACATTTTGTTTGAACGCAATCATCAAACTTAATTAAAAAAGTCATTTAAGCCTTTTCACAGTGAGATCTATGCGATATGGCCGAGAAATGTAATTTTGATGTTAACTCCCAAACCGCTGCGCAGAAGTCAACCAAACTTCACCCATTAGTGTATTGTATCACAATCTAGTAGTTACATGTGGAAATTTGGTTATTGGACATTTGGTTTGAGCGCAATCATCAAACTTAGGTCAAAAAAGCCATTTAAGCCTTTTCACAGTGAGATCTATGCGATATGGCCGAGAAATGTAATTTTGATGTTAACTCCCAAACCGCTGCGCAGAAGTCAACCAAACTTCACCCAATAGTGTATTGTATCACAATCTAGTAGTTACATTTGAAAATTTTGTTCTATGACATTTTGTTTGAACGCAATCATCAAACTTAATTAAAAAAGTCATTTAAGCCTTTTCACAGTGAGATCTATGCGATATGGCCGAGAAATGTAATTTTGATGTTAACTCCCAAACCGCCTCGCAGAAGTCAACCAAACTTCACCCATTAGTGTATTGTATCACAATCTAGTAGTTACATGTGGAAATTTGGTTATTGGACATTTGGTTTGAGCGCAATCATTAAACTTAGGTCAAAAAAGTCATTTAAGCCTTTTCACAGTGAGATCTATGCGATATGGCCGAGAAATGTAATTTTGATGTTAACTCCCAAACCGCTGCACAGAAGTCAACCAAACTTCACCCAATAGTGTATTGTATCACATTCTAGTAGTTACATTTGAAAATTTCGTTCTAGGACATTTGGTTTGAGCGCAATCATTAAATTTAGGTCAAAAAAGCCATTTAAGCCTTTTCACAGTGAGATCTATGCGATATGGCCGAGAAATGTAATTTTGATGTTAACTCCCAAACCGCTGCGCAGAAGTCAACTAAACTTCACCCAATAGTGTATTGTATCACATTCTAGTAGTTACATTTGAAAATTTCGTTCTAGGACATTTGGTTTGAGCGCAATCATTAAACTTAATTAAAAAAGTCATTTAAGCCTTTTCACAGTGAGATCTATGCGATATGGCCGAGAAATGTAATTTTGATGTTAACTCCCAAACCGCTGCGCAGAAGTCAACCAAACTTCACCCATTAGTGTATTGTATCACAATCTAGTAATTACATGTGGAAATTTGGTTCTAGGACATTTGATTTGAGCGCAATCCTCAAACTTAGGTCAAAAAAGCCATTTAAGCCTTTTCACAGTGAGATCTATGCGATATGGCCGAGAAATGTAATTTTGATGTTAACTCCCAAACCGCTGCGCAGAAGTCAACCAAACTTCACCCAATAGTGTATTGTATCACAATCTAGTAGTTACATTTGAAAATTTTATTCTATGACATTTTGTTTGAACGCAATCATCAAACTTAATTAAAAAAGTCATTTAAGCCTTTTCACAGTGAGATCTATGCGATATGGCCAAGAAATGTAATTTTGATGTTAACTCCCAAACCGCCTCGCAGAAGTCAACCAAACTTCACCCATTAGTGTATTGTATCACAATCTAGTAGTTACATGTGGAAATTTGGTTATTGGACATTTGGTTTGAGCGCAATCATTAAACTTAGGTCAAAAAAGCCATTTAAGCCTTTTCACAGTGAGATCTATGCGATATGGCCGAGAAATGTAATTTTGATGTTAACTCCAAAACCGCTGCGCAGAAGTCAACCAAACTTCACCCAATAGTGTATTGTATCACAATCTAGTAGTTACATTTGAAAATTTTGTTCTAGGACATTTTGTTTGAACGCAATCATCAAACTTAATTAAAAAAGTCATTTAAGCCTTTTCACAGTGAGATCTATGCGATATGGCCGAGAAATGTAATTTTGATGTTAACTCCCAAACCGCTGCGCAGAAGTCAACCAAACTTCACCCAATAGTGTATTGTATCACAATCTAGTAGTTACATTTGAAAATTTTGTTCTATGACATTTTGTTTGAACGCAATCATCAAACTTAATTAAAAAAGTCATTTAAGCCTTTTCACAGTGAGATCTATGCGATATGGCCGAGAAATGTAATTTTGATGTTAACTCCCAAACCGCTGCGCAGAAGTCAACCAAACTTCACCCATTAGTGTATTGTATCACAATCTAGTAGTTACATGTGGAAATTTGGTTATTGGACATTTGGTTTGAGCGCAATCATCAAACTTAGGTCAAAAAAGCCATTTAAGCCTTTTCACAGTGAGATCTATGCGATATGGCCGAGAAATGTAATTTTGATGTTAACTCCCAAACCGCTGCGCAGAAGTCAACCAAACTTCACCCAATAGTGTATTGTATCACAATCTAGTAGTTACATTTGAAAATTTTGTTCTAGGAAATTTTGTTTGAGCGCAATCATCAAACTTAATTAAAAAAGTCATTTAAGCCTTTTCACAGTGAGATCTATGCGATATGGCCGAGAAATGTAATTTTGATGTTAACTCCCAAACCTCTGCGCAGAAGTCAACCAAACTTCACCCAATAGTGTATTGTATCACAATCTAGTAGTTACATGTGGAAATTTGGTTCTAGGACATTTGATTTGAGAGCAATCTTTAAACTTAGGTCAAAAAAGCCATTTAAGCCTTTTCACAGTGAGATCTATGCGATATGGCCGAGAAATGTAATTTTGATGTTAACTCCCAAACCGCTGCGCAGAAGTCAACCAAACTTCACCCAATAGTGTATTGTATCACAATCTAGTAGTTACATTTGAAAATTTTGTTCTAGGACATTTTGTTTGAACGCAATCATCAAACTTAATTAAAAAAGTCATTTAAGCCTTTTCACAGTGAGATCTATGCGATATGGCCGAGAAATGTAATTTTGATGTTAACTCCCAAACCGCTGCGCAGAAGTCAACCAAACTTCACCCAATAGTGTATTGTATCACAATCTAGTAGTTACATTTGGAAATTTTGTTCTTGGACATTTGATTTGAGTGCAATCCTCAAACTTAGGTCAAAAAAGCCATTTAAGCCTTTTCACAGTGAGATCTATGCGATATGGCCGAGAAATGTAATTTTGATGTTAACTCCCAAACCGCTGCGCAGAAGTCAACCAAACTTCACCCAATAGTGTATTGTATCACAATCTAGTAGTTACATTTGAAAATTTTGTTCTAGGACATTTTGTTTGAACGCAATCATCAAACTTAATTAAAAAAGTCATTTAAGCCTTTTCACAGTGAGATCTATGCGATATGGCCGAGAAATGTAATTTTGATGTTAACTCCCAAACCGCTGCGCAGAAGTCAACCAAACTTCACCCAATAGTGTATTGTATCACAATCTAGTAGTTACATTTGAAAATTTTATTCTATGACATTTTGTTTGAACGCAATCATCAAACTTAATTAAAAAAGTCATTTAAGCCTTTTCACAGTGAGATCTATGCGATATGGCCAAGAAATGTAATTTTGATGTTAACTCCCAAACCGCCTCGCAGAAGTCAACCAAACTTCACCCATTAGTGTATTGTATCACAATCTAGTAGTTACATGTGGAAATTTGGTTATTGGACATTTGGTTTGAGCGCAATCATTAAACTTAGGTCAAAAAAGCCATTTAAGCCTTTTCACAGTGAGATCTATGCGATATGGCCGAGAAATGTAATTTTGATGTTAACTCCAAAACCGCTGCGCAGAAGTCAACCAAACTTCACCCAATAGTGTATTGTATCACAATCTAGTAGTTACATTTGAAAATTTTGTTCTAGGACATTTTGTTTGAACGCAATCATCAAACTTAATTAAAAAAGTCATTTAAGCCTTTTCACAGTGAGATCTATGCGATATGGCCGAGAAATGTAATTTTGATGTTAACTCCCAAACCGCTGCGCAGAAGTCAACCAAACTTCACCCAATAGTGTATTGTATCACAATCTAGTAGTTACATTTGAAAATTTTGTTCTATGACATTTTGTTTGAACGCAATCATCAAACTTAATTAAAAAAGTCATTTAAGCCTTTTCACAGTGAGATCTATGCGATATGGCCGAGAAATGTAATTTTGATGTTAACTCCCAAACCGCTGCGCAGAAGTCAACCAAACTTCACCCATTAGTGTATTGTATCACAATCTAGTAGTTACATGTGGAAATTTGGTTATTGGACATTTGGTTTGAGCGCAATCATCAAACTTAGGTCAAAAAAGCCATTTAAGCCTTTTCACAGTGAGATCTATGCGATATGGCCGAGAAATGTAATTTTGATGTTAACTCCCAAACCGCTGCGCAGAAGTCAACCAAACTTCACCCAATAGTGTATTGTATCACAATCTAGTAGTTACATTTGAAAATTTTGTTCTAGGAAATTTTGTTTGAGCGCAATCATCAAACTTAATTAAAAAAGTCATTTAAGCCTTTTCACAGTGAGATCTATGCGATATGGCCGAGAAATGTAATTTTGATGTTAACTCCCAAACCTCTGCGCAGAAGTCAACCAAACTTCACCCAATAGTGTATTGTATCACAATCTAGTAGTTACATGTGGAAATTTGGTTCTAGGACATTTGATTTGAGAGCAATCTTTAAACTTAGGTCAAAAAAGCCATTTAAGCCTTTTCACAGTGAGATCTATGCGATATGGCCGAGAAATGTAATTTTGATGTTAACTCCCAAACCGCTGCGCAGAAGTCAACCAAACTTCACCCAATAGTGTATTGTATCACAATCTAGTAGTTACATTTGAAAATTTTGTTCTAGGACATTTTGTTTGAACGCAATCATCAAACTTAATTAAAAAAAGTCATTTAAGCCTTTTCACAGTGAGATCTATGCGATATGGCCGAGAAATGTAATTTTGATGTTAACTCCCAAACCGCTGCGCAGAAGTCAACCAAACTTCACCCAATAGTGTATTGTATCACAATCTAGTAGTTACATTTGGAAATTTTGTTCTTGGACATTTGATTTGAGTGCAATCCTCAAACTTAGGTCAAAAAAGCCATTTAAGCCTTTTCACAGTGAGATCTATGCGATATGGCCGAGAAATGTAATTTTGATGTTAACTCCCAAACCGCTGCGCAGAAGTCAACCAAACTTCACCCAATAGTGTATTGTATCACAATCTAGTAGTTACATTTGAAAATTTTGTTCTAGGACATTTTGTTTGAACGCAATCATCAAACTTAATTAAAAAAGTCATTTAAGCCTTTTCACAGTGAGATCTATGCGATATGGCCGAGAAATGTAATTTTGATGTTAACTCCCAAACCGC
The DNA here is from genome assembly GCF_030265065.1 of Corythoichthys intestinalis. Taxonomy (NCBI): domain Eukaryota; kingdom Metazoa; phylum Chordata; class Actinopteri; order Syngnathiformes; family Syngnathidae; genus Corythoichthys; species Corythoichthys intestinalis. The sequence goes on along the minus strand of NC_080411.1, from coordinate 48,839,721 downwards.
TGCGCAGAAGTCAACCAAACTTCACCCAATAGTGTATTGTATCACATTCTAGTAGTTACATTTGAAAATTTCGTTCTAGGACATTTGGTTTGAGCGCAATCATTAAACTTAGGTCAAAAAAGCCATTTAAGCCTTTTCACAGTGAGATCTATGCGATATGGCCGAGAAATGTAATTTTGATGTTAACTCCCAAACCGCTGCGCAGAAGTCAACTAAACTTCACCCAATAGTGTATTGTATCACATTCTAGTAGTTACATTTGAAAATTTCGTTCTAGGACATTTGGTTTGAGCGCAATCATTAAACTTAATTAAAAAAGTCATTTAAGCCTTTTCACAGTGAGATCTATGCGATATGGCCGAGAAATGTAATTTTGATGTTAACTCCCAAACCGCTGCGCAGAAGTCAACCAAACTTCACCCATTAGTGTATTGTATCACAATCTAGTAATTACATGTGGAAATTTGGTTCTAGGACATTTGATTTGAGCGCAATCCTCAAACTTAGGTCAAAAAAGCCATTTAAGCCTTTTCACAGTGAGATCTATGCGATATGGCCGAGAAATGTAATTTTGATGTTAACTCCCAAACCGCTGCGCAGAAGTCAACCAAACTTCACCCAATAGTGTATTGTATCACAATCTAGTAGTTACATTTGAAAATTTTGTTCTATGACATTTTGTTTGAACGCAATCATCAAACTTAATTAAAAAAGTCATTTAAGCCTTTTCACAGTGAGATCTATGCGATATGGCCGAGAAATGTAATTTTGATGTTAACTCCCAAACCGCCTCGCAGAAGTCAACCAAACTTCACCCATTAGTGTATTGTATCACAATCTAGTAGTTACATGTGGAAATTTGGTTATTGGACATTTGGTTTGAGCGCAATCATTAAACTTAGGTCAAAAAAGTCATTTAAGCCTTTTCACAGTGAGATCTATGCGATATGGCCGAGAAATGTAATTTTGATGTTAACTCCCAAACCGCTGCGCAGAAGTCAACCAAACTTCACCCAATAGTGTATTGTATCACATTCTAGTAGTTACATTTGAAAATTTCGTTCTAGGACATTTGGTTTGAGCGCAATCATTAAATTTAGGTCAAAAAAGCCATTTAAGCCTTTTCACAGTGAGATCTATGCGATATGGCCGAGAAATGTAATTTTGATGTTAACTCCCAAACCGCTGCGCAGAAGTCAACTAAACTTCACCCAATAGTGTATTGTATCACATTCTAGTAGTTACATTTGAAAATTTCGTTCTAGGACATTTGGTTTGAGCGCAATCATTAAACTTAATTAAAAAAGTCATTTAAGCCTTTTCACAGTGAGATCTATGCGATATGGCCGAGAAATGTAATTTTGATGTTAACTCCCAAACCGCTGCGCAGAAGTCAACCAAACTTCACCCATTAGTGTATTGTATCACAATCTAGTAATTACATGTGGAAATTTGGTTCTAGGACATTTGATTTGAGCGCAATCCTCAAACTTAGGTCAAAAAAGCCATTTAAGCCTTTTCACAGTGAGATCTATGCGATATGGCCGAGAAATGTAATTTTGATGTTAACTCCCAAACCGCTGCGCAGAAGTCAACCAAACTTCACCCAATAGTGTATTGTATCACAATCTAGTAGTTACATTTGAAAATTTTGTTCTATGACATTTTGTTTGAACGCAATCATCAAACTTAATTAAAAAAGTCATTTAAGCCTTTTCACAGTGAGATCTATGCGATATGGCCAAGAAATGTAATTTTGATGTTAACTCCCAAACCGCCTCGCAGAAGTCAACCAAACTTCACCCATTAGTGTATTGTATCGCAATCTAGTAGTTACATGTGGAAATTTGGTTATTGGACATTTGGTTTGAGCGCAATCATTAAACTTAGGTCAAAAAAGCCATTTAAGCCTTTTCACAGTGAGATCTATGCGATATGGCCGAGAAATGTAATTTTGATGTTAACTCCAAAACCGCTGCGCAGAAGTCAACCAAACTTCACCCAATAGTGTATTGTATCACAATCTAGTAGTTACATTTGAAAATTTTGTTCTAGGAAATTTTGTTTGAGCGCAATCATCAAACTTAATTAAAAAAGTCATTTGAGCCTTTTCACAGTGAGATCTATGCGATATGGCCGAGAAATGTAATTTTGATGTTAACTCCCAAACCTCTGCGCAGAAGTCAACCAAACTTCACCCATTAGTGTATTGTATCACAATCTAGTAGTTACATGTGGAAATTTGGTTCTAGGACATTTGATTTGAGCGCAATCCTCAAACTTAGGTCAAAAAAGCCATTTAAGCCTTTTCACAGTGAGATCTATGCGATATGGCCGAGAAATGTAATTTTGATGTTAACTCCCAAACCGCTGCGCAGAAGTCAACCAAACTTCACCCAATAGTGTATTGTATCACATTCTAGTAGTTACATTTGAAAATTTCGTTCTAGGACATTTGGTTTGAGCGCAATCTTTAAACTTAGGTCAAAAAAGTCATTTAAGCCTTTTCACAGTGAGATCTATGCGATATGGCCGAGAAATGTAATTTTGATGTTAACTCCCAAACCGCCTCGCAGAAGTCAACCAAACTTCACCCATTAGTGTATTGTATCACAATCTAGTAGTTACATGTGGAAATTTGGTTATTGGACATTTGGTTTGAGCGCAATCATTAAACTTAGGTCAAAAAAGTCATTTAAGCCTTTTCACAGTGAGATCTATGCGATATGGCCGAGAAATGTAATTTTGATGTTAACTCCCAAACCGCTGCGCAGAAGTCAACCAAACTTCACCCAATAGTGTATTGTATCACATTCTAGTAGTTACATTTGAAAATTTCGTTCTAGGACATTTGGTTTGAGCGCAATCATTAAATTTAGGTCAAAAAAGCCATTTAAGCCTTTTCACAGTGAGATCTATGCGATATGGCCGAGAAATGTAATTTTGATGTTAACTCCCAAACCGCTGCGCAGAAGTCAACTAAACTTCACCCAATAGTGTATTGTATCACATTCTAGTAGTTACATTTGAAAATTTCGTTCTAGGACATTTGGTTTGAGCGCAATCATTAAACTTAATTAAAAAAGTCATTTAAGCCTTTTCACAGTGAGATCTATGCGATATGGCCGAGAAATGTAATTTTGATGTTAACTCCCAAACCGCTGCGCAGAAGTCAACCAAACTTCACCCATTAGTGTATTGTATCACAATCTAGTAATTACATGTGGAAATTTGGTTCTAGGACATTTGATTTGAGCGCAATCCTCAAACTTAGGTCAAAAAAGCCATTTAAGCCTTTTCACAGTGAGATCTATGCGATATGGCCGAGAAATGTAATTTTGATGTTAACTCCCAAACCGCTGCGCAGAAGTCAACCAAACTTCACCCAATAGTGTATTGTATCACAATCTAGTAGTTACATTTGAAAATTTTATTCTATGACATTTTGTTTGAACGCAATCATCAAACTTAATTAAAAAAGTCATTTAAGCCTTTTCACAGTGAGATCTATGCGATATGGCCAAGAAATGTAATTTTGATGTTAACTCCCAAACCGCCTCGCAGAAGTCAACCAAACTTCACCCATTAGTGTATTGTATCACAATCTAGTAGTTACATGTGGAAATTTGGTTATTGGACATTTGGTTTGAGCGCAATCATTAAACTTAGGTCAAAAAAGCCATTTAAGCCTTTTCACAGTGAGATCTATGCGATATGGCCGAGAAATGTAATTTTGATGTTAACTCCCAAACCGCTGCGCAGAAGTCAACCAAACTTCACCCAATAGTGTATTGTATCACAATCTAGTAGTTACATTTGAAAATTTTGTTCTAGGACATTTTGTTTGAACGCAATCATCAAACTTAATTAAAAAAGTCATTTAAGCCTTTTCACAGTGAGATCTATGCGATATGGCCGAGAAATGTAATTTTGATGTTAACTCCCAAACCGCTGCGCAGAAGTCAACCAAACTTCACCCAATAGTGTATTGTATCACAATCTAGTAGTTACATTTGAAAATTTTGTTCTATGACATTTTGTTTGAACGCAATCATCAAACTTAATTAAAAAAGTCATTTAAGCCTTTTCACAGTGAGATCTATGCGATATGGCCGAGAAATGTAATTTTGATGTTAACTCCCAAACCGCTGCGCAGAAGTCAACCAAACTTCACCCATTAGTGTATTGTATCACAATCTAGTAGTTACATGTGGAAATTTGGTTATTGGACATTTGGTTTGAGCGCAATCATCAAACTTAGGTCAAAAAAGCCATTTAAGCCTTTTCACAGTGAGATCTATGCGATATGGCCGAGAAATGTAATTTTGATGTTAACTCCCAAACCGCTGCGCAGAAGTCAACCAAACTTCACCCAATAGTGTATTGTATCACAATCTAGTAGTTACATTTGAAAATTTTGTTCTAGGAAATTTTGTTTGAGCGCAATCATCAAACTTAATTAAAAAAGTCATTTAAGCCTTTTCACAGTGAGATCTATGCGATATGGCCGAGAAATGTAATTTTGATGTTAACTCCCAAACCTCTGCGCAGAAGTCAACCAAACTTCACCCAATAGTGTATTGTATCACAATCTAGTAGTTACATGTGGAAATTTGGTTCTAGGACATTTGATTTGAGAGCAATCTTTAAACTTAGGTCAAAAAAGCCATTTAAGCCTTTTCACAGTGAGATCTATGCGATATGGCCGAGAAATGTAATTTTGATGTTAACTCCCAAACCGCTGCGCAGAAGTCAACCAAACTTCACCCAATAGTGTATTGTATCACAATCTAGTAGTTACATTTGAAAATTTTGTTCTAGGACATTTTGTTTGAACGCAATCATCAAACTTAATTAAAAAAGTCATTTAAGCCTTTTCACAGTGAGATCTATGCGATATGGCCGAGAAATGTAATTTTGATGTTAACTCCCAAACCGCTGCGCAGAAGTCAACCAAACTTCACCCAATAGTGTATTGTATCACAATCTAGTAGTTACATTTGGAAATTTTGTTCTTGGACATTTGATTTGAGTGCAATCCTCAAACTTAGGTCAAAAAAGCCATTTAAGCCTTTTCACAGTGAGATCTATGCGATATGGCCGAGAAATGTAATTTTGATGTTAACTCCCAAACCGCTGCGCAGAAGTCAACCAAACTTCACCCAATAGTGTATTGTATCACAATCTAGTAGTTACATTTGAAAATTTTGTTCTAGGACATTTTGTTTGAACGCAATCATCAAACTTAATTAAAAAAGTCATTTAAGCCTTTTCACAGTGAGATCTATGCGATATGGCCGAGAAATGTAATTTTGATGTTAACTCCCAAACCGCTGCGCAGAAGTCAACCAAACTTCACCCAATAGTGTATTGTATCACATTCTAGTAGTTACATTTGAAAATTTCGTTCTAGGACATTTGGTTTGAGCGCAATCATTAAACTTAGGTCAAAAAAGCCATTTAAGCCTTTTCACAGTGAGATCTATGCGATATGGCCGAGAAATGTAATTTTGATGTTAACTCCCAAACCGCTGCGCAGAAGTCAACTAAACTTCACCCAATAGTGTATTGTATCACATTCTAGTAGTTACATTTGAAAATTTCGTTCTAGGACATTTGGTTTGAGCGCAATCATTAAACTTAATTAAAAAAGTCATTTAAGCCTTTTCACAGTGAGATCTATGCGATATGGCCGAGAAATGTAATTTTGATGTTAACTCCCAAACCGCTGCGCAGAAGTCAACCAAACTTCACCCATTAGTGTATTGTATCACAATCTAGTAATTACATGTGGAAATTTGGTTCTAGGACATTTGATTTGAGCGCAATCCTCAAACTTAGGTCAAAAAAGCCATTTAAGCCTTTTCACAGTGAGATCTATGCGATATGGCCGAGAAATGTAATTTTGATGTTAACTCCCAAACCGCTGCGCAGAAGTCAACCAAACTTCACCCAATAGTGTATTGTATCACAATCTAGTAGTTACATTTGAAAATTTTGTTCTATGACATTTTGTTTGAACGCAATCATCAAACTTAATTAAAAAAGTCATTTAAGCCTTTTCACAGTGAGATCTATGCGATATGGCCGAGAAATGTAATTTTGATGTTAACTCCCAAACCGCCTCGCAGAAGTCAACCAAACTTCACCCATTAGTGTATTGTATCACAATCTAGTAGTTACATGTGGAAATTTGGTTATTGGACATTTGGTTTGAGCGCAATCATTAAACTTAGGTCAAAAAAGTCATTTAAGCCTTTTCACAGTGAGATCTATGCGATATGGCCGAGAAATGTAATTTTGATGTTAACTCCCAAACCGCTGCGCAGAAGTCAACCAAACTTCACCCAATAGTGTATTGTATCACATTCTAGTAGTTACATTTGAAAATTTCGTTCTAGGACATTTGGTTTGAGCGCAATCATTAAATTTAGGTCAAAAAAGCCATTTAAGCCTTTTCACAGTGAGATCTATGCGATATGGCCGAGAAATGTAATTTTGATGTTAACTCCCAAACCGCTGCGCAGAAGTCAACTAAACTTCACCCAATAGTGTATTGTATCACATTCTAGTAGTTACATTTGAAAATTTCGTTCTAGGACATTTGGTTTGAGCGCAATCATTAAACTTAATTAAAAAAGTCATTTAAGCCTTTTCACAGTGAGATCTATGCGATATGGCCGAGAAATGTAATTTTGATGTTAACTCCCAAACCGCTGCGCAGAAGTCAACCAAACTTCACCCATTAGTGTATTGTATCACAATCTAGTAATTACATGTGGAAATTTGGTTCTAGGACATTTGATTTGAGCGCAATCCTCAAACTTAGGTCAAAAAAGCCATTTAAGCCTTTTCACAGTGAGATCTATGCGATATGGCCGAGAAATGTAATTTTGATGTTAACTCCCAAACCGCTGCGCAGAAGTCAACCAAACTTCACCCAATAGTGTATTGTATCACAATCTAGTAGTTACATTTGAAAATTTTGTTCTATGACATTTTGTTTGAACGCAATCATCAAACTTAATTAAAAAAGTCATTTAAGCCTTTTCACAGTGAGATCTATGCGATATGGCCAAGAAATGTAATTTTGATGTTAACTCCCAAACCGCCTCGCAGAAGTCAACCAAACTTCACCCATTAGTGTATTGTATCGCAATCTAGTAGTTACATGTGGAAATTTGGTTATTGGACATTTGGTTTGAGCGCAATCATTAAACTTAGGTCAAAAAAGCCATTTAAGCCTTTTCACAGTGAGATCTATGCGATATGGCCGAGAAATGTAATTTTGATGTTAACTCCAAAACCGCTGCGCAGAAGTCAACCAAACTTCACCCAATAGTGTATTGTATCACAATCTAGTAGTTACATTTGAAAATTTTGTTCTAGGAAATTTTGTTTGAGCGCAATCATCAAACTTAATTAAAAAAGTCATTTGAGCCTTTTCACAGTGAGATCTATGCGATATGGCCGAGAAATGTAATTTTGATGTTAACTCCCAAACCTCTGCGCAGAAGTCAACCAAACTTCACCCATTAGTGTATTGTATCACAATCTAGTAGTTACATGTGGAAATTTGGTTCTAGGACATTTGATTTGAGCGCAATCCTCAAACTTAGGTCAAAAAAGCCATTTAAGCCTTTTCACAGTGAGATCTATGCGATATGGCCGAGAAATGTAATTTTGATGTTAACTCCCAAACCGCTGCGCAGAAGTCAACCAAACTTCACCCAATAGTGTATTGTATCACATTCTAGTAGTTACATTTGAAAATTTCGTTCTAGGACATTTGGTTTGAGCGCAATCTTTAAACTTAGGTCAAAAAAGCCATTTAAGCCTTTTCACAGTGAGATCTATGCGATATGGCCGAGAAATGTAATTTTGATGTTAACTCCCAAACTGCTGCGCAGAAGTCAACCAAACTTCACCCAATAGTGTATTGTATCACAATCTAGTAGTTACATTTGAAAATTTTGTTCTAGGACATTTTGTTTGAACGCAATCATCAAACTTAATTAAAAAAGTCATTTAAGCCTTTTCACAGTGAGATCTATGCGATATGGCCGAGAAATGTAATTTTGATGTTAACTCCCAAACCGCTGCGTAGAAGTCAACCAAACTTCACCCAATAGTGTATTGTATCACAATCTAGTAGTTACATTTTAAAATTTTGTTCTAGGACATTTTGTTTGAACGCAATCATCAAACTTAATTAAAAAAGTCATTTAAGCCTTTTCACGGTGAGATCTATGCGATATGGCCGAGAAATGTAATTTTGATGTTAACTCCCAAACCGCTGCGCAGAAGTCAACCAAACTTCACCCAATAGTGTATTGTATCACATTCTAGTAGTTACATTTGAAAATTTCGTTCTAGGACATTTGGTTTGAGCGCAATCATTAAACTTAGGTCAAAAAAGCCATTTAAGCCTTTTCACAGTGAGATCTATGCGATATGGCCGAGAAATGTAATTTTGATGTTAACTCCCAAACCGCTGCGTAGAAGTCAACTAAACTTCACCCAATAGTGTATTGTATCACATTCTAGTAGTTACATTTGAAAATTTCGTTCTAGGACATTTGGTTTGAGCGCAATCATTAAACTTAATTAAAAAAGTCATTTAAGCCTTTTCACAGTGAGATCTATGCGATATGGCCGAGAAATGTAATTTTGATGTTAACTCCCAAACCGCTGCGCAGAAGTCAACCAAACTTCACCCATTAGTGTATTGTATCACAATCTAGTAATTACATGTGGAAATTTGGTTCTAGGACATTTGATTTGAGCGCAATCCTCAAACTTAGGTCAAAAAAGCCATTTAAGCCTTTTCACAGTGAGATCTATGCGATATGGCCGAGAAATGTAATTTTGATGTTAACTCCCAAACCGCTGCGCAGAAGTCAACCAAACTTCACCCAATAGTGTATTGTATCACATTCTAGTTGTTACATTTGAAAATTTCGTTCTAGGACATTTGGTTTGAGCGCAATCTTTAAACTTAGGTCAAAAAAGCCATTTAAGCCTTTTCACAGTGAGATCTATGCGATATGGCCGAGAAATGTAATTTTGATGTTAACTCCCAAACCGCTGCGCAGAAGTCAACCAAACTTCACCCAATAGTGTATTGTATCACAATCTAGTAGTTACATTTGAAAATTTTGTTCTAGGACATTTTGTTTGAACGCAATCATCAAACTTAATTAAAAAAGTCATTTAAGCCTTTTCACAGTGAGATCTATGCGATATTGCCGAGAAATGTAATTTTGATGTTAACTCCCAAACCGCTGCGCAGAAGTCAACCAAACTTCACCCAATAGTGTATTGTATCACAATCTAGTAGTTACATTTGGAAATTTGGTTCTTGGACATTTGATTTGAGCGCAATCCTCAAACTTAGGTCAAAAAAGCCATTTAAGCCTTTTCACAGTGAGATCTATGCGATATGGCCGAGAAATGTAATTTTGATGTTAACTCCCAAACCGCTGCGCAGAAGTCAACCAAACTTCACCCAATAGTGTATTGTATCACAATCTAGTAGTTACATTTGAAAATTTTGTTCTAGGACATTTTGTTTGAACGCAATCATCAAACTTAATTAAAAAAGTCATTTAAGCCTTTTCACAGTGAGATCTATGCGATATGGCCGAGAAATGTAATTTTGATGTTAACTCCCAAACCGCTGCGCAGAAGTCAACCAAACTTCACCCAATAGTGTATTTTATCACAATCTAGTAGTTACATTTGGAAATTTAGTTCTTGGACATTTGATTTGAGCGCAATCATTAAACTTAATTAAAAAAGTCATTTAAGCCTTTTCACAGTGAGATCTATGCGATATGGCCGAGAAATGTAATTTTGATGTTAACTCCCAAACCGCTGCGCAGAAGTCAACCAAACTTCACCCATTAGTGTATTGTATCACAATCTAGTAATTACATGTGGAAATTTGGTTCTAGGACATTTGATTTGAGCGCAATCCTCAAACTTAGGTCAAAAAAGCCATTTAAGCCTTTTCACAGTGAGATCTATGCGATATGGCCGAGAAATGTAATTTTGATGTTAACTCCCAAACCGCTGCGCAGAAGTCAACCAAACTTCACCCAATAGTGTATTGTATCACAATCTAGTAGTTACATTTGAAAATTTTGTTCTAGGAAATTTTGTTTGAGCGCAATCATCAAACTTAATTAAAAAAGTCATTTAAGCCTTTTCACAGTGAGATCTATGCGATATGGCCGAGAAATGTAATTTTGATGTTAACTCCCAAACCTCTGCGCAGAAGTCAACCAAACTTCACCCATTAGTGTATTGTATCACAATCTAGTAGTTACATGTGGAAATTTGGTTCTAGGACATTTGATTTGAGCGCAATCCTCAAACTTAGGTCAAAAAAGCCATTTAAGCCTTTTCACAGTGAGATCTATGCGATATGGCCGAGAAATGTAATTTTGATGTTAACTCCCAAACCGCTGCGCAGAAGTCAACCAAACTTCACCCAATAGTGTATTGTATCACAATCTAGTAGTTACATTTGAAAATTTTGTTCTATGACATTTTGTTTGAACGCAATCATCAAACTTAATTAAAAAAGTCATTTAAGCCTTTTCACAGTGAGATCTATGCGATATGGCCGAGAAATGTAATTTTGATGTTAACTCCCAAACCGCCTCGCAGAAGTCAACCAAACTTCACCCATTAGTGTATTGTATCACAATCTAGTAGTTACATGTGGAAATTTGGTTATTGGACATTTGGTTTGAGCGCAATCATTAAACTTAGGTCAAAAAAGTCATTTAAGCCTTTTCACAGTGAGATCTATGCGATATGGCCGAGAAATGTAATTTTGATGTTAACTCCCAAACCGCTGCGCAGAAGTCAACCAAACTTCACCCAATAGTGTATTGTATCACATTCTAGTAGTTACATTTGAAAATTTCGTTCTAGGACATTTGGTTTGAGCGCAATCATTAAATTTAGGTCAAAAAAGCCATTTAAGCCTTTTCACAGTGAGATCTATGCGATATGGCCGAGAAATGTAATTTTGATGTTAACTCCCAAACCGCTGCGCAGAAGTCAACTAAACTTCACCCAATAGTGTATTGTATCACATTCTAGTAGTTACATTTGAAAATTTCGTTCTAGGACATTTGGTTTGAGCGCAATCATTAAACTTAATTAAAAAAGTCATTTAAGCCTTTTCACAGTGAGATCTATGCGATATGGCCGAGAAATGTAATTTTGATGTTAACTCCCAAACCGCTGCGCAGAAGTCAACCAAACTTCACCCATTAGTGTATTGTATCACAATCTAGTAATTACATGTGGAAATTTGGTTCTAGGACATTTGATTTGAGCGCAATCCTCAAACTTAGGTCAAAAAAGCCATTTAAGCCTTTTCACAGTGAGATCTATGCGATATGGCCGAGAAATGTAATTTTGATGTTAACTCCCAAACCGCTGCGCAGAAGTCAACCAAACTTCACCCAATAGTGTATTGTATCACAATCTAGTAGTTACATTTGAAAATTTTGTTCTATGACATTTTGTTTGAACGCAATCATCAAACTTAATTAAAAAAGTCATTTAAGCCTTTTCACAGTGAGATCTATGCGATATGGCCAAGAAATGTAATTTTGATGTTAACTCCCAAACCGCCTCGCAGAAGTCAACCAAACTTCACCCATTAGTGTATTGTATCGCAATCTAGTAGTTACATGTGGAAATTTGGTTATTGGACATTTGGTTTGAGCGCAATCATTAAACTTAGGTCAAAAAAGCCATTTAAGCCTTTTCACAGTGAGATCTATGCGATATGGCCGAGAAATGTAATTTTGATGTTAACTCCAAAACCGCTGCGCAGAAGTCAACCAAACTTCACCCAATAGTGTATTGTATCACAATCTAGTAGTTACATTTGAAAATTTTGTTCTAGGACATTTTGTTTGAACGCAATCATCAAACTTAATTAAAAAAGTCATTTAAGCCTTTTCACAGTGAGATCTATGCGATATGGCCGAGAAATGTAATTTTGATGTTAACTCCCAAACCGCTGCGCAGAAGTCAACCAAACTTCACCCAATAGTGTATTGTATCACAATCTAGTAGTTACATTTGAAAATTTTGTTCTATGACATTTTGTTTGAACGCAATCATCAAACTTAATTAAAAAAGTCATTTAAGCCTTTTCACAGTGAGATCTATGCGATATGGCCGAGAAATGTAATTTTGATGTTAACTCCCAAACCGCTGCGCAGAAGTCAACCAAACTTCACCCATTAGTGTATTGTATCACAATCTAGTAGTTACATGTGGAAATTTGGTTATTGGACATTTGGTTTGAGCGCAATCATCAAACTTAGGTCAAAAAAGCCATTTAAGCCTTTTCACAGTGAGATCTATGCGATATGGCCGAGAAATGTAATTTTGATGTTAACTCCCAAACCGCTGCGCAGAAGTCAACCAAACTTCACCCAATAGTGTATTGTATCACAATCTAGTAGTTACATTTGAAAATTTTGTTCTAGGAAATTTTGTTTGAGCGCAATCATCAAACTTAATTAAAAAAGTCATTTAAGCCTTTTCACAGTGAGATCTATGCGATATGGCCGAGAAATGTAATTTTGATGTTAACTCCCAAACCTCTGCGCAGAAGTCAACCAAACTTCACCCAATAGTGTATTGTATCACAATCTAGTAGTTACATGTGGAAATTTGGTTCTAGGACATTTGATTTGAGAGCAATCTTTAAACTTAGGTCAAAAAAGCCATTTAAGCCTTTTCACAGTGAGATCTATGCGATATGGCCGAGAAATGTAATTTTGATGTTAACTCCCAAACCGCTGCGCAGAAGTCAACCAAACTTCACCCAATAGTGTATTGTATCACAATCTAGTAGTTACATTTGAAAATTTTGTTCTAGGACATTTTGTTTGAACGCAATCATCAAACTTAATTAAAAAAGTCATTTAAGCCTTTTCACAGTGAGATCTATGCGATATGGCCGAGAAATGTAATTTTGATGTTAACTCCCAAACCGCTGCGCAGAAGTCAACCAAACTTCACCCAATAGTGTATTGTATCACAATCTAGTAGTTACATTTGAAAATTTTGTTCTAGGACATTTTGTTTGAACGCAATCATCAAACTTAATTAAAAAAGTCATTTAAGCCTTTTCACAGTGAGATCTATGCGATATGGCCGAGAAATGTAATTTTGATGTTAACTCCCAAACCGCTGCGCAGAAGTCAACCAAACTTCACCCAATAGTGTATTGTATCACATTCTAGTAGTTACATTTGAAAATTTCGTTCTAGGACATTTGGTTTGAGCGCAATCATTAAACTTAGGTCAAAAAAGCCATTTAAGCCTTTTCACAGTGAGATCTATGCGATATGGCCGAGAAATGTAATTTTGATGTTAACTCCCAAACCGCTGCGAAGAAGTCAACTAAACTTCACCCAATAGTGTATTGTATCACATTCTAGTAGTTACATTTGAAAATTTCGTTCTAGGACATTTGGTTTGAGCGCAATCATTAAACTTAATTAAAAAAGTCATTTAAGCCTTTTCACAGTGAGATCTATGCGATATGGCCGAGAAATGTAATTTTGATGTTAACTCCCAAACCGCTGCGCAGAAGTCAACCAAACTTCACCCATTAGTGTATTGTATCACAATCTAGTAATTACATGTGGAAATTTGGTTCTAGGACATTTGATTTGAGCGCAATCCTCAAACTTAGGTCAAAAAAGCCATTTAAGCCTTTTCACAGTGAGATCTATGCGATATGGCCGAGAAATGTAATTTTGATGTTAACTCCCAAACCGCTGCGCAGAAGTCAACCAAACTTCACCCAATAGTGTATTGTATCACATTCTAGTAGTTACATTTGAAAATTTCGTTCTAGGACATTTGGTTTGAGCGCAATCTTTAAACTTAGGTCAAAAAAGCCATTTAAGCCTTTTCACAGTGAGATCTATGCGATATGGCCGAGAAATGTAATTTTGATGTTAACTCCCAAACCGCTGCGCAGAAGTCAACCAAACTTCACCCAATAGTGTATTGTATCACAATCTAGTAGTTACATTTGAAAATTTTGTTCTAGGACATTTTGTTTGAACGCAATCATCAAACTTAATTAAAAAAGTCATTTAAGCCTTTTCACAGTGAGATCTATGCGATATTGCCGAGAAATGTAATTTTGATGTTAACTCCCAAACCGCTGCGCAGAAGTCAACCAAACTTCACCCAATAGTGTATTGTATCACAATCTAGTAGTTACATTTGGAAATTTGGTTCTTGGACATTTGATTTGAGCGCAATCCTCAAACTTAGGTCAAAAAAGCCATTTAAGCCTTTTCACAGTGAGATCTATGCGATATGGCCGAGAAATGTAATTTTGATGTTAACTCCCAAACCGCTGCGCAGAAGTCAACCAAACTTCACCCAATAGTGTATTGTATCACAATCTAGTAGTTACATTTGAAAATTTTGTTCTAGGACATTTTGTTTGAACGCAATCATCAAACTTAATTAAAAAAGTCATTTAAGCCTTTTCACAGTGAGATCTATGCGATATGGCCGAGAAATGTAATTTTGATGTTAACTCCCAAACCGCTGCGCAGAAGTCAACCAAACTTCACCCAATAGTGTATTTTATCACAATCTAGTAGTTACATTTGGAAATTTAGTTCTTGGACATTTGATTTGAGCGCAATCATTAAACTTAATTAAAAAAGTCATTTAAGCCTTTTCACAGTGAGATCTATGCGATATGGCCGAGAAATGTAATTTTGATGTTAACTCCCAAACCGCTGCGCAGAAGTCAACCAAACTTCACCCATTAGTGTATTGTATCACAATCTAGTAATTACATGTGGAAATTTGGTTCTAGGACATTTGATTTGAGCGCAATCCTCAAACTTAGGTCAAAAAAGCCATTTAAGCCTTTTCACAGTGAGATCTATGCGATATGGCCGAGAAATGTAATTTTGATGTTAACTCCCAAACCGCTGCGCAGAAGTCAACCAAACTTCACCCAATAGTGTATTGTATCACAATCTAGTAGTTACATTTGAAAATTTTGTTCTAGGAAATTTTGTTTGAGCGCAATCATCAAACTTAATTAAAAAAGTCATTTAAGCCTTTTCACAGTGAGATCTATGCGATATGGCCGAGAAATGTAATTTTGATGTTAACTCCCAAACCTCTGCGCAGAAGTCAACCAAACTTCACCCATTAGTGTATTGTATCACAATCTAGTAGTTACATGTGGAAATTTGGTTCTAGGACATTTGATTTGAGCGCAATCCTCAAACTTAGGTCAAAAAAGCCATTTAAGCCTTTTCACAGTGAGATCTATGCGATATGGCCGAGAAATGTAATTTTGATGTTAACTCCCAAACCGCTGCGCAGAAGTCAACCAAACTTCACCCAATAGTGTATTGTATCACAATCTAGTAGTTACATTTGAAAATTTTGTTCTATGACATTTTGTTTGAACGCAATCATCAAACTTAATTAAAAAAGTCATTTAAGCCTTTTCACAGTGAGATCTATGCGATATGGCCGAGAAATGTAATTTTGATGTTAACTCCCAAACCGCCTCGCAGAAGTCAACCAAACTTCACCCATTAGTGTATTGTATCACAATCTAGTAGTTACATGTGGAAATTTGGTTATTGGACATTTGGTTTGAGCGCAATCATTAAACTTAGGTCAAAAAAGTCATTTAAGCCTTTTCACAGTGAGATCTATGCGATATGGCCGAGAAATGTAATTTTGATGTTAACTCCCAAACCGCTGCGCAGAAGTCAACCAAACTTCACCCAATAGTGTATTGTATCACATTCTAGTAGTTACATTTGAAAATTTCGTTCTAGGACATTTGGTTTGAGCGCAATCATTAAATTTAGGTCAAAAAAGCCATTTAAGCCTTTTCACAGTGAGATCTATGCGATATGGCCGAGAAATGTAATTTTGATGTTAACTCCCAAACCGCTGCGCAGAAGTCAACTAAACTTCACCCAATAGTGTATTGTATCACATTCTAGTAGTTACATTTGAAAATTTCGTTCTAGGACATTTGGTTTGAGCGCAATCATTAAACTTAATTAAAAAAGTCATTTAAGCCTTTTCACAGTGAGATCTATGCGATATGGCCGAGAAATGTAATTTTGATGTTAACTCCCAAACCGCTGCGCAGAAGTCAACCAAACTTCACCCATTAGTGTATTGTATCACAATCTAGTAATTACATGTGGAAATTTGGTTCTAGGACATTTGATTTGAGCGCAATCCTCAAACTTAGGTCAAAAAAGCCATTTAAGCCTTTTCACAGTGAGATCTATGCGATATGGCCGAGAAATGTAATTTTGATGTTAACTCCCAAACCGCTGCGCAGAAGTCAACCAAACTTCACCCAATAGTGTATTGTATCACAATCTAGTAGTTACATTTGAAAATTTTGTTCTATGACATTTTGTTTGAACGCAATCATCAAACTTAATTAAAAAAGTCATTTAAGCCTTTTCACAGTGAGATCTATGCGATATGGCCAAGAAATGTAATTTTGATGTTAACTCCCAAACCGCCTCGCAGAAGTCAACCAAACTTCACCCATTAGTGTATTGTATCGCAATCTAGTAGTTACATGTGGAAATTTGGTTATTGGACATTTGGTTTGAGCGCAATCATTAAACTTAGGTCAAAAAAGCCATTTAAGCCTTTTCACAGTGAGATCTATGCGATATGGCCGAGAAATGTAATTTTGATGTTAACTCCAAAACCGCTGCGCAGAAGTCAACCAAACTTCACCCAATAGTGTATTGTATCACAATCTAGTAGTTACATTTGAAAATTTTGTTCTAGGACATTTTGTTTGAACGCAATCATCAAACTTAATTAAAAAAGTCATTTAAGCCTTTTCACAGTGAGATCTATGCGATATGGCCGAGAAATGTAATTTTGATGTTAACTCCCAAACCGCTGCGCAGAAGTCAACCAAACTTCACCCAATAGTGTATTGTATCACAATCTAGTAGTTACATTTGAAAATTTTGTTCTATGACATTTTGTTTGAACGCAATCATCAAACTTAATTAAAAAAGTCATTTAAGCCTTTTCACAGTGAGATCTATGCGATATGGCCGAGAAATGTAATTTTGATGTTAACTCCCAAACCGCTGCGCAGAAGTCAACCAAACTTCACCCATTAGTGTATTGTATCACAATCTAGTAGTTACATGTGGAAATTTGGTTATTGGACATTTGGTTTGAGCGCAATCATCAAACTTAGGTCAAAAAAGCCATTTAAGCCTTTTCACAGTGAGATCTATGCGATATGGCCGAGAAATGTAATTTTGATGTTAACTCCCAAACCGCTGCGCAGAAGTCAACCAAACTTCACCCAATAGTGTATTGTATCACAATCTAGTAGTTACATTTGAAAATTTTGTTCTAGGAAATTTTGTTTGAGCGCAATCATCAAACTTAATTAAAAAAGTCATTTAAGCCTTTTCACAGTGAGATCTATGCGATATGGCCGAGAAATGTAATTTTGATGTTAACTCCCAAACCTCTGCGCAGAAGTCAACCAAACTTCACCCAATAGTGTATTGTATCACAATCTAGTAGTTACATGTGGAAATTTGGTTCTAGGACATTTGATTTGAGAGCAATCTTTAAACTTAGGTCAAAAAAGCCATTTAAGCCTTTTCACAGTGAGATCTATGCGATATGGCCGAGAAATGTAATTTTGATGTTAACTCCCAAACCGCTGCGCAGAAGTCAACCAAACTTCACCCAATAGTGTATTGTATCACAATCTAGTAGTTACATTTGAAAATTTTGTTCTAGGACATTTTGTTTGAACGCAATCATCAAACTTAATTAAAAAAGTCATTTAAGCCTTTTCACAGTGAGATCTATGCGATATGGCCGAGAAATGTAATTTTGATGTTAACTCCCAAACCGCTGCGCAGAAGTCAACCAAACTTCACCCAATAGTGTATTGTATCACAATCTAGTAGTTACATTTGAAAATTTTGTTCTAGGACATTTTGTTTGAACGCAATCATCAAACTTAATTAAAAAAGTCATTTAAGCCTTTTCACAGTGAGATCTATGCGATATGGCCGAGAAATGTAATTTTGATGTTAACTCCCAAACCGCTGCGCAGAAGTCAACCAAACTTCACCCAATAGTGTATTGTATCACATTCTAGTAGTTACATTTGAAAATTTCGTTCTAGGACATTTGGTTTGAGCGCAATCATTAAACTTAGGTCAAAAAAGCCATTTAAGCCTTTTCACAGTGAGATCTATGCGATATGGCCGAGAAATGTAATTTTGATGTTAACTC
Organism: Corythoichthys intestinalis; assembly: GCF_030265065.1. NCBI lineage: Eukaryota > Metazoa > Chordata > Actinopteri > Syngnathiformes > Syngnathidae > Corythoichthys > Corythoichthys intestinalis. The sequence goes on along the minus strand of NC_080411.1, from coordinate 48,821,361 downwards.
CCAAACCGCTGCGAAGAAGTCAACTAAACTTCACCCAATAGTGTATTGTATCACATTCTAGTAGTTACATTTGAAAATTTCGTTCTAGGACATTTGGTTTGAGCGCAATCATTAAACTTAATTAAAAAAGTCATTTAAGCCTTTTCACAGTGAGATCTATGCGATATGGCCGAGAAATGTAATTTTGATGTTAACTCCCAAACCGCTGCGCAGAAGTCAACCAAACTTCACCCATTAGTGTATTGTATCACAATCTAGTAATTACATGTGGAAATTTGGTTCTAGGACATTTGATTTGAGCGCAATCCTCAAACTTAGGTCAAAAAAGCCATTTAAGCCTTTTCACAGTGAGATCTATGCGATATGGCCGAGAAATGTAATTTTGATGTTAACTCCCAAACCGCTGCGCAGAAGTCAACCAAACTTCACCCAATAGTGTATTGTATCACAATCTAGTAGTTACATTTGAAAATTTTGTTCTATGACATTTTGTTTGAACGCAATCATCAAACTTAATTAAAAAAGTCATTTAAGCCTTTTCACAGTGAGATCTATGCGATATGGCCGAGAAATGTAATTTTGATGTTAACTCCCAAACCGCCTCGCAGAAGTCAACCAAACTTCACCCATTAGTGTATTGTATCACAATCTAGTAGTTACATGTGGAAATTTGGTTATTGGACATTTGGTTTGAGCGCAATCATTAAACTTAGGTCAAAAAAGTCATTTAAGCCTTTTCACAGTGAGATCTATGCGATATGGCCGAGAAATGTAATTTTGATGTTAACTCCCAAACCGCTGCGCAGAAGTCAACCAAACTTCACCCAATAGTGTATTGTATCACATTCTAGTAGTTACATTTGAAAATTTCGTTCTAGGACATTTGGTTTGAGCGCAATCATTAAACTTAGGTCAAAAAAGCCATTTAAGCCTTTTCACAGTGAGATCTATGCGATATGGCCGAGAAATGTAATTTTGATGTTAACTCCCAAACCGCTGCGCAGAAGTCAACTAAACTTCACCCAATAGTGTATTGTATCACATTCTAGTAGTTACATTTGAAAATTTCGTTCTAGGACATTTGGTTTGAGCGCAATCATTAAACTTAATTAAAAAAGTCATTTAAGCCTTTTCACAGTGAGATCTATGCGATATGGCCGAGAAATGTAATTTTGATGTTAACTCCCAAACCGCTGCGCAGAAGTCAACCAAACTTCACCCATTAGTGTATTTTATCACAATCTAGTAATTACATGTGGAAATTTGGTTCTAGGACATTTGATTTGAGCGCAATCCTCAAACTTAGGTCAAAAAAGCCATTTAAGCCTTTTCACAGTGAGATCTATGCGATATGGCCGAGAAATGTAATTTTGATGTTAACTCCCAAACCGCTGCGCAGAAGTCAACCAAACTTCACCCAATAGTGTATTGTATCACAATCTAGTAGTTACATTTGAAAATTTTGTTCTATGACATTTTGTTTGAACGCAATCATCAAACTTAATTAAAAAAGTCATTTAAGCCTTTTCACAGTGAGATCTATGCGATATGGCCAAGAAATGTAATTTTGATGTTAACTCCCAAACCGCCTCGCAGAAGTCAACCAAACTTCACCCATTAGTGTATTGTATCGCAATCTAGTAGTTACATGTGGAAATTTGGTTATTGGACATTTGGTTTGAGCGCAATCATTAAACTTAGGTCAAAAAAGCCATTTAAGCCTTTTCACAGTGAGATCTATGCGATATGGCCGAGAAATGTAATTTTGATGTTAACTCCAAAACCGCTGCGCAGAAGTCAACCAAACTTCACCCATTAGTGTATTGTATCACAATCTAGTAGTTACATGTGGAAATTTGGTTCTAGGAAATTTTGTTTGAGCGCAATCATCAAACTTAATTAAAAAAGTCATTTGAGCCTTTTCACAGTGAGATCTATGCGATATGGCCGAGAAATGTAATTTTGATGTTAACTCCCAAACCTCTGCGCAGAAGTCAACCAAACTTCACCCATTAGTGTATTGTATCACAATCTAGTAGTTACATGTGGAAATTTGGTTCTAGGACATTTGATTTGAGCGCAATCCTCAAACTTAGGTCAAAAAAGCCATTTAAGCCTTTTCACAGTGAGATCTATGCGATATGGCCGAGAAATGTAATTTTGATGTTAACTCCCAAACCGCTGCGCAGAAGTCAACCAAACTTCACCCAATAGTGTATTGTATCACATTCTAGTAGTTACATTTGGAAATTTCGTTCTAGGACATTTGGTTTGAGCGCAATCTTTAAACTTAGGTCAAAAAAGCCATTTAAGCCTTTTCACAGTGAGATCTATGCGATATGGCCGAGAAATGTAATTTTGATGTTAACTCCCAAACCGCTGCGCAGAAGTCAACCAAACTTCACCCAATAGTGTATTGTATCACAATCTAGTAGTTACATTTGAAAATTTTGTTCTAGGACATTTTGTTTGAACGCAATCATCAAACTTAATTAAAAAAGTCATTTAAGCCTTTTCACAGTGAGATCTATGCGATATGGCCGAGAAATGTAATTTTGATGTTAACTCCCAAACCGCTGCGCAGAAGTCAACCAAACTTCACCCAATAGTGTATTGTATCACAATCTAGTAGTTACATTTTAAAATTTTGTTCTAGGACATTTTGTTTGAACGCAATCATCAAACTTAATTAAAAAAGTCATTTAAGCCTTTTCACGGTGAGATCTATGCGATATGGCCGAGAAATGTAATTTTGATGTTAACTCCCAAACCGCTGCGCAGAAGTCAACCAAACTTCACCCAATAGTGTATTGTATCACATTCTAGTAGTTACATTTGAAAATTTCGTTCTAGGACATTTGGTTTGAGCGCAATCATTAAACTTAGGTCAAAAAAGCCATTTAAGCCTTTTCACAGTGAGATCTATGCGATATGGCCGAGAAATGTAATTTTGATGTTAACTCCCAAACCGCTGCGCAGAAGTCAACTAAACTTCACCCAATAGTGTATTGTATCACATTCTAGTAGTTACATTTGAAAATTTCGTTCTAGGACATTTGGTTTGAGCGCAATCATTAAACTTAATTAAAAAAGTCATTTAAGCCTTTTCACAGTGAGATCTATGCGATATGGCCGAGAAATGTAATTTTGATGTTAACTCCCAAACCGCTGCGCAGAAGTCAACCAAACTTCACCCATTAGTGTATTGTATCACAATCTAGTAATTACATGTGGAAATTTGGTTCTAGGACATTTGATTTGAGCGCAATCCTCAAACTTAGGTCAAAAAAGCCATTTAAGCCTTTTCACAGTGAGATCTATGCGATATGGCCGAGAAATGTAATTTTGATGTTAACTCCCAAACCGCTGCGCAGAAGTCAACCAAACTTCACCCAATAGTGTATTGTATCACAATCTAGTAGTTACATTTGAAAATTTTGTTCTATGACATTTTGTTTGAACGCAATCATCAAACTTAATTAAAAAAGTCATTTAAGCCTTTTCACAGTGAGATCTATGCGATATGGCCGAGAAATGTAATTTTGATGTTAACTCCCAAACCGCTGCGCAGAAGTCAACCAAACTTCACCCAATAGTGTATTGTATCACAATCTAGTAGTTACATTTGAAAATTTTGTTCTATGACATTTTGTTTGAACGCAATCATCAAACTTAATTAAAAAAGTCATTTAAGCCTTTTCACAGTGAGATCTATGCGATATGGCCGAGAAATGTAATTTTGATGTTAACTCCCAAACCGCTGCGCAGAAGTCAACCAAACTTCACCCAATAGTGTATTGTATCACAATCTAGTAGTTACATTTGAAAATTTTGTTCTAGGACATTTTGTTTGAACGCAATCATCAAACTTAATTAAAAAAGTCATTTAAGCCTTTTCACAGTGAGATCTATGCGATATGGCCGAGAAATGTAATTTTGATGTTAACTCCCAAACCGCTGCGCAGAAGTCAACCAAACTTCACCCAATAGTGTATTGTATCACATTCTAGTAGTTACATTTGAAAATTTCGTTCTAGGACATTTGGTTTGAGCGCAATCATTAAACTTAGGTCAAAAAAGCCATTTAAGCCTTTTCACAGTGAGATCTATGCGATATGGCCGAGAAATGTAATTTTGATGTTAACTCCCAAACCGCTGCGCAGAAGTCAACCAAACTTCACCCAATAGTGTATTGTATCACAATCTAGTAGTTACATTTGAAAATTTTGTTCTAGGAAATTTTGTTTGAGCGCAATCATCAAACTTAATTAAAAAAGTCATTTAAGCCTTTTCACAGTGAGATCTATGCGATATGGCCGAGAAATGTAATTTTGATGTTAACTCCCAAACCGCTGCGCAGAAGTCAACCAAACTTCACCCATTAGTGTATTGTATCACAATCTAGTAGTTACATGTGAAAATTTGGTTCTAGGACATTTGATTTGAGCGCAATCCTCAAACTTAGGTCAAAAAAGCCATTTAAGCCTTTTCACAGTGAGATCTATGCGATATGGCCGAGAAATGTAATTTTGATGTTAACTCCCAAACCGCTGCGCAGAAGTCAACCAAACTTCACCCAATAGTGTATTGTATCACATTCTAGTAGTTACATTTGAAAATTTCGTTCTAGGACATTTGGTTTGAGCGCAATCCTCAAACTTAGGTCAAAAAAGCCATTTAAGCCTTTTCACAGTGAGATCTATGCGATATGGCCGAGAAATGTAATTTTGATGTTAACTCCCAAACCGCTGCGCAGAAGTCAACCAAACTTCACCCAATAGTGTATTGTATCACAATCTAGTAGTTACATTTGAATATTTTGTTCTAGGACATTTTGTTTGAACGCAATCATCAAACTTAATTAAAAAAGTCATTTAAGCCTTTTCACAGTGAGATCTATGCGATATGGCCGAGAAATGTAATTTTGATGTTAACTCCCAAACCGCTGCGCAGAAGTCAACCAAACTTCACCCAATAGTGTATTGTATCACAATCTAGTAGTTACATTTGAAAATTTTGTTCTAGGACATTTTGTTTGAACGCAATCATCAAACTTAATTAAAAAAGTCATTTAAGCCTTTTCACAGTGAGATCTATGCGATATGGCCGAGAAATGTAATTTTGATGTTAACTCCCAAACCTCTGCGCAGAAGTCAACCAAACTTCACCCATTAGTGTATTGTATCACAATCTAGTAGTTACATGTGGAAATTTGGTTCTAGGACATTTGATTTGAGCGCAATCCTCAAACTTAGGTCAAAAAAGCCATTTAAGCCTTTTCACAGTGAGATCTATGCGATATGGCCGAGAAATGTAATTTTGATGTTAACTCCCAAACCGCTGCGCAGAAGTCAACCAAACTTCACCCAATAGTGTATTGTATCACATTCTAGTAGTTACATTTGAAAATTTCGTTCTAGGACATTTGGTTTGAGCGCAATCTTTAAACTTATGTCAAAAAAGCCATTTAAGCCTTTTCACAGTGAGATCTATGCGATATGGCCGAGAAATGTAATTTTGATGTTAACTCCCAAACCGCTGCGCAGAAGTCAACCAAACTTCACCCAATAGTGTATTGTATCACAATCTAGTAGTTACATTTGAAAATTTTGTTCTAGGACATTTTGTTTGAACGCAATCATCAAACTTAATTAAAAAAGTCATTTAAGCCTTTTCACAGTGAGATCTATGCGATATGGCCGAGAAATGTAATTTTGATGTTAACTCCCAAACCGCTGCGCAGAAGTCAACCAAACTTCACCCAATAGTGTATTGTATCACAATCTAGTAGTTACATTTGAAAATTTTGTTCTAGGACATTTTGTTTGAACGCAATCATCAAACTTAATTAAAAAAGTCATTTAAGCCTTTTCACGGTGAGATCTATGCGATATGGCCGAGAAATGTAATTTTGATGTTAACTCCCAAACCGCTGCGCAGAAGTCAACCAAACTTCACCCAATAGTGTATTGTATCACATTCTAGTAGTTACATTTAAAAATTTCGTTCTAGGACATTTGGTTTGAGCGCAATCATTAAACTTAGGTCAAAAAAGCCATTTAAGCCTTTTCACAGTGAGATCTATGCGATATGGCCGAGAAATGTAATTTTGATGTTAACTCCCAAACCGCTGCGCAGAAGTCAACCAAACTTCACCCAATAGTGTATTGTATCACAATCTAGTAGTTACATTTGAAAATTTTGTTCTAGGAAATTTTGTTTGAGCGCAATCATCAAACTTAATTAAAAAAGTCATTTAAGCCTTTTCACAGTGAGATCTATACGATATGGCCGAGAAATGTAATTTTGATGTTAACTCCCAAACCTCTGCGCAGAAGTCAACCAAACTTCACCCATTAGTGTATTGTATCACAATCTAGTAGTTACATGTGGAAATTTGGTTATTGGACATTTGGTTTGAGCGCAATCATTAAACTTAGGTCAAAAAAGTCATTTAAGCCTTTTCACAGTGAGATCTATGCGATATGGCCGAGAAATGTAATTTTGATGTTAACTCCCAAACCGCTGCGCAGAAGTCAACCAAACTTCACCCAATAGTGTATTGTATCACATTCTAGTAGTTACATTTGAAAATTTCGTTCTAGGACATTTGGTTTGAGCGCAATCATTAAATTTAGGTCAAAAAAGCCATTTAAGCCTTTTCACAGTGAGATCTATGCGATATGGCCGAGAAATGTAATTTTGATGTTAACTCCCAAACCGCTGCGCAGAAGTCAACTAAACTTCACCCAATAGTGTATTGTATCACATTCTAGTAGTTACATTTGAAAATTTCGTTCTAGGACATTTGGTTTGAGCGCAATCATTAAACTTAATTAAAAAAGTCATTTAAGCCTTTTCACAGTGAGATCTATGCGATATGGCCGAGAAATGTAATTTTGATGTTAACTCCCAAACCGCTGCGCAGAAGTCAACCAAACTTCACCCATTAGTGTATTGTATCACAATCTAGTAATTACATGTGGAAATTTGGTTCTAGGACATTTGATTTGAGCGCAATCCTCAAACTTAGGTCAAAAAAGCCATTTAAGCCTTTTCACAGTGAGATCTATGCGATATGGCCAAGAAATGTAATTTTGATGTTAACTCCCAAACCGCTGCGCAGAAGTCAACCAAACTTCACCCAATAGTGTATTGTATCACAATCTAGTAGTTACATTTGAAAATTTTGTTCTATGACATTTTGTTTGAACGCAATCATCAAACTTAATTAAAAAAGTCATTTAAGCCTTTTCACAGTGAGATCTATGCGATATGGCCAAGAAATGTAATTTTGATGTTAACTCCCAAACCGCCTCGCAGAAGTCAACCAAACTTCACCCATTAGTGTATTGTATCGCAATCTAGTAGTTACATGTGGAAATTTGGTTATTGGACATTTGGTTTGAGCGCAATCATTAAACTTAGGTCAAAAAAGCCATTTAAGCCTTTTCACAGTGAGATCTATGCGATATGGCCGAGAAATGTAATTTTGATGTTAACTCCAAAACCGCTGCGCAGAAGTCAACCAAACTTCACCCAATAGTGTATTGTATCACAATCTAGTAGTTACATTTGAAAATTTTGTTCTAGGAAATTTTGTTTGAGCGCAATCATCAAACTTAATTAAAAAAGTCATTTGAGCCTTTTCACAGTGAGATCTATGCGATATGGCCGAGAAATGTAATTTTGATGTTAACTCCCAAACCTCTGCGCAGAAGTCAACCAAACTTCACCCATTAGTGTATTGTATCACAATCTAGTAGTTACATGTGGAAATTTGGTTCTAGGACATTTGATTTGAGCGCAATCCTCAAACTTAGGTCAAAAAAGCCATTTAAGCCTTTTCACAGTGAGATCTATGCGATATGGCCGAGAAATGTAATTTTGATGTTAACTCCCAAACCGCTGCGCAGAAGTCAACCAAACTTCACCCAATAGTGTATTGTATCACAATCTAGTAGTTACATTTGAAAATTTTGTTCTAGGACATTTTGTTTGAACGCAATCATCAAACTTAATTAAAAAAGTCATTTAAGCCTTTTCACAGTGAGATCTATGCGATATGGCCGAGAAATGTAATTTTGATGTTAACTCCCAAACCGCTGCGCAGAAGTCAACCAAACTTCACCCAATAGTGTATTGTATCACAATCTAGTAGTTACATTTTAAAATTTTGTTCTAGGACATTTTGTTTGAACGCAATCATCAAACTTAATTAAAAAAGTCATTTAAGCCTTTTCACGGTGAGATCTATGCGATATGGCCGAGAAATGTAATTTTGATGTTAACTCCCAAACCGCTGCGCAGAAGTCAACCAAACTTCACCCAATAGTGTATTGTATCACATTCTAGTAGTTACATTTGAAAATTTCGTTCTAGGACATTTGGTTTGAGCGCAATCATTAAACTTAGGTCAAAAAAGCCATTTAAGCCTTTTCACAGTGAGATCTATGCGATATGGCCGAGAAATGTAATTTTGATGTTAACTCCCAAACCGCCTCGCAGAAGTCAACCAAACTTCACCCATTAGTGTATTGTATCACAATCTAGTAGTTACATGTGGAAATTTGGTTATTGGACATTTGGTTTGAGCGCAATCATTAAACTTAGGTCAAAAAAGTCATTTAAGCCTTTTCACAGTGAGATCTATGCGATATGGCCGAGAAATGTAATTTTGATGTTAACTCCCAAACCGCTGCGCAGAAGTCAACCAAACTTCACCCAATAGTGTATTGTATCACATTCTAGTAGTTACATTTGAAAATTTCGTTCTAGGACATTTGGTTTGAGCGCAATCATTAAATTTAGGTCAAAAAAGCCATTTAAGCCTTTTCACAGTGAGATCTATGCGATATGGCCGAGAAATGTAATTTTGATGTTAACTCCCAAACCGCTGCGCAGAAGTCAACTAAACTTCACCCAATAGTGTATTGTATCACATTCTAGTAGTTACATTTGAAAATTTCGTTCTAGGACATTTGGTTTGAGCGCAATCATTAAACTTAATTAAAAAAGTCATTTAAGCCTTTTCACAGTGAGATCTATGCGATATGGCCGAGAAATGTAATTTTGATGTTAACTCCCAAACCGCTGCGCAGAAGTCAACCAAACTTCACCCATTAGTGTATTGTATCACAATCTAGTAATTACATGTGGAAATTTGGTTCTAGGACATTTGATTTGAGCGCAATCCTCAAACTTAGGTCAAAAAAGCCATTTAAGCCTTTTCACAGTGAGATCTATGCGATATGGCCGAGAAATGTAATTTTGATGTTAACTCCCAAACCGCTGCGCAGAAGTCAACCAAACTTCACCCAATAGTGTATTGTATCACAATCTAGTAGTTACATTTGAAAATTTTGTTCTATGACATTTTGTTTGAACGCAATCATCAAACTTAATTAAAAAAGTCATTTAAGCCTTTTCACAGTGAGATCTATGCGATATGGCCAAGAAATGTAATTTTGATGTTAACTCCCAAACCGCCTCGCAGAAGTCAACCAAACTTCACCCATTAGTGTATTGTATCGCAATCTAGTAGTTACATGTGGAAATTTGGTTATTGGACATTTGGTTTGAGCGCAATCATTAAACTTAGGTCAAAAAAGCCATTTAAGCCTTTTCACAGTGAGATCTATGCGATATGGCCGAGAAATGTAATTTTGATGTTAACTCCAAAACCGCTGCGCAGAAGTCAACCAAACTTCACCCAATAGTGTATTGTATCACAATCTAGTAGTTACATTTGAAAATTTTGTTCTAGGAAATTTTGTTTGAGCGCAATCATCAAACTTAATTAAAAAAGTCATTTGAGCCTTTTCACAGTGAGATCTATGCGATATGGCCGAGAAATGTAATTTTGATGTTAACTCCCAAACCTCTGCGCAGAAGTCAACCAAACTTCACCCATTAGTGTATTGTATCACAATCTAGTAGTTACATGTGGAAATTTGGTTCTAGGACATTTGATTTGAGCGCAATCCTCAAACTTAGGTCAAAAAAGCCATTTAAGCCTTTTCACAGTGAGATCTATGCGATATGGCCGAGAAATGTAATTTTGATGTTAACTCCCAAACCGCTGCGCAGAAGTCAACCAAACTTCACCCAATAGTGTATTGTATCACATTCTAGTAGTTACATTTGAAAATTTCGTTCTAGGACATTTGGTTTGAGCGCAATCTTTAAACTTAGGTCAAAAAAGCCATTTAAGCCTTTTCACAGTGAGATCTATGCGATATGGCCGAGAAATGTAATTTTGATGTTAACTCCCAAACCGCTGCGCAGAAGTCAACCAAACTTCACCCAATAGTGTATTGTATCACAATCTAGTAGTTACATTTGAAAATTTTGTTCTAGGACATTTTGTTTGAACGCAATCATCAAACTTAATTAAAAAAGCCATTTAAGCCTTTTCACAGTGAGATCTATGCGATATGGCCGAGAAATGTAATTTTGATGTTAACTCCCAAACCGCTGCGTAGAAGTCAACCAAACTTCACCCAATAGTGTATTGTATCACAATCTAGTAGTTACATTTTAAAATTTTGTTCTAGGACATTTTGTTTGAACGCAATCATCAAACTTAATTAAAAAAGTCATTTAAGCCTTTTCACGGTGAGATCTATGCGATATGGCCGAGAAATGTAATTTTGATGTTAACTCCCAAACCGCTGCGCAGAAGTCAACCAAACTTCACCCAATAGTGTATTGTATCACATTCTAGTAGTTACATTTGAAAATTTCGTTCTAGGACATTTGGTTTGAGCGCAATCATTAAACTTAGGTCAAAAAAGCCATTTAAGCCTTTTCACAGTGAGATCTATGCGATATGGCCGAGAAATGTAATTTTGATGTTAACTCCCAAACCGCTGCGTAGAAGTCAACTAAACTTCACCCAATAGTGTATTGTATCACATTCTAGTAGTTACATTTGAAAATTTCGTTCTAGGACATTTGGTTTGAGCGCAATCATTAAACTTAATTAAAAAAGTCATTTAAGCCTTTTCACAGTGAGATCTATGCGATATGGCCGAGAAATGTAATTTTGATGTTAACTCCCAAACCGCTGCGCAGAAGTCAACCAAACTTCACCCATTAGTGTATTGTATCACAATCTAGTAATTACATGTGGAAATTTGGTTCTAGGACATTTGATTTGAGCGCAATCCTCAAACTTAGGTCAAAAAAGCCATTTAAGCCTTTTCACAGTGAGATCTATGCGATATGGCCGAGAAATGTAATTTTGATGTTAACTCCCAAACCGCTGCGCAGAAGTCAACCAAACTTCACCCAATAGTGTATTGTATCACATTCTAGTAGTTACATTTGAAAATTTCGTTCTAGGACATTTGGTTTGAGCGCAATCTTTAAACTTAGGTCAAAAAAGCCATTTAAGCCTTTTCACAGTGAGATCTATGCGATATGGCCGAGAAATGTAATTTTGATGTTAACTCCCAAACCGCTGCGCAGAAGTCAACCAAACTTCACCCAATAGTGTATTGTATCACAATCTAGTAGTTACATTTGAAAATTTTGTTCTAGGACATTTTGTTTGAACGCAATCATCAAACTTAATTAAAAAAGTCATTTAAGCCTTTTCACAGTGAGATCTATGCGATATTGCCGAGAAATGTAATTTTGATGTTAACTCCCAAACCGCTGCGCAGAAGTCAACCAAACTTCACCCAATAGTGTATTGTATCACAATCTAGTAGTTACATTTGGAAATTTGGTTCTTGGACATTTGATTTGAGCGCAATCCTCAAACTTAGGTCAAAAAAGCCATTTAAGCCTTTTCACAGTGAGATCTATGCGATATGGCCGAGAAATGTAATTTTGATGTTAACTCCCAAACCGCTGCGCAGAAGTCAACCAAACTTCACCCAATAGTGTATTGTATCACAATCTAGTAGTTACATTTGAAAATTTTGTTCTAGGACATTTTGTTTGAACGCAATCATCAAACTTAATTAAAAAAGTCATTTAAGCCTTTTCACAGTGAGATCTATGCGATATGGCCGAGAAATGTAATTTTGATGTTAACTCCCAAACCGCTGCGCAGAAGTCAACCAAACTTCACCCAATAGTGTATTTTATCACAATCTAGTAGTTACATTTGGAAATTTAGTTCTTGGACATTTGATTTGAGCGCAATCATTAAACTTAATTAAAAAAGTCATTTAAGCCTTTTCACAGTGAGATCTATGCGATATGGCCGAGAAATGTAATTTTGATGTTAACTCCCAAACCGCTGCGCAGAAGTCAACCAAACTTCACCCATTAGTGTATTGTATCACAATCTAGTAATTACATGTGGAAATTTGGTTCTAGGACATTTGATTTGAGCGCAATCCTCAAACTTAGGTCAAAAAAGCCATTTAAGCCTTTTCACAGTGAGATCTATGCGATATGGCCGAGAAATGTAATTTTGATGTTAACTCCCAAACCGCTGCGCAGAAGTCAACCAAACTTCACCCAATAGTGTATTGTATCACAATCTAGTAGTTACATTTGAAAATTTTGTTCTAGGAAATTTTGTTTGAGCGCAATCATCAAACTTAATTAAAAAAGTCATTTAAGCCTTTTCACAGTGAGATCTATGCGATATGGCCGAGAAATGTAATTTTGATGTTAACTCCCAAACCTCTGCGCAGAAGTCAACCAAACTTCACCCATTAGTGTATTGTATCACAATCTAGTAGTTACATGTGGAAATTTGGTTCTAGGACATTTGATTTGAGCGCAATCCTCAAACTTAGGTCAAAAAAGCCATTTAAGCCTTTTCACAGTGAGATCTATGCGATATGGCCGAGAAATGTAATTTTGATGTTAACTCCCAAACCGCTGCGCAGAAGTCAACCAAACTTCACCCAATAGTGTATTGTATCACAATCTAGTAGTTACATTTGAAAATTTTGTTCTATGACATTTTGTTTGAACGCAATCATCAAACTTAATTAAAAAAGTCATTTAAGCCTTTTCACAGTGAGATCTATGCGATATGGCCGAGAAATGTAATTTTGATGTTAACTCCCAAACCGCCTCGCAGAAGTCAACCAAACTTCACCCATTAGTGTATTGTATCACAATCTAGTAGTCACATGTGGAAATTTGGTTATTGGACATTTGGTTTGAGCGCAATCATTAAACTTAGGTCAAAAAAGTCATTTAAGCCTTTTCACAGTGAGATCTATGCGATATGGCCGAGAAATGTAATTTTGATGTTAACTCCCAAACCGCTGCGCAGAAGTCAACCAAACTTCACCCAATAGTGTATTGTATCACATTCTAGTAGTTACATTTGAAAATTTCGTTCTAGGACATTTGGTTTGAGCGCAATCATTAAATTTAGGTCAAAAAAGCCATTTAAGCCTTTTCACAGTGAGATCTATGCGATATGGCCGAGAAATGTAATTTTGATGTTAACTCCCAAACCGCTGCGCAGAAGTCAACTAAACTTCACCCAATAGTGTATTGTATCACATTCTAGTAGTTACATTTGAAAATTTCGTTCTAGGACATTTGGTTTGAGCGCAATCATTAAACTTAATTAAAAAAGTCATTTAAGCCTTTTCACAGTGAGATCTATGCGATATGGCCGAGAAATGTAATTTTGATGTTAACTCCCAAACCGCTGCGCAGAAGTCAACCAAACTTCACCCATTAGTGTATTGTATCACAATCTAGTAATTACATGTGGAAATTTGGTTCTAGGACATTTGATTTGAGCGCAATCCTCAAACTTAGGTCAAAAAAGCCATTTAAGCCTTTTCACAGTGAGATCTATGCGATATGGCCGAGAAATGTAATTTTGATGTTAACTCCCAAACCGCTGCGCAGAAGTCAACCAAACTTCACCCAATAGTGTATTGTATCACAATCTAGTAGTTACATTTGAAAATTTTGTTCTATGACATTTTGTTTGAACGCAATCATCAAACTTAATTAAAAAAGTCATTTAAGCCTTTTCACAGTGAGATCTATGCGATATGGCCAAGAAATGTAATTTTGATGTTAACTCCCAAACCGCCTCGCAGAAGTCAACCAAACTTCACCCATTAGTGTATTGTATCGCAATCTAGTAGTTACATGTGGAAATTTGGTTATTGGACATTTGGTTTGAGCGCAATCATTAAACTTAGGTCAAAAAAGCCATTTAAGCCTTTTCACAGTGAGATCTATGCGATATGGCCGAGAAATGTAATTTTGATGTTAACTCCAAAACCGCTGCGCAGAAGTCAACCAAACTTCACCCAATAGTGTATTGTATCACAATCTAGTAGTTACATTTGAAAATTTTGTTCTAGGACATTTTGTTTGAACGCAATCATCAAACTTAATTAAAAAAGTCATTTAAGCCTTTTCACAGTGAGATCTATGCGATATGGCCGAGAAATGTAATTTTGATGTTAACTCCCAAACCGCTGCGCAGAAGTCAACCAAACTTCACCCAATAGTGTATTGTATCACATTCTAGTAGTTACATTTGAAAATTTCGTTCTAGGACATTTGGTTTGAGCGCAATCCTCAAACTTAGGTCAAAAAAAGCCATTTAAGCCTTTTCACAGTGAGATCTATGCGATATGGCCGAGAAATGTAATTTTGATGTTAACTCCCAAACCGCTGCGCAGAAGTCAACCAAACTTCACCCAATAGTGTATTGTATCACAATCTAGTAGTTACATTTGAAAATTTTGTTCTAGGACATTTTGTTTGAACGCAATCATCAAACTTAATTAAAAAAGTCATTTAAGCCTTTTCACAGTGAGATCTATGCGATATGGCCGAGAAATGTAATTTTGATGTTAACTCCCAAACCGCTGCGCAGAAGTCAACCAAACTTCACCCAATAGTGTATTGTATCACAATCTAGTAGTTACATTTGAAAATTTTGTTCTAGGAAATTTTGTTTGAGCGCAATCATCAAACTTAATTAAAAAAGTCATTTAAGCCTTTTCACAGTGAGATCTATGCAATATGGCCGAGAAATGTAATTTTGATGTTAACTCCCAAACCGCTGCGCAGAAGTCAACCAAACTTCACCCATTAGTGTATTTTATCACAATCTAGTAGTTACATGTGGAAATTTGGTTCTAGGACATTTGATTTGAGCGCAATCCTCAAACTTAGGTCAAAAAAGCCATTTAAGCCTTTTCACAGTGAGATCTATGCGATATGGCCGAGAAATGTAATTTTGATGTTAACTCCCAAACCGCTGCGCAGAAGTCAACCAAACTTCACCCAATAGTGTATTGTATCACAATCTAGTAGTTACATTTAAAAAATTTCGTTCTAGGACATTTTGTTTGAACGCAATCATCAAACTTAATTAAAAAAGTCATTTAAGCCTTTTCACAGTGAGATCTATGCGATATGGCCGAGAAATGTAAATTTGATGTTAACTCCCAAACCGCTGCGCAGAAGTCAACCAAACTTCACCCAATAGTGTATTGTATCACAATCTAGTAGTTACATTTGAAAATTTTGTTCTAGGACATTTTGTTTGAGCGCAATCCTCAAACTTAGGTCAAAAAAGCCATTTAAGCCTTTTCACAGTGAGATCTATGCGATATGGCCGAGAAATGTAATTTTGATGTTAACTCCCAAACCGCTGCGCAGAAGTCAACCAAACTTCACCCAATAGTGTATTGTATCACAATCTAGTAGTTACATTTGAAAATTTTGTTCTAGGACATTTTGTTTGAACGCAATCATCAAACTTAATTAAAAAAGTCATTTAAGCCTTTTCACAGTGAGATCTATGCGATATGGCCGAGAAATGTAATTTTGATGTTAACTCCCAAACCGCTGCGCAGAAGTCAACCAAACTTCACCCAATAGTGTATTGTATCACAATCTAGTAGTTACATTTGAAAATTTTGTTCTAGGAAATTTTGTTTGAGCGCAATCATCAAACTTAATTAAAAAAGTCATTTAAGCCTTTTCACAGTGAGATCTATGCGATATGGCCGAGAAATGTAATTTTGATGTTAACTCCCAAACCGCTGCGCAGAAGTCAACCAAACTTCACCCATTAGTGTATTTTATCACAATCTAGTAGTTACATGTGGAAATTTGGTTCTAGGACATTTGATTTGAGCGCAATCCTCAAACTTAGGTCAAAAAAGCCATTTAAGCCTTTTCACAGTGAGATCTATGCGATATGGCCGAGAAATGTAATTTTGATGTTAACTCCCAAACCGCTGCGCAGAAGTCAACCAAACTTCACCGAATAGTGTATTGTATCACAATCTAGTAGTTACATTTAAAAATTTTGTTCTAGGACATTTTGTTTGAACGCAATCATCAAACTTAATTAAAAAAGTCATTTAAGCCTTTTCACAGTGAGATCTATGCGATATGGCCGAGAAATGTAATTTTGATGTTAACTCCCAAACCGCTGCGCAGAAGTCAACCAAACTTCACCCAATAGTGTATTGTATCACAATCTAGTAGTTACATTTGAAAATTTTGTTCTAGGAAATTTTGTTTGAGCGCAATCATCAAACTTAATTAAAAAAGTCATTTAAGCCTTTTCACAGTGAGATCTATGCGATATGGCCGAGAAATGTAATTTTGATGTTAACTCCCAAACCGCTGCGCAGAAGTCAACCAAACTTCACCCATTAGTGTATTTTATCACAATCTAGTAGTTACATGTGGAAATTTGGTTCTAGGACATTTGATTTGAGCGCAATCCTCAAACTTAGGTCAAAAAAGCCATTTAAGCCTTTTCACAGTGAGATCTATGCGATATGGCCGAGAAATGTAATTTTGATGTTAACTCCCAAACCGCTGCGCAGAAGTCAACCAAACTTCACCGAATAGTGTATTGTATCACAATCTAGTAGTTACATTTAAAAATTTTGTTCTAGGACATTTTGTTTGAACGCAATCATCAAACTTAATTAAAAAAGTCATTTAAGCCTTTTCACAGTGAGATCTATGCGATATGGCCGAGAAATGTAATTTTGATGTTAACTCCCAAACCGCTGCGCAGAAGTCAACCAAACTTCACCCATTAGTGTATTTTATCACAATCTAGTAGTTACATGTGGAAATTTGGTTCTAGGACATTTGATTTGAGCGCAATCCTCAAACTTAGGTCAAAAAAGCCATTTAAGCCTTTTCACAGTGAGATCTATGCGATATGGCCGAGAAATGTAATTTTGATGTTCACTCCCAAACCGCTGCGCAGAAGTCAACCAAACTTCACCCAATAGTGTATTGTATCACAATCTAGTAGTTACATTTGAAAATTTTGTTCTAGGAAATTTTGTTTGAGCGCAATCATCAAACTTAATTAAAAAAGTCATTTAAGCCTTTTCACAGTGAGATCTATGCGATATGGCCGAGAAATGTAATTTTGATGTTAACTCCCAAACCGCTGCGCAGAAGTCAACCAAACTTCACCCATTAGTGTATTTTATCACAATCTAGTAGTTACATGTGGAAATTTGGTTCTAGGACATTTGATTTGAGCGCAATCCTCAAACTTAGGTCAAAAAAGCCATTTAAGCCTTTTCACAGTGAGATCTATGCGATATGGCCGAGAAATGTAATTTTGATGTTAACTCCCAAACCGCTGCGCAGAAGTCAACCAAACTTCACCCAATAGTGTATTGTATCACATTCTAGTAGTTACATTTGAAAATTTCGTTCTAGGACATTTGGTTTGAGCGCAATCCTCAAACTTAGGTCAAAAAAGCCATTTAAGCCTTTTCACAGTGAGATCTATGCGATATGGCCGAGAAATGTAATTTTGATGTTAACTCCCAAACCGCTGCGCAGAAGTCAACCAAACTTCACCCAATAGTGTATTGTATCACATTCTAGTAGTTACATTTGAAAATTTTGTTCTAGGAAATTTTGTTTGAGCGCAATCATCAAACTTAATTAAAAAAGTCATTTAAGCCTTTTCACAGTGAGATCTATGCGATATGGCCGAGAAATGTAATTTTGATGTTAACTCCCAAACCGCTGCGCAGAAGTCAACCAAACTTCACCCAATAGTGTATTGTATCACAATCTAGTAGTTACATTTGAAAATTTTGTTCTAGGAAATTTTGTTTGAGCGCAATCATCAAACTTAATTAAAAAAGTCATTTAAGCCTTTTCACAGTGAGATCTATGCGATATGGCCGAGAAATGTAATTTTGTTGTTAACTCCCAAACCGCTGCGCAGAAGTCAACCAAACTTCACCCAATAGTGTATTGTATCACAATCTAGTAGTTACATTTGAAAATTTTGTTCTAGGACATTTTGTTTGAGCGCAATCCTCAAACTTAGGTCAAAAAAGCCATTTAAGCCTTTTCACAGTGAGATCTATGCGATATGGCCGAGAAATGTAATTTTGATGTTAACTCCCAAACCGCTGCGCAGAAGTCAACCAAACTTCACCCAATAGTGTATTGTATCACAATCTAGTAGTTACATTTGAAAATTTTGTTCTAGGACATTTTGTTTGAGCGCAATCCTCAAACTTAGGTCAAAAAAGCCATTTAAGCCTTTTCACAGTGAGATCTATGCGATATGGCCGAGAAATGTAATTTTGATGTTAACTCCCAAACCGCTGCGCAGAAGTCAACCAAACTTCACCCAATAGTGTATTGTATCACAATCTAGTAGTTACATTTGAAAATTTTGTTCTAGGACATTTTGTTTGAACGCAATCATCAAACTTAATTAAAAAAGTCATTTAAGCCTTTTCACAGTGAGATCTATGCGATATGGCCGAGAAATGTAATTTTGATGTTAACTCCCAAACCGCTGCGCAGAAGTCAACCAAACTTCACCCAATAGTGTATTGTATCACAATCTAGTAGTTACATTTGAAAATTTTGTTCTAGGAAATTTTGTTTGAGCGCAATCATCAAACTTAATTAAAAAAGTCATTTAAGCCTTTTCACAGTGAGATCTATGCGATATGGCCGAGAAATGTAATTTTGATGTTAACTCCCAAACCGCTGCGCAGAAGTCAACCAAACTTCACCCATTAGTGTATTTTATCACAATCTAGTAGTTACATGTGGAAATTTGGTTCTAGGACATTTGATTTGAGCGCAATCCTCAAACTTAGGTCAAAAAAGCCATTTAAGCCTTTTCACAGTGAGATCTATGCGATATGGCCGAGAAATGTAATTTTGATGTTAACTCCCAAACCGCTGCGCAGAAGTCAACCAAACTTCACCGAATAGTGTATTGTATCACAATCTAGTAGTTACATTTAAAAATTTTGTTCTAGGACATTTTGTTTGAACGCAATCATCAAACTTAATTAAAAAAGTCATTTAAGCCTTTTCACAGTGAGATCTATGCGATATGGCCGAGAAATGTAATTTTGATGTTAACTCCCAAACCGCTGCGCAGAAGTCAACCAAACTTCACCCAATAGTGTATTGTATCACAATCTAGTAGTTACATTTGAAAATTTTGTTCTAGGAAATTTTGTTTGAGCGCAATCATCAAACTTAATTAAAAAAGTCATTTAAGCCTTTTCACAGTGAGATCTATGCGATATGGCCGAGAAATGTAATTTTGATGTTAACTCCCAAACCGCTGCGCAGAAGTCAACCAAACTTCACCCATTAGTGTATTTTATCACAATCTAGTAGTTACATGTGGAAATTTGGTTCTAGGACATTTGATTTGAGCGCAATCCTCAAACTTAGGTCAAAAAAGCCATTTAAGCCTTTTCACAGTGAGATCTATGCGATATGGCCGAGAAATGTAATTTTGATGTTCACTCCCAAACCGCTGCGCAGAAGTCAACCAAACTTCACCCAATAGTGTATTGTATCACAATCTAGTAGTTACATTTGAAAATTTTGTTCTAGGAAATTTTGTTTGAGCGCAATCATCAAACTTAATTAAAAAAGTCATTTAAGCCTTTTCACAGTGAGATCTATGCGATATGGCCGAGAAATGTAATTTTGATGTTAACTCCCAAACCGCTGCGCAGAAGTCAACCAAACTTCACCCATTAGTGTATTTTATCACAATCTAGTAGTTACATGTGGAAATTTGGTTCTAGGACATTTGATTTGAGCGCAATCCTCAAACTTAGGTCAAAAAAGCCATTTAAGCCTTTTCACAGTGAGATCTATGCGATATGGCCGAGAAATGTAATTTTGATGTTAACTCCCAAACCGCTGCGCAGAAGTCAACCAAACTTCACCCAATAGTGTATTGTATCACATTCTAGTAGTTACATTTGAAAATTTCGTTCTAGGACATTTGGTTTGAGCGCAATCCTCAAACTTAGGTCAAAAAAGCCATTTAAGCCTTTTCACAGTGAGATCTATGCGATATGGCCGAGAAATGTAATTTTGATGTTAACTCCCAAACCGCTGCGCAGAAGTCAACCAAACTTCACCCAATAGTGTATTGTATCACATTCTAGTAGTTACATTTGAAAATTTCGTTCTAGGACATTTGGTTTGAGCGCAATCCTCAAACTTAGGTAAAAAAAGCCATTTAAGCCTTTTCACAGTGAGATCTATGCGATATGGCCGAGAAATGTAATTTTGATGTTAACTCTCAAACCGCTGCGCAGAAGTCAACCAAACTTCACCCAATAGTGTATTTTATCACAATCTAGTAGTTACATGTGGAAATTTGGTTCTAGGACATTTGATTTGAGCGCAATCCTCAAACTTAGGTCAAAAAAGCCATTTAAGCCTTTTCACAGTGAGATCTATGCGATATGGCCGAGAAATGTAATTTTGTTGTTAACTCCCAAACCGCTGCGCAGAAGTCAACCAAACTTCACCCAATAGTGTATTGTATCACAATCTAGTAGTTACATTTGAAAATTTTGTTCTAGGACATTTTGTTTGAGCGCAATCCTCAAACTTAGGTCAAAAAAGCCATTTAAGCCTTTTCACAGTGAGATCTATGCGATATGGCCGAGAAATGTAATTTTGATGTTAACTCCCAAACCGCTGCGCAGAAGTCAACCAAACTTCACCCAATAGTGTATTGTATCACAATCTAGTAGTTACATTTGAAAATTTTGTTCTAGGACATTTTGTTTGAACGCAATCATCAAACTTAATTAAAAAAGTCATTTAAGCCTTTTCACAGTGAGATCTATGCGATATGGCCGAGAAATGTAATTTTGATGTTAACTCCCAAACCGCTGCGCAGAAGTCAACCAAACTTCACCCAATAGTGTATTGTATCACAATCTAGTAGTTACATTTGAAAATTTTGTTCTAGGAAATTTTGTTTGAGCGCAATCATCAAACTTAATTAAAAAAGTCATTTAAGCCTTTTCACAGTGAGATCTATGCGATATGGCCGAGAAATGTAATTTTGATGTTAACTCCCAAACCGCTGCGCAGAAGTCAACCAAACTTCACCCATTAGTGTATTGTATCATAATCTAGTAATTACATGTGGAAATTTGGTTCTAGGACATTTGATTTGAGCGCAATCCTCAAACTTAGGTCAAAAAAGCCATTTAAGCCTTTTCACAGTGAGATCTATGCGATATGGCCGAGAAATGTAATTTTGATGTTAACTCCCAAACCGCTGCGCAGAAGTCAACCAAACTTCACCCAATAGTGTATTGTATCACAATCTAGTAGTTACATTTAAAAATTTTGTTCTAGGACATTTTGTTTGAACGCAATCATCAAACTTAATTAAAAAAGTCATTTAAGCCTTTTCACAGTGAGATCTATGCGATATGGCCGAGAAATGTAATTTTGATGTTAACTCCCAAACCGCTGCGCAGAAGTCAACCAAACTTCACCCATTAGTGTATTGTATCACAATCTAGTAGTTACATGTGGAAATTTGGTTATAGGACATTTGATTTGAGCGCAATCCTCAAACTTAGGTCAAAAAAGCCATTTAAGCCTTTTCACAGTGAGATCTATGCGATATGGCCGAGAAATGTAATTTTGATGTTAACTCCCAAACCGCTGCGCAGAAGTCAACCAAACTTCACCCAATAGTGTAGTGTATCACAATCTAGTAGTTACATTTGAAAATTTTGTTCTAGGAAATTTTGTTTGAGCGCAATCATCAAACTTAATTAAAAAAGTCATTTAAGCCTTTTCACAGTGAGATCTATGCGATATGGCCGAGAAATGTAATTTTGATGTTAACTCCCAAACCGCTGCGCAGAAGTCAACCAAACTTCACCCATTAGTGTATTTTATCACAATCTAGTAGTTACATGTGGAAATTTGGTTCTAGGACATTTGATTTGAGCGCAATCCTCAAACTTAGGTCAAAAAAGCCATTTAAGCCTTTTCACAGTGAGATCTATGCGATATGGCCGAGAAATGTAATTTTGATGTTCACTCCCAAACCGCTGCGCAGTAGTCAACCAAACTTCACCCAATAGTGTATTGTATCACAATCTAGTAGTTACATTTGAAAATTTTGTTCTAGGAAATTTTGTTTGAGCGCAATCATCAAACTTAATTAAAAAAGTCATTTAAGCCTTTTCACAGTGAGATCTATGCGATATGGCCGAGAAATGTAATTTTGATGTTAACTCCCAAACCGCTGCGCAGAAGTCAACCAAACTTCACCCATTAGTGTATTTTATCACAATCTAGTAGTTACATGTGGAAATTTGGTTCTAGGACATTTGATTTGAGCGCAATCCTCAAACTTAGGTCAAAAAAGCCATTTAAGCCTTTTCACAGTGAGATCTATGCGATATGGCCGAGAAATGTAATTTTGATGTTAACTCCCAAACCGCTGCGCAGAAGTCAACCAAACTTCACCCAATAGTGTATTGTATCACATTCTAGTAGTTACATTTGAAAATTTCGTTCTAGGACATTTGGTTTGAGCGCAATCCTCAAACTTAGGTCAAAAAAGCCATTTAAGCCTTTTCACAGTGAGATCTATGCGATATGGCCGAGAAATGTAATTTTGATGTTAACTCCCAAACCGCTGCGCAGAAGTCAACCAAACTTCACCCAATAGTGTATTGTATCACAATCTAGTAGTTACATTTGAAAATTTTGTTCTAGGAAATTTTGTTTGAGCGCAATCATCAAACTTAATTAAAAAAGTCATTTAAGCCTTTTCACAGTGAGATCTATGCGATATGGCCGAGAAATGTAATTTTGATGTTAACTCCCAAACCGCTGCGCAGAAGTCAACCAAACTTCACCCATTAGTGTATTGTATCACAATCTAGTAGTTACATTTGGAAATTTGGTTCTAGGAAATTTTGTTTGAGCGCAATCATCAAACTTAATTAAAAAAGTCATTTAAGCCTTTTCACAGTGAGATCTATGCGATATGGCCGAGAAATGTAATTTTGATGTTAACTCCCAAACCGCTGCGCAGAAGTCAACCAAACTTCACCCAATAGTGTATTGTATCACAATCTAGTAGTTACATTTGAAAATTTTGTTCTAGGAAATTTTGTTTGAGCGCAATCATCAAACTTAATTAAAAAAGTCATTTAAGCCTTTTCACAGTGAGATCTATGCGATATGGCCGAGAAATGTAATTTTGATGTTAACTCCCAAACCGCTGCGCAGAAGTCAACCAAACTTCACCCATTAGTGTATTTTATCACAATCTAGTAGTTACATGTGGAAATTTGGTTCTAGGACATTTGATTTGAGCGCAATCCTCAAACTTAGGTCAAAAAAGCCATTTAAGCCTTTTCACAGTGAGATCTATGCGATATGGCCGAGAAATGTAATTTTGATGTTAACTCCCAAACCGCTGCGCAGAAGTCAACCAAACTTCACCGAATAGTGTATTGTATCACAATCTAGTAGTTACATTTAAAAATTTTGTTCTAGGACATTTTGTTTGAACGCAATCATCAAACTTATTTAAAAAAGTCATTTAAGCCTTTTCACAGTGAGATCTATGCGATATGGCCGAGAAATGTAATTTTGATGTTAACTCCCAAACCGCTGCGCAGAAGTCAACCAAACTTCACCCAATAGTGTATTGTATCACAATCTAGTAGTTACATTTGAAAATTTTGTTCTAGGAAATTTTGTTTGAGCGCAATCATCAAACTTAATTAAAAAAGTCATTTAAGCCTTTTCACAGTGAGATCTATGCGATATGGCCGAGAAATGTAATTTTGATGTTAACTCCCAAACCGCTGCGCAGAAGTCAACCAAACTTCACCCATTAGTGTATTTTATCACAATCTAGTAGTTACATGTGGAAATTTGGTTCTAGGACATTTGATTTGAGCGCAATCCTCAAACTTAGGTCAAAAAAGCCATTTAAGCCTTTTCACAGTGAGATCTATGCGATATGGCCGAGAAATGTAATTTTGATGTTCACTCCCAAACCGCTGCGCAGAAGTCAACCAAACTTCACCCAATAGTGTATTGTATCACAATCTAGTAGTTACATTTGAAAATTTTGTTCTAGAAAATTTTGTTTGAGCGCAATCATCAAACTTAATTAATAAAGTCATTTAAGCCTTTTCACAGTGAGATCTATGCGATATGGCCGAGAAATGTAATTTTGATGTTAACTCCCAAACCGCTGCGCAGAAGTCAACCAAACTTCACCCATTAGTGTATTTTATCACAATCTAGTAGTTACATGTGGAAATTTGGTTCTAGGACATTTGATTTGAGCGCAATCCTCAAACTTAGGTCAAAAAAGCCATTTAAGCCTTTTCACAGTGAGATCTATGCGATATGGCCGAGAAATGTAATTTTGATGTTAACTCCCAAACCGCTGCGCAGAAGTCAACCAAACTTCACCCAATAGTGTATTGTATCACATTCTAGTAGTTACATTTGAAAATTTCGTTCTAGGACATTTGGTTTGAGCGCAATCCTCAAACTTAGGTCAAAAAAGCCATTTAAGCCTTTTCACAGTGAGATCTATGCGATATGGCCGAGAAATGTAATTTTGATGTTAACTCCCAAACCGCTGCGCAGAAGTCAACCAAACTTCACCCAATAGTGTATTGTATCACATTCTAGTAGTTACATTTGAAAATTTCGTTCTAGGACATTTGGTTTGAGCGCAATCCTCAAACTTAGGTAAAAAAAGCCATTTAAGCCTTTTCACAGTGAGATCTATGCGATATGGCCGAGAAATGTAATTTTGATGTTAACTCTCAAACCGCTGCGCAGAAGTCAACCAAACTTCACCCAATAGTGTATTTTATCACAATCTAGTAGTTACATGTGGAAATTTGGTTCTAGGACATTTGATTTGAGCGCAATCCTCAAACTTAGGTCAAAAAAGCCATTTAAGCCTTTTCACAGTGAGATCTATGCGATATGGCCGAGAAATGTAATTTTGATGTTAACTCCCAAACCGCTGCGCAGAAGTCAACCAAACTTCACCCAATAGTGTATTGTATCACATTCTAGTAGTTACATTTGAAAATTTCGTTCTAGGACATTTGGTTTGAGCGCAATCCTCAAACTTAGGTCAAAAAAGCCATTTAAGCCTTTTCACAGTGAGATCTATGCGATATGGCCGAGAAATGTAATTTTGATGTTAACTCCCAAACCGCTGCGCAGAAGTCAACCAAACTTCACCCAATAGTGTATTGTATCACATTCTAGTAGTTACATTTGAAAATTTCGTTCTAGGACATTTGGTTTGAGCGCAATCCTCAAACTTAGGTAAAAAAAGCCATTTAAGCCTTTTCACAGTGAGATCTATGCGATATGGCCGAGAAATGTAATTTTGATGTTAACTCTCAAACCGCTGCGCAGAAGTCAACCAAACTTCACCCAATAGTGTATTTTATCACAATCTAGTAGTTACATGTGGAAATTTGGTTCTAGGACATTTGATTTGAGCGCAATCCTCAAACTTAGGTCAAAAAAGCCATTTAAGCCTTTTCACAGTGAGATCTATGCGATATGGCCGAGAAATGTAATTTTGATGTTAACTCCCAAACCGCTGCGCAGAAGTCAACCAAACTTCACCCAATAGTGTATTGTATCACATTTTAGTAGTTACATTTGAAAATTTCGTTCTAGGACATTTGGTTTGAGCGCAATCCTCAAACTTAGGTCAAAAAAGCCATTTAAGCCTTTTCACAGTGAGATCTATGCGATATGGCCGAGAAATGTAATTTTGATGTTAACTCCCAAACCGCTGCGCAGAAGTCAACCAAACTTCACCCAATAGTGTATTGTATCACAATCTAGTAGTTACATTTGAAAATTTTGTTCTAGGACATTTTGTTTGAACGCAATCCTCAAACTTAATTAAAAAAGTCATTTAAGCCTTTTCACAGTGAGATCTATGCGATATGGCCGAGAAATGTAATTTTGTTGTTAACTCCCAAACCGCTGCGCAGAAGTCAACCAAACTTCACCCAATAGTGTATTGTATCACAATCTAGTAGTTACATTTGAAAATTTTGTTCTAGGACATTTTGTTTGAGCGCAATCCTCAAACTTAGGTCAAAAAAGCCATTTAAGCCTTTTCACAGTGAGATCTATGCGATATGGCCGAGAAATGTAATTTTGATGTTAACTCCCAAACCGCTGCGCAGAAGTCAACCAAACTTCACCCAATAGTGTATTGTATCACAATCTAGTAGTTACATTTGAAAATTTTGTTCTAGGACATTTTGTTTGAACGCAATCATCAAACTTAATTAAAAAAGTCATTTAAGCCTTTTCACAGTGAGATCTATGCGATATGGCCGAGAAATGTAATTTTGATGTTAACTCCCAAACCGCTGCGCAGAAGTCAACCAAACTTCACCCAATAGTGTATTGTATCACAATCTAGTAGTTACATTTGAAAATTTTGTTCTAGGAAATTTTGTTTGAGCGCAATCATCAAACTTAATTAAAAAAGTCATTTAAGCCTTTTCACAGTGAGATCTATGCGATATGGCCGAGAAATGTAATTTTAATGTTAACTCCCAAACCGCTGCGCAGAAGTCAACCAAACTTCACCCATTAGTGTATTGTATCATAATCTAGTAATTACATGTGGAAATTTGGTTCTAGGACATTTGATTTGAGCGCAATCCTCAAACTTAGGTCAAAAAAGCCATTTAAGCCTTTTCACAGTGAGATCTATGCGATATGGCCGAGAAATGTAATTTTGATGTTAACTCCCAAACCGCTGCGCAGAAGTCAACCAAACTTCACCCAATAGTGTATTGTATCACAATCTAGTAGTTACATTTAAAAATTTTGTTCTAGGACATTTTGTTTGAACGCAATCATCAAACTTAATTAAAAAAGTCATTTAAGCCTTTTCACAGTGAGATCTATGCGATATGGCCGAGAAATGTAATTTTGATGTTAACTCCCAAACCGCTGCGCAGAAGTCAACCAAACTTCACCCATTAGTGTATTGTATCACAATCTAGTAGTTACATGTGGAAATTTGGTTCTAGGACATTTGATTTGAGCGCAATCCTCAAACTTAGGTCAAAAAAGCCATTTAAGCCTTTTCACAATGAGATCTATGCGATATGGCCGAGAAATGTAATTTTGATGTTAACTCCCAAACCGCTGCGCAGAAGTCAACCAAACTTCACCCAATAGTGTAGTGTATCACAATCTAGTAGTTACATTTGAAAATTTTGTTCTAGGAAATTTTGTTTGAGCGCAATCATCAAACTTAATTAAAAAAGTCATTTAAGCCTTTTCACAGTGAGATCTATGCGATATGGCCGAGAAATGTAATTTTGATGTTAACTCCCAAACCGCTGCGCAGAAGTCAACCAAACTTCACCCATTAGTGTATTTTATCACAATCTAGTAGTTACATGTGGAAATTTGGTTCTAGGACATTTGATTTGAGCGCAATCCTCAAACTTAGGTCAAAAAAGCCATTTAAGCCTTTTCACAGTGAGATCTATGCGATATGGCCGAGAAATGTAATTTTGATGTTCACTCCCAAACCGCTGCGCAGAAGTCAACCAAACTTCACCCAATAGTGTATTGTATCACAATCTAGTAGTTACATTTGAAAATTTTGTTCTAGGAAATTTTGTTTGAGCGCAATCATCAAACTTAATTAAAAAAGTCATTTAAGCCTTTTCACAGTGAGATCTATGCGATATGGCCGAGAAATGTAATTTTGATGTTAACTCCCAAACCGCTGCGCAGAAGTCAACCAACCTTCACCCAATAGTGTATTGTATCACAATCTAGTAGTTACATTTGAAAATTTTGTTCTAGGAAATTTTGTTTGAGCGCAATCATCAAACTTAATTAAAAAAGTCATTTAAGCCTTTTCACAGTGAGATCTATGCGATATGGCCGAGAAATGTAATTTTGATGTTAACTCCCAAACCGCTGCGCAGAAGTCAACCAAACTTCACCCATTAGTGTATTGTATCACAATCTAGTAGTTACATTTGGAAATTTGGTTCTAGGAAATTTTGTTTGAGCGCAATCATCAAACTTAATTAAAAAAGTCATTTAAGCCTTTTCACAGTGAGATCTATGCGATATGGCCGAGAAATGTAATTTTGATGTTAACTCCCAAACCGCTGCGCAGAAGTCAACCAAACTTCACCCAATAGTGTATTGTATCACAATCTAGTAGTTACATTTGAAAATTTTGTTCTAGGAAATTTTGTTTGAGCGCAATCATCAAACAATTAAAAAAGTCATTTAAGCCTTTTCACAGTGAGATCTATGCGATATGGCCGAGAAATGTAATTTTGATGTTAACTCCCAAACCGCTGCGCAGAAGTCAACCAAACTTCACCCATTAGTGTATTTTATCACAATCTAGTAGTTACATGTGGAAATTTGGTTCTAGGACATTTGATTTGAGCGCAATCCTCAAACTTAGGTCAAAAAAGCCATTTAAGCCTTTTCACAGTGAGATCTATGCGATATGGCCGAGAAATGTAATTTTGATGTTAACTCCCAAACCGCTGCGCAGAAGTCAACCAAACTTCACCCATTAGTGTATTGTATCACAATCTAGTAGTTACATTTGGAAATTTGGTTCTAGGAAATTTTGTTTGAGCGCAATCATCAAACTTAATTAAAAAAGTCATTTAAGCCTTTTCACAGTGAGATCTATGCGATATGGCCGAGAAATGTAATTTTGATGTTAACTCCCAAACCGCTGCGCAGAAGTCAACCAAACTTCACCCAATAGTGTATTGTATCACATTCTAGTAGTTACATTTGAAAATTTCGTTCTAGGACATTTGGTTTGAGCGCAATCCTCAAACTTAGGTCAAAAAAGCCATTTAAGCCTTTTCACAGTGAGATCTATGCGATATGGCCGAGAAATGTAATTTTGATGTTAACTCTCAAACCGCTGCGCAGAAGTCAACCAAACTTCACCCAATAGTGTATTGTATCACAATCTAGTAGTTACATTTGAAAATTTTGTTCTAGGACATTTTGTTTGAACGCAATCATCAAACTTAATTAAAAAAGTCATTTAAGCCTTTTCACAGTGAGATCTATGCGATATGGCCGAGAAATGTAATTTTGATGTTAACTCCCAAACCGCTGCGCAGAAGTCAACCAAACTTCACCCAATAGTGTATTGTATCACAATCTAGTAGTTACATTTGAAAATTTTGTTCTAGAAAATTTTGTTTGAGCGCAATCATCAAACTTAATTAAAAAAGTCATTTAAGCCTTTTCACAGTGAGATCTATGCGATATGGCCGAGAAATGTAATTTTGATGTTAACTCCCAAACCGCTGCGCAGAAGTCAACCAAACTTCACCCATTAGTGTATTTTATCACAATCTAGTAGTTACATGTGGAAATTTGGTTCTAGGACATTTGATTTGAGCGCAATCCTCAAACTTAGGTCAAAAAAGCCATTTAAGCCTTTTCACAGTGAGATCTATGCGATATGGCCGAGAAATGTAATTTTGATGTTAACTCTCAAACCGCTGCGCAGAAGTCAACCAAACTTCACCCAATAGTGTATTGTATCACAATCTAGTAGTTACATTTAAAAATTTTGTTCTAGGACATTTTGTTTGAACGCAATCATCAAACTTAATTAAAAAAGTCATTTAAGCCTTTTCACAGTGAGATCTATGCGATATGGCCGAGAAATGTAATTTTGATGTTAACTCCCAAACCGCTGCGCAGAAGTCAACCAAACTTCACCCAATAGTGTATTGTATCACAATCTAGTAGTTACATTTGAAAATTTTGTTCTAGGAAATTTTGTTTGAGCGCAATCATCAAACTTAATTAAAAAAGTCATTTAAGCCTTTTCACAGTGAGATCTATGCGATATGGCCGAGAAATGTAATTTTGATGTTAACTCCCAAACCGCTGCGCAGAAGTCAACCAAACTTCACCCATTAGTGTATTTTATCACAGTCTAGTAGTTACATGTGGAAATTTGGTTCTAGGACATTTGATTTGAGCGCAATCCTCAAACTTAGGTCAAAAAAGCCATTTAAGCCTTTTCACAGTGAGATCTATGCGATATGGCCGAGAAATGTAATTTTGATGTTCACTCCCAAACCGCTGCGCAGAAGTCAACCAAACTTCACCCAATAGTGTATTGTATCACATTCTAGTAGTTACATTTGAAAATTTCGTTCTAGGACATTTGGTTTTAGCGCAATCCTCAAACTTAGGTCAAAAAAGCCATTTAAGGCTTTTCACAGTGAGATCTATGCGATATGGCCGAGAAATGTAATTTTGATGTTAACTCCCAAACCGCTGCGCAGAAGTCAACCAAACTTCACCCAATAGTGTATTGTATCACAATCTAGTAGTTACATTTGAAAATTTTGTTCTAGGAAATTTTGTTTGAGCGCAATCATCAAACTTAATTAAAAAAGTCATTTAAGCCTTTTCACAGTGAGATCTATGCGATATGGCCGAGAAATGTAATTTTGATGTTAACTCCCAAACCGCTGCGCAGAAGTCAACCAAACTTCACCCATTAGTGTATTGTATCACAATCTAGTAGTTACATTTGGAAATTTGGTTCTAGGAAATTTTGTTTGAGCGCAATCATCAAACTTAATTAAAAAAGTCATTTAAGCCTTTTCACAGTGAGATCTATGCGATATGGCCGAGAAATGTAATTTTGATGTTAACTCCCAAACCGCTGCGCAGAAGTCAACCAAACTTCACCCAATAGTGTATTGTATCACATTCTAGTAGTTACATTTGAAAATTTCGTTCTAGGACATTTGGTTTGAGCGCAATCCTCAAACTTAGGTCAAAAAAGCCATTTAAGCCTTTTCACAGTGAGATCTATGCGATATGGCCGAGAAATGTAATTTTGATGTTAACTCTCAAACCGCTGCGCAGAAGTCAACCAAACTTCACCCAATAGTGTATTGTATCACAATCTAGTAGTTACATTTGAAAATTTTGTTCTAGGACATTTTGTTTGAACGCAATCATCAAACTTAATTAAAAAAGTCATTTAAGCCTTTTCACAGTGAGATCTATGCGATATGGCCGAGAAATGTAATTTTGATGTTAACTCCCAAACCGCTGCGCAGAAGTCAACCAAACTTCACCCAATAGTGTATTGTATCACAATCTAGTAGTTACATTTGAAAATTTTGTTCTAGAAAATTTTGTTTGAGCGCAATCATCAAACTTAATTAAAAAAGTCATTTAAGCCTTTTCACAGTGAGATCTATGCGATATGGCCGAGAAATGTAATTTTGATGTTAACTCCCAAACCGCTGCGCAGAAGTCAACCAAACTTCACCCATTAGTGTATTTTATCACAATCTAGTAGTTACATGTGGAAATTTGGTTCTAGGACATTTGATTTGAGCGCAATCCTCAAACTTAGGTCAAAAAAGCCATTTAAGCCTTTTCACAGTGAGATCTATGCGATATGGCCGAGAAATGTAATTTTGATGTTAACTCCCAAACCGCTGCGCAGAAGTCAACCAAACTTCACCCAATAGTGTATTGTATCACAATCTAGTAGTTACATTTGAAAATTTTGTTCTAGGAAATTTTGTTTGAGCATCTTCATCAAACTTAATTAAAAAAGTCATTTAAGCCTTTTCACAGTGAGATCTATGCGATATGGCCGAGAAATGTAATTTTGATGTTAACTCCCAAACCGCTGCGCAGAAGTAAACCAAACTTCACCCATTAGTGTATTTTATCACAATCTAGTAGTTACATGTGGAAATTTGGTTCTAGGACATTTGATTTGAGCGCAATCCTCAAACTTAGGTCAAAAAAGCCATTTAAGCCTTTTCACAGTGAGATCTATGCGATATGGCCGAGAAATGTAATTTTGATGTTAACTCCCAAACCGCTGCGTAGAAGTCAACCAAACTTCACCCAATAGTGTATTGTATCACAATCTAGTAGTTACATTTGAAAATTTTGTTCTAGGACATTTTGTTTGAACGCAATCATCAAACTTAATTAAAAAAGTCATTTAAGCCTTTTCACAGTGAGATCTATGCGATATGGCCGAGAAATGTAATTTTGATGTTAACTCCCAAACCGCTGCGCAGAAGTCAACCAAACTTCACCCATTAGTGTATTGTATCACAATCTAGTAGTTACATGTGGAAATTTGGTTATAGGACATTTGATTTGAGCGCAATCCTCAAACTTAGGTCAAAAAAGCCATTTAAGCCTTTTCACAGTGAGATCTATGCGATATGGCCGAGAAATGTAATTTTGATGTTAACTCCCAAACCGCTGCGCAGAAGTCAACCAAACTTCACCCAATAGTGTATTGTATCACAATCTAGTAGTTACATTTGAAAATTTTGTTCTAGGAAATTTTGTTTGAGCGCAATCATCAAACTTAATTAAAAAAGTCATTTAAGCCTTTTCACAGTGAGATCTATGCGATATGGCCGAGAAATGTAATTTTGATGTTAACTCCCAAACCGCTGCGCAGAAGTCAACCAAACTTCACCCATTAGTGTATTTTATCACAATCTAGTAGTTACATGTGGAAATTTGGTTCTAGGACATTTGATTTGAGCGCAATCCTCAAACTTAGGTCAAAAAAGCCATTTAAGCCTTTTCACAGTGAGATCTATGCGATATGGCCGAGAAATGTAATTTTGATGTTAACTCCCAAACCGCTGCGCAGAAGTCAACCAAACTTCACCCAATAGTGTATTGTATCACATTCTAGTAGTTACATTTGAAAATTTCGTTCTAGGACATTTGGTTTGAGCGCAATCCTCAAACTTAGGTCAAAAAAGTCATTTAAGCCTTTTCACAGTGAGATCTATGCGATATGGCCGAGAAATGTAATTTTGATGTTAACTCCCAAACCGCTGCGCAGAAGTCAACCAAACTTCACCCAATAGTGTATTGTATCACAATCTAGTAGTTACATTTGAAAATTTTGTTCTAGGACATTTTGTTTGAGCGCAATCCTCAAACTTAGGTCAAAAAAGCCATTTAAGCCTTTTCACAGTGAGATCTATGCGATATGGCCGAGAAATGTAATTTTGATGTTAACTCTCAAACCGCTGCGCAGAAGTCAACCAAACTTCACCCAATAGTGTATTGTATCACAATCTAGTAGTTACATTTGAAAATTTTGTTCTAGGACATTTTGTTTGAACGCAATCATCAAACTTAATTAAAAAAGTCATTTAAGCCTTTTCACAGTGAGATCTATGCGATATGGCCGAGAAATGTAATTTTGATGTTAACTCCCAAACCGCTGCGCAGAAGTCAACCAAACTTCACCCAATAGTGTATTGTATCACAATCTAGTAGTTACATTTGAAAATTTTGTTCTAGGAAATTTTGTTTGAGCGCAATCATCAAACTTAATTAAAAAAGTCATTTAAGCCTTTTCACAGTGAGATCTATGCGATATGGCCGAGAAATGTAATTTTGATGTTAACTCCCAAACCGCTGCGCAGAAGTCAACCAAACTTCACCCATTAGTGTATTTTATCACAGTCTAGTAGTTACATGTGGAAATTTGGTTCTAGGACATTTGATTTGAGCGCAATCCTCAAACTTAGGTCAAAAAAGCCATTTAAGCCTTTTCACAGTGAGATCTATGCGATATGGCCGAGAAATGTAATTTTGATGTTCACTCCCAAACCGCTGCGCAGAAGTCAACCAAACTTCACCCAATAGTGTATTGTATCACAATCTAGTAGTTACATTTGAAAATTTTGTTCCAGGAAATTTTGTTTGAGCGCAATCATCAAACTTAATTAAAAAAGTCATTTAAGCCTTTTCACAGTGAGATCTATGCGATATGGCCGAGAAATGTAATTTTGATGTTAACTCCCAAACCGCTGCGCAGAAGTCAACCAAACTTCACCCATTAGTGTATTTTATCACAATCTAGTAGTTACATGTGGAAATTTGGTTCTAGGACATTTGATTTGAGCGCAATCCTCAAACTTAGGTCAAAAAAGCCATTTAAGCCTTTTCACAGTGAGATCTAT
Organism: Corythoichthys intestinalis; assembly: GCF_030265065.1. Lineage (NCBI taxonomy): Eukaryota > Metazoa > Chordata > Actinopteri > Syngnathiformes > Syngnathidae > Corythoichthys > Corythoichthys intestinalis. The sequence goes on along the minus strand of NC_080411.1, from coordinate 48,787,033 downwards.
GCGATATGGCCGAGAAATGTAATTTTGATGTTAACTCCCAAACCGCTGCGCAGAAGTCAACCAAACTTCACCCATTAGTGTATTTTATCACAGTCTAGTAGTTACATGTGGAAATTTTGTTCTAGGACATTTGATTTGAGCGCAATCCTCAAACTTAGGTCAAAAAAGCCATTTAAGCCTTTTCACAGTGAGATCTATGCGATATGGCCGAGAAATGTAATTTTGATGTTCACTCCCAAACCGCTGCGCAGAAGTCAACCAAACTTCACCCAATAGTGTATTGTATCACAATCTAGTAGTTACATTTGAAAATTTTGTTCCAGGAAATTTTGTTTGAGCGCAATCATCAAACTTAATTAAAAAAGTCATTTAAGCCTTTTCACAGTGAGATCTATGCGATATGGCCGAGAAATGTAATTTTGATGTTAACTCCCAAACCGCTGCGCAGAAGTCAACCAAACTTCACCCATTAGTGTATTTTATCACAATCTAGTAGTTACATGTGGAAATTTGGTTCTAGGACATTTGATTTGAGCGCAATCCTCAAACTTAGGTCAAAAAAGCCATTTAAGCCTTTTCACAGTGAGATCTATGCGATATGGCCGAGAAATGTAATTTTGATGTTAACTCCCAAACCGCTGCGCAGAAGTCAACCAAACTTCACCCAATAGTGTATTGTATCACATTCTAGTAGTTACATTTGAAAATTTCGTTCTAGGACATTTGGTTTTAGCGCAATCCTCAAACTTAGGTCAAAAAAGCCATTTAAGCCTTTTCACAGTGAGATCTATGCGATATGGCCGAGAAATGTAATTTTGATGTTAACTCCCAAACCGCTGCGCAGAAGTCAACCAAACTTCACCCAATAGTGTATTGTATCACAATCTAGTAGTTACATTTGAAAATTTTGTTCTAGGAAATTTTGTTTGAGCGCAATCATCAAACTTAATTAAAAAAGTCATTTAAGCCTTTTCACAGTGAGATCTATGCGATATGGCCGAGAAATGTAATTTTGATGTTAACTCCCAAACCGCTGCGCAGAAGTCAACCAAACTTCACCCATTAGTGTATTGTATCACAATCTAGTAGTTACATTTGGAAATTTGGTTCTAGGAAATTTTGTTTGAGCGCAATCATCAAACTTAATTAAAAAAGTCATTTAAGCCTTTTCACAGTGAGATCTATGCGATATGGCCGAGAAATGTAATTTTGATGTTAACTCCCAAACCGCTGCGCAGAAGTCAACCAAACTTCACCCAATAGTGTATTGTATCACATTCTAGTAGTTACATTTGAAAATTTCGTTCTAGGACATTTGGTTTGAGCGCAATCCTCAAACTTAGGTCAAAAAAGCCATTTAAGCCTTTTCACAGTGAGATCTATGCGATATGGCCGAGAAATGTAATTTTGATGTTAACTCTCAAACCGCTGCGCAGAAGTCAACCAAACTTCACCCATTAGTGTATTGTATCACAATCTAGTAATTACATGTGGAAATTTGGTTCTAGGACATTTGATTTGAACGCAATCATCAAACTTAATTAAAAAAGTCATTTAAGCCTTTTCACAGTGAGATCTATGCGATATGGCCGAGAAATGTAATTTTGATGTTAACTCCCAAACCGCTGCGCAGAAGTCAACCAAACTTCACCCAATAGTGTATTGTATCACAATCTAGTAGTTACATTTGAAAATTTTGTTCTAGGACATTTTGTTTGAGCGCAATCCTCAAACTTAGGTCAAAAAAGCCATTTAAGCCTTTTCACAGTGAGATCTATGCGATATGGCCGAGAAATGTAATTTTGATGTTAACTCCCAAACCGCTGCGCAGAAGTCAACCAAACTTCACCCAATAGTGTATTGTATCACAATCTAGTAGTTACATTTGAAAATTTTGTTCTAGGACATTTTGTTTGAACGCAATCATCAAACTTAATTAAAAAAGTCATTTAAGCCTTTTCACAGTGAGATCTATGCGATATGGCCGAGAAATGTAATTTTGATGTTAACTCCCAAACCGCTGCGCAGAAGTCAACCAAACTTCACCCAATAGTGTATTGTATCACAATCTAGTAGTTACATTTGAAAATTTTGTTCTAGGAAATTTTGTTTGAGCGCAATCATCAAACTTAATTAAAAAAGTCATTTAAGCCTTTTCACAGTGAGATCTATGCGATATGGCCGAGAAATGTAATTTTGATGTTAACTCCCAAACCGCTGCGCAGAAGTCAACCAAACTTCACCCATTAGTGTATTGTATCATAATCTAGTAATTACATGTGGAAATTTGGTTCTAGGACATTTGATTTGAGCGCAATCCTCAAACTTAGGTCAAAAAAGTCATTTAAGCCTTTTCACAGTGAGATCTATGCGATATGGCCGAGAAATGTAATTTTGATGTTAACTCCCAAACCGCTGCGCAGAAGTCAACCAAACTTCACCCAATAGTGTATTGTATCACAATCTAGTAGTTACATTTAAAAATTTTGTTCTAGGACATTTTGTTTGAACGCAATCATCAAACTTAATTAAAAAAGTCATTTAAGCCTTTTCACAGTGAGATCTATGCGATATGGCCGAGAAATGTAATTTTGATGTTAACTCCCAAACCGCTGCGCAGAAGTCAACCAAACTTCACCCATTAGTGTATTGTATCACAATCTAGTAGTTACATGTGGAAATTTGGTTATAGGACATTTGATTTGAGCGCAATCCTCAAACTTAGGTCAAAAAAGCCATTTAAGCCTTTTCACAGTGAGATCTATGCGAAATGGCCGAGAAATGTAATTTTGATGTTAACTCCCAAACCGCTGCGCAGAAGTCAACCAAACTTCACCCAATAGTGTATTGTATCACAATCTAGTAGTTACATTTGAAAATTTTGTTCTAGGAAATTTTGTTTGAGCGCAATCATCAAACTTAATTAAAAAAGTCATTTAAGCCTTTTCACAGTGAGATCTATGCGATATGGCCGAGAAATGTAATTTTGATGTTAACTCCCAAACCGCTGCGCAGAAGTCAACCAAACTTCACCCATTAGTGTATTTTATCACAATCTAGTAGTTACATGTGGAAATTTGGTTCTAGGACATTTGATTTGAGCGCAATCCTCAAACTTAGGTCAAAAAAGCCATTTAAGCCTTTTCACAGTGAGATCTATGCGATATGGCCGAGAAATGTAATTTTGATGTTAACTCCCAAACCGCTGCGCAGAAGTCAACCAAACTTCACCCATTAGTGTATTGTATCACAATCTAGTAGTTACATTTGGAAATTTGGTTCTAGGAAATTTTGTTTGAGCGCAATCATCAAACTTAATTAAAAAAGTCATTTAAGCCTTTTCACAGTGAGATCTATGCGATATGGCCGAGAAATGTAATTTTGATGTTAACTCCCAAACCGCTGCGCAGAAGTCAACCAAACTTCACCCAATAGTGTATTGTATCACATTCTAGTAGTTACATTTGAAAATTTCGTTCTAGGACATTTGGTTTGAGCGCAATCCTCAAACTTAGGTCAAAAAAGCCATTTAAGCCTTTTCACAGTGAGATCTATGCGATATGGCCGAGAAATGTAATTTTGATGTTAACTCTCAAACCGCTGCGCAGAAGTCAACCAAACTTCACCCAATAGTGTATTGTATCACAATCTAGTAGTTACATTTGAAAATTTTGTTCTAGGACATTTTGTTTGAACGCAATCATCAAACTTAATTAAAAAAGTCATTTAAGCCTTTTCACAGTGAGATCTATGCGATATGGCCGAGAAATGTAATTTTGATGTTAACTCCCAAACCGCTGCGCAGAAGTCAACCAAACTTCACCCAATAGTGTATTGTATCACAATCTAGTAGTTACATTTGAAAATTTTGTTCTAGAAAATTTTGTTTGAGCGCAATCATCAAACTTAATTAAAAAAGTCATTTAAGCCTTTTCACAGTGAGATCTATGCGATATGGCCGAGAAATGTAATTTTGATGTTAACTCCCAAACCGCTGCGCAGAAGTCAACCAAACTTCACCCATTAGTGTATTTTATCACAATCTAGTAGTTACATGTGGAAATTTGGTTCTAGGACATTTGATTTGAGCGCAATCCTCAAACTTAGGTCAAAAAAGCCATTTAAGCCTTTTCACAGTGAGATCTATGCGATATGGCCGAGAAATGTAATTTTGATGTTAACTCCCAAACCGCTGCGCAGAAGTCAACCAAACTTCACCCAATAGTGTATTGTATCACAATCTAGTAGTTACATTTGAAAATTTTGTTCTAGGAAATTTTGTTTGAGCGCAATCATCAAACTTAATTAAAAAAGTCATTTAAGCCTTTTCACAGTGAGATCTATGCGATATGGCCGAGAAATGTAATTTTGATGTTAACTCCCAAACCGCTGCGCAGAAGTCAACCAAACTTCACCCATTAGTGTATTTTATCACAATCTAGTAGTTACATGTGGAAATTTGGTTCTAGGACATTTGATTTGAGCGCAATCCTCAAACTTAGGTCAAAAAAGCCATTTAAGCCTTTTCACAGTGAGATCTATGCGATATGGCCGAGAAATGTAATTTTGATGTTAACTCCCAAACCGCTGCGTAGAAGTCAACCAAACTTCACCCAATAGTGTATTGTATCACATTCTAGTAGTTACATTTGAAAATTTCGTTCTAGGACATTTGGTTTGAGCGCAATCCTCAAACTTAGGTCAAAAAAGCCATTTAAGCCTTTTCACAGTGAGATCTATGCGATATGGCCGAGAAATGTAATTTTGATGTTAACTCCCAAACCGCTGCGCAGAAGTCAACCAAACTTCACCCAATAGTGTATTGTATCACAATCTAGTAGTTACATTTGAAAATTTTGTTCTAGGACATTTTGTTTGAACGCAATCATCAAACTTAATTAAAAAAGTCATTTAAGCCTTTTCACAGTGAGATCTATGCGATATGGCCGAGAAATGTAATTTTGATGTTAACTCCCAAACCGCTGCGCAGAAGTCAACCAAACTTCACCCAATAGTGTATTGTATCACAATCTAGTAGTTACATTTGAAAATTTTGTTCTAGGACATTTTGTTTGAGCGCAATCCTCAAACTTAGGTCAAAAAAGCCATTTAAGCCTTTTCACAGTGAGATCTATGCGATATGGCCGAGAAATGTAATTTTGATGTTAACTCCCAAACCGCTGCGCAGAAGTCAACCAAACTTCACCCAATAGTGTATTGTATCACAATCTAGTAGTTACATTTGAAAATTTTGTTCTAGGACATTTTGTTTGAACGCAATCATCAAACTTAATTAAAAAAGTCATTTAAGCCTTTTCACAGTGAGATCTATGCGATATGGCCGAGAAATGTAATTTTGATGTTAACTCCCAAACCGCTGCGCAGAAGTCAACCAAACTTCACCCAATAGTGTATTGTATCACAATCTAGTAGTTACATTTGAAAATTTTGTTCTAGGAAATTTTGTTTGAGCGCAATCATCAAACTTAATTAAAAAAGTCATTTAAGCCTTTTCACAGTGAGATCTATGCGATATGGCCGAGAAATGTAATTTTGATGTTAACTCCCAAACCGCTGCGCAGAAGTCAACCAAACTTCACCCATTAGTGTATTGTATCATAATCTAGTAATTACATGTGGAAATTTGGTTCTAGGACATTTGATTTGAGCGCAATCCTCAAACTTAGGTCAAAAAAGCCATTTAAGCCTTTTCACAGTGAGATCTATGCGATATGGCCGAGAAATGTAATTTTGATGTTAACTCCCAAACCGCTGCGCAGAAGTCAACCAAACTTCACCCAATAGTGTATTGTATCACAATCTAGTAGTTACATTTAAAAATTTTGTTCTAGGACATTTTGTTTGAACGCAATCATCAAACTTAATTAAAAAAGTCATTTAAGCCTTTTCACAGTGAGATCTATGCGATATGGCCGAGAAATGTAATTTTGATGTTAACTCCCAAACCGCTGCGCAGAAGTCAACCAAACTTCACCCATTAGTGTATTGTATCACAATCTAGTAGTTACATGTGGAAATTTGGTTATAGGACATTTGATTTGAGCGCAATCCTCAAACTTAGGTCAAAAAAGCCATTTAAGCCTTTTCACAGTGAGATCTATGCGATATGGCCGAGAAATGTAATTTTGATGTTAACTCCCAAACCGCTGCGCAGAAGTCAACCAAACTTCACCCAATAGTGTATTGTATCACAATCTAGTAGTTACATTTGAAAATTTTGTTCTAGGAAATTTTGTTTGAGCGCAATCATCAAACTTAATTAAAAAAGTCATTTAAGCCTTTTCACAGTGAGATCTATGCGATATGGCCGAGAAATGTAATTTTGATGTTAACTCCCAAACCGCTGCGCAGAAGTCAACCAAACTTCACCCATTAGTGTATTTTATCACAATCTAGTAGTTACATGTGGAAATTTGGTTCTAGGACATTTGATTTGAGCGCAATCCTCAAACTTAGGTCAAAAAAGCCATTTAAGCCTTTTCACAGTGAGATCTATGCGATATGGCCGAGAAATGTAATTTTGATGTTCACTCCCAAACCGCTGCGCAGAAGTCAACCAAACTTCACCCAATAGTGTATTGTATCACATTCTAGTAGTTACATTTGAAAATTTCGTTCTAGGACATTTGGTTTGAGCGCAATCCTCAAACTTAGGTCAAAAAAGCCATTTAAGCCTTTTCACAGTGAGATCTATGCGATATGGCCGAGAAATGTAATTTTGATGTTAACTCCCAAACCGCTGCGCAGAAGTCAACCAAACTTCACCCAATAGTGTATTGTATCACAATCTAGTAGTTACATTTGAAAATTTTGTTCTAGGAAATTTTGTTTGAGCGCAATCATCAAACTTAATTAAAAAAGTCATTTAAGCCTTTTCACAGTGAGATCTATGCGATATGGCCGAGAAATGTAATTTTGATGTTAACTCCCAAACCGCTGCGCAGAAGTCAACCAAACTTCACCCATTAGTGTATTTTATCACAATCTAGTAGTTACATGTGGAAATTTGGTTCTAGGACATTTGATTTGAGCGCAATCCTCAAACTTAGGTCAAAAAAGCCATTTAAGCCTTTTCACAGTGAGATCTATGCGATATGGCCGAGAAATGTAATTTTGATGTTAACTCCCAAACCGCTGCGCAGAAGTCAACCAAACTTCACCCAATAGTGTATTGTATCACATTCTAGTAGTTACATTTTAAAATTTCGTTCTAGGACATTTGGTTTGAGCGCAATCCTCAAACTTAGGTCAAAAAAGCCATTTAAGCCTTTTCACAGTGAGATCTATGCGATATGGCCGAGAATTGTAATTTTGATGTTAACTCCCAAACCGCTGCGCAGAAGTCAACCAAACTTCACCCAATAGTGTATTGTATCACAATCTAGTAGTTACATTTGAAAATTTTGTTCTAGGACATTTTGTTTGAACGCAATCATCAAACTTAATTAAAAAAGTCATTTAAGCCTTTTCACAGTGAGATCTATGCGATATGGCCGAGAAATGTAAATTTGATGTTAACTCCCAAACCGCTGCGCAGAAGTCAACCAAACTTCACCCAATAGTGTATTGTATCACAATCTAGTAGTTACATTTGAAAATTTTGTTCTAGGACATTTTGTTTGAGCGCAATCCTCAAACTTAGGTCAAAAAAGCCATTTAAGCCTTTTCACAGTGAGATCTATGCGATATGGCCGAGAAATGTAATTTTGATGTTAACTCCCAAACCGCTGCGCAGAAGTCAACCAAACTTCACCCAATAGTGTATTGTATCACAATCTAGTAGTTACATTTGAAAATTTTGTTCTAGGACATTTTGTTTGAACGCAATCATCAAACTTAATTAAAAAAGTCATTTAAGCCTTTTCACAGTGAGATCTATGCGATATGGCCGAGAAATGTAATTTTGATGTTAACTCCCAAACCGCTGCGCAGAAGTCAACCAAACTTCACCCAATAGTGTATTGTATCACAATCTAGTAGTTACATTTGAAAATTTTGTTCTAGGAAATTTTGTTTGTGCGCAATCATCAAACTTAATTAAAAAAGTCATTTAAGCCTTTTCACAGTGAGATCTATGCGATATGGCCGAGAAATGTAATTTTGATGTTAACTCCCAAACCGCTGCGCAGAAGTCAACCAAACTTCACCCATTAGTGTATTTTATCACAATCTAGTAGTTACATGTGGAAATTTGGTTCTAGGACATTTGATTTGAGCGCAATCCTCAAACTTAGGTCAAAAAAGCCATTTAAGCCTTTTCACAGTGAGATCTATGCGATATGGCCGAGAAATGTAATTTTGATGTTAACTCCCAAACCGCTGCGCAGAAGTCAACCAAACTTCACCCAATAGTGTATTGTATCACAATCTAGTAGTTACATTTAAAAATTTTGTTCTAGGACATTTTGTTTGAACGCAATCATCAAACTTAATTAAAAAAGTCATTTAAGCCTTTTCACAGTGAGATCTATCCGATATGGCCGAGAAATGTAATTTTGATGTTAACTCCCAAACCGCTGCGCAGAAGTCAACCAAACTTCACCCATTAGTGTATTGTATCACAATCTAGTAGTTACATGTGGAAATTTGGTTATAGGACATTTGATTTGAGCGCAATCCTCAAACTTAGGTCAAAAAAGCCATTTAAGCCTTTTCACAGTGAGATCTATGCGATATGGCCGAGAAATGTAATTTTGATGTTAACTCCCAAACCGCTGCGCAGAAGTCAACCAAACTTCACCCATTAGTGTATTGTATCACAATCTAGTAGTTACATTTGAAAATTTTGTTCTAGGACATTTTGTTTGAGCGCAATCCTCAAACTTAGGTCAAAAAAGCCATTTAAGCCTTTTCACAGTGAGATCTATGCGATATGGCCGAGAAATGTAATTTTGATGTTCACTCCCAAACCGCTGCGCAGAAGTCAACCAAACTTCACCCAATAGTGTATTGTATCACAATCTAGTAGTTACATTTGAAAATTTTGTTCTAGGAAATTTTGTTTGAGCGCAATCATCAAACTTAATTAAAAAAGTCATTTAAGCCTTTTCACAGTGAGATCTATGCGATATGGCCGAGAAATGTAATTTTGATGTTAACTCCCAAACCGCTGCGCAGAAGTCAACCAAACTTCACCCATTAGTGTATTTTATCACAATCTAGTAGTTACATGTGGAAATTTGGTTCTAGGACATTTGATTTGAGCGCAATCCTCAAACTTAGGTCAAAAAAGCCATTTAAGCCTTTTCACAGTGAGATCTATGCGATATGGCCGAGAAATGTAATTTTGATGTTCACTCCCAAACCGCTGCGCAGAAGTCAACCAAACTTCACCCAATAGTGTATTGTATCACATTCTAGTAGTTACATTTGAAAATTTCGTTCTAGGACATTTGGTTTGAGCGCAATCCTCAAACTTAGGTCAAAAAAGCCATTTAAGCCTTTTCACAGTGAGATCTATGCGATATGGCCGAGAAATGTAATTTTGATGTTAACTCCCAAACCGCTGCGCAGAAGTCAACCAAACTTCACCCAATAGTGTATTGTATCACAATCTAGTAGTTACATTTGAAAATTTTGTTCTAGGAAATTTTGTTTGAGCGCAATCATCAAACTTAATTAAAAAAGTCATTTAAGCCTTTTCACAGTGAGATCTATGCGATATGGCCGAGAAATGTAATTTTGATGTTAACTCCCAAACCGCTGCGCAGAAGTCAACCAAACTTCACCCATTAGTGTATTTTATCACAATCTAGTAGTTACATGTGGAAATTTGGTTCTAGGACATTTGATTTGAGCGCAATCCTCAAACTTAGGTCAAAAAAGCCATTTAAGCCTTTTCACAGTGAGATCTATGCGATATGGCCGAGAAATGTAATTTTGATGTTAACTCCCAAACCGCTGCGCAGAAGTCAACCAAACTTCACCCAATAGTGTATTGTATCACATTCTAGTAGTTACATTTTAAAATTTCGTTCTAGGACATTTGGTTTGAGCGCAATCCTCAAACTTAGGTCAAAAAAGCCATTTAAGCCTTTTCACAGTGAGATCTATGCGATATGGCCGAGAAATGTAATTTTGATGTTAACTCCCAAACCGCTGCGCAGAAGTCAACCAAACTTCACCCAATAGTGTATTGTATCACAATCTAGTAGTTACATTTGAAAATTTTGTTCTAGGACATTTTGTTTGAACGCAATCATCAAACTTAATTAAAAAAGTCATTTAAGCCTTTTCACAGTGAGATCTATGCGATATGGCCGAGAAATGTAAATTTGATGTTAACTCCCAAACCGCTGCGCAGAAGTCAACCAAACTTCACCCAATAGTGTATTGTATCACAATCTAGTAGTTACATTTGAAAATTTTGTTCTAGGACATTTTGTTTGAGCGCAATCCTCAAACTTAGGTCAAAAAAGCCATTTAAGCCTTTTCACAGTGAGATCTATGCGATATGGCCGAGAAATGTAATTTTGATGTTAACTCCCAAACCGCTGCGCAGAAGTCAACCAAACTTCACCCAATAGTGTATTGTATCACAATCTAGTAGTTACATTTGAAAATTTTGTTCTAGGACATTTTGTTTGAACGCAATCATCAAACTTAATTAAAAAAGTCATTTAAGCCTTTTCACAGTGAGATCTATGCGATATGGCCGAGAAATGTAATTTTGATGTTAACTCCCAAACCGCTGCGCAGAAGTCAACCAAACTTCACCCAATAGTGTATTGTATCACAATCTAGTAGTTACATTTGAAAATTTTGTTCTAGGAAATTTTGTTTGAGCGCAATCATCAAACTTAATTAAAAAAGTCATTTAAGCCTTTTCACAGTGAGATCTATGCGATATGGCCGAGAAATGTAATTTTGATGTTAACTCCCAAACCGCTGCGCAGAAGTCAACCAAACTTCACCCATTAGTGTATTTTATCACAATCTAGTAGTTACATGTGGAAATTTGGTTCTAGGACATTTGATTTGAGCGCAATCCTCAAACTTAGGTCAAAAAAGCCATTTAAGCCTTTTCACAGTGAGATCTATGCGATATGGCCGAGAAATGTAATTTTGATGTTAACTCCCAAACCGCTGCGCAGAAGTCAACCAAACTTCACCCAATAGTGTATTGTATCACAATCTAGTAGTTACATTTAAAAATTTTGTTCTAGGACATTTTGTTTGAACGCAATCATCAAACTTAATTAAAAAAGTCATTTAAGCCTTTTCACAGTGAGATCTATGCGATATGGCCGAGAAATGTAATTTTGATGTTAACTCCCAAACCGCTGCGCAGAAGTCAACCAAACTTCACCCATTAGTGTATTGTATCACAATCTAGTAGTTACATGTGGAAATTTGGTTCTAGGACATTTGATTTGAGCGCAATCCTCAAACTTAGGTCAAAAAAGCCATTTAAGCCTTTTCACAGTGAGATCTATGCGATATGGCCGAGAAATGTAATTTTGATGTTAACTCCCAAACCGCTGCGCAGAAGTCAACCAAACTTCACCCAATAGTGTATTGTATCACAATCTAGTAGTTACATTTAAAAATTTTGTTCTAGGACATTTTGTTTGAACGCAATCATCAAACTTAATTAAAAAAGTCATTTAAGCCTTTTCACAGTGAGATCTATGCGATATGGCCGAGAAATGTAATTTTGATGTTAACTCCCAAACCGCTGCGCAGAAGTCAACCAAACTTCACCCAATAGTGTATTGTATCACAATCTAGTAGTTACATTTGAAAATTTTGTTCTAGGAAATTTTGTTTGAGCGCAATCATCAAACTTAATTAAAAAAGTCACTTAAGCCTTTTCACAGTGAGATCTATGCGATATGGCCGAGAAATGTAATTTTGATGTTAACTCCCAAACCGCTGCGCAGAAGTCAACCAAACTTCACCCATTAGTGTATTTTATCACAGTCTAGTAGTTACATGTGGAAATTTGGTTCTAGGACATTTGATTTGAGCGCAATCCTCAAACTTAGGTCAAAAAAGCCATTTAAGCCTTTTCACAGTGAGATCTATGCGATATGGCCGAGAAATGTAATTTTGATGTTCACTCCCAAACCGCTGCGCAGAAGTCAACCAAACTTCACCCAATAGTGTATTTTATCACAATCTAGTAGTTACATGTGGAAATTTGGTTCTAGGACATTTGATTTGAGCGCAATCCTCAAACTTAGGTCAAAAAAGCCATTTAAGCCTTTTCACAGTGAGATCTATGCGATATGGCCGAGAAATGTAATTTTGATGTTCACTCCCAAACCGCTGCGCAGAAGTCAACCAAACTTCACCCAATAGTGTATTGTATCACATTCTAGTAGTTACATTTGAAAATTTCGTTCTAGGACATTTGGTTTGAGCGCAATCCTCAAACTTAGGTCAAAAAAGCCATTTAAGCCTTTTCACAGTGAGATCTATGCGATATGGCCGAGAAATGTAATTTTGATGTTAACTCTCAAACCGCTGCGCAGAAGTCAACCAAACTTCACCCAATAGTGTATTGTATCACAATCTAGTAGTTACATTTGAAAATTTTGTTCTAGGACATTTTGTTTGAACGCAATCATCAAACTTAATTAAAAAAGTCATTTAAGCCTTTTCACAGTGAGATCTATGCGATATGGCCGAGAAATGTAATTTTGATGTTAACTCCCAAACCGCTGCGCAGAAGTCAACCAAACTTCACCCAATAGTGTATTGTATCACAATCTAGTAGTTACATGTGGAAATTTGGTTCTAGGACATTTGATTTGAGCGCAATCCTCAAACTTAGGTCAAAAAAGCCATTTAAGCCTTTTCACAGTGAGATCTATGCGATATGGCCGAGAAATGTAATTTTGATGTTAACTCCCAAACCGCTGCGCAGAAGTCAACCAAACTTCACCCAATAGTGTATTGTATCACAATCTAGTAGTTACATTTAAAAATTTTGTTCTAGGACATTTTGTTTGAACGCAATCATCAAACTTAATTAAAAAAGTCATTTAAGCCTTTTCACAGTGAGATCTATGCGATATGGCCGAGAAATGTAATTTTGATGTTAACTCCCAAACCGCTGCGCAGAAGTCAACCAAACTTCACCCATTAGTGTATTGTATCACAATCTAGTAGTTACATGTGGAAATTTGGTTCTAGGACATTTGATTTGAGCGCAATCCTCAAACTTAGGTCAAAAAAGCCATTTAAGCCTTTTCACAGTGAGATCTATGCGATATGGCCGAGAAATGTAATTTTGATGTTAACTCCCAAACCGCTGCGCAGAAGTCAACCAAACTTCACCCAATAGTGTATTGTATCACAATCTAGTAGTTACATGTGGAAATTTGGTTCTAGGACATTTGATTTGAGCGCAATCCTCAAACTTAGGTCAAAAAAGCCATTTAAGCCTTTTCACAGTGAGATCTATGCGATATGGCCGAGAAATGTAATTTTGATGTTAACTCCCAAACCGCTGCGCAGAAGTCAACCAAACTTCACCCATTAGTGTATTGTATCACAATCTAGTAGTTACATGTGGAAATTTGGTTCTAGGACATTTGATTTGAGCGCAATCCTCAAACTTAGGTCAAAAAAGCCATTTAAGCCTTTTCACAGTGAGATCTATGCGATATGGCCGAGAAATGTAATTTTGATGTTAACTCCCAAACCGCTGCGCAGAAGTCAACCAAACTTCACCCAATAGTGTATTGTATCACAATCTAGTAGTTACATTTAAAAATTTTGTTCTAGGACATTTTGTTTGAACGCAATCATCAAACTTAATTGAAAAAGTCATTTAAGCCTTTTCACAGTGAGATCTATGCGATATGGCCGAGAAATGTAATTTTGATGTTAACTCCCAAACCGCTGCGCAGAAGTCAACCAAACTTCACCCAATAGTGTATTGTATCACAATCTAGTAGTTACATTTGAAAATTTTGTTCTAGGAAATTTTGTTTGAGCGCAATCATCAAACTTAATTAAAAAAGTCATTTAAGCCTTTTCACAGTGAGATCTATGCGATATGGCCGAGAAATGTAATTTTGATGTTAACTCCCAAACCGCTGCGCAGAAGTCAACCAAACTTCACCCATTAGTGTATTTTATCACAGTCTAGTAGTTACATGTGGAAATTTGGTTCTAGGACATTTGATTTGAGCGCAATCCTCAAACTTAGGTCAAAAAAGCCATTTAAGCCTTTTCACAGTGAGATCTATGCGATATGGCCGAGAAATGTAATTTTGATGTTCACTCCCAAACCGCTGCGCAGAAGTCAACCAAACTTCACCCAATAGTGTATTGTATCACAATCTAGTAGTTACATTTGAAAATTTTGTTCCAGGAAATTTTGTTTGAGCGCAATCATCAAACTTAATTAAAAAAGTCATTTAAGCCTTTTCACAGTGAGATCTATGCGATATGGCCGAGAAATGTAATTTTGATGTTAACTCCCAAACCGCTGCGCAGAAGTCAACCAAACTTCACCCATTAGTGTATTTTATCACAATCTAGTAGTTACATGTGGAAATTTGGTTCTAGGACATTTGATTTGAGCGCAATCCTCAAACTTAGGTCAAAAAAGCCATTTAAGCCTTTTCACAGTGAGATCTATGCGATATGGCCGAGAAATGTAATTTTGATGTTAACTCCCAAACCGCTGCGCAGAAGTCAACCAAACTTCACCCAATAGTGTATTGTATCACATTCTAGTAGTTACATTTGAAAATTTCGTTCTAGGACATTTGGTTTGAGCGCAATCCTCAAACTTAGGTCAAAAAAGCCATTTAAGCCTTTTCACAGTGAGATCTATGCGATATGGCCGAGAAATGTAATTTTGATGTTAACTCCCAAACCGCTGCGCAGAAGTCAACCAAACTTCACCCAATAGTGTATTGTATCACAATCTAGTAGTTACATTTGAAAATTTTGTTCTAGGAAATTTTGTTTGAGCGCAATCATCAACCTTAATTAAAAAAGTCATTTAAGCCTTTTCATAGTGAGATCTATGCGATATGGCCGAGAAATGTAATTTTGATGTTAACTCCCAAACCGCTGCGCAGAAGTCAACCAAACTTCACCCATTAGTGTATTGTATCACAATCTAGTAGTTACATTTGGAAATTTGGTTCTAGGAAATTTTGTTTGAGCGCAATCATCAAACTTAATTAAAAAAGTCATTTAAGCCTTTTCACAGTGAGATCTATGCGATATGGCCGAGAAATGTAATTTTGATGTTAACTCCCAAACCGCTGCGCAGAAGTCAACCAAACTTCACCCAATAGTGTATTGTATCACATTCTAGTAGTTACATTTGAAAATTTCGTTCTAGGACATTTGGTTTGAGCGCAATCCTCAAACTTAGGTCAAAAAAGCCATTTAAGCCTTTTCACAGTGAGATCTATGCGATATGGCCGAGAAATGTAATTTTGATGTTAACTCTCAAACCGCTGCGCAGAAGTCAACCAAACTTCACCCAATAGTGTATTGTATCACAATCTAGTAGTTACATTTGAAAATTTTGTTCTAGGACATTTTGTTTGAACGCAATCATCAAACTTAATTAAAAAAGTCATTTAAGCCTTTTCACAGTGAGATCTATGCGATATGGCCGAGAAATGTAATTTTGATGTTAACTCCCAAACCGCTGCGCAGAAGTCAACCAAACTTCACCCAATAGTGTATTGTATCACAATCTAGTAGTTACATTTGAAAATTTTGTTCTAGAAAATTTTGTTTGAGCGCAATCATCAAACTTAATTAAAAAAGTCATTTAAGCCTTTTCACAGTGAGATCTATGCGATATGGCCGAGAAATGTAATTTTGATGTTAACTCCCAAACCGCTGCGCAGAAGTCAACCAAACTTCACCCATTAGTGTATTTTATCACAATCTAGTAGTTACATGTGGAAATTTGGTTCTAGGACATTTGATTTGAGCGCAATCCTCAAACTTAGGTCAAAAAAGCCATTTAAGCCTTTTCACAGTGAGATCTATGCGATATGGCCGAGAAATGTAATTTTGATGTTAACTCCCAAACCGCTGCGCAGAAGTCAACCAAACTTCACCCAATAGTGTATTGTATCACAATCTAGTAGTTACATTTAAAAATTTTGTTCTAGGACATTTTGTTTGAACGCAATCATCAAACTTAATTAAAAAAGTCATTTAAGCCTTTTCACAGTGAGATCTATGCGATATGGCCGAGAAATGTAATTTTGATGTTAACTCCCAAACCGCTGCGCAGAAGTCAACCAAACTTCACCCATTAGTGTATTGTATCACAATCTAGTAGTTACATGTGGAAATTTGGTTATAGGACATTTGATTTGAGCGCAATCCTCAAACTTAGGTCAAAAAAGCCATTTAAGCCTTTTCACAGTGAGATCTATGCGATATGGCCGAGAAATGTAATTTTGATGTTAACTCCCAAACCGCTGCGCAGAAGTCAACCAAACTTCACCCAATAGTGTATTGTATCACAATCTAGTAGTTACATTTGAAAATTTTGTTCTAGGAAATTTTGTTTGAGCGCAATCATCAAACTTAATTAAAAAAGTCATTTAAGCCTTTTCACAGTGAGATCTATGCGATATGGCCGAGAAATGTAATTTTGATGTTAACTCCCAAACCGCTGCGCAGAAGTCAACCAAACTTCACCCATTAGTGTATTTTATCACAATCTAGTAGTTACATGTAGAAATTTGGTTCTAGGACATTTGATTTGAGCGCAATCCTCAAACTTAGGTCAAAAAAGCCATTTAAGCCTTTTCACAGTGAGATCTATGCGATATGGCCGAGAAATGTAATTTTGATGTTAACTCCCAAACCGCTGCGCAGAAGTCAACCAAATTTCACCCATTAGTGTATTGTATCATAATCTAGTAATTACATGTGGAAATTTGGTTCTAGGACATTTGATTTGAGCGCAATCCTCAAACTTAGGTCAAAAAAGCCATTTAAGCCTTTTCACAGTGAGATCTATGCGATATGGCCGAGAAATGTAATTTTGATGTTAACTCCCAAACCGCTGCGCAGAAGTCAACCAAACTTCACCCAATAGTGTATTGTATCACAATCTAGTAGTTACATTTAAAAATTTTGTTCTAGGACATTTTGTTTGAACGCAATCATCAAACTTAATTAAAAAAGTCATTTAAGCCTTTTCACAGTGAGATCTATGCGATATGGCCGAGAAATGTAATTTTGATGTTAACTCCCAAACCGCTGCGCAGAAGTCAACCAAACTTCACCCATTAGTGTATTTTATCACAATCTAGTAGTTACATGTGGAAATTTGGTTCTAGGACATTTGATTTGAGCGCAATCCTCAAACTTAGGTCAAAAAAGCCATTTAAGCCTTTTCACAGTGAGATCTATGCGATATGGCCGAGAAATGTAATTTTGATGTTAACTCCCAAACCGCTGCGCAGAAGTCAACCAAACTTCACCCAATAGTGTATTGTATCACATTCTAGTAGTTACATTTTAAAATTTCGTTCTAGGACATTTGGTTTGAGCGCAATCCTCAAACTTAGGTCAAAAAAGCCATTTAAGCCTTTTCACAGTGAGATCTATGCGATATGGCCGAGAAATGTAATTTTGATGTTAACTCCCAAACCGCTGCGCAGAAGTCAACCAAACTTCACCCAATAGTGTATTGTATCACAATCTAGTAGTTACATTTGAAAATTTTGTTCTAGGACATTTTGTTTGAACGCAATCATCAAACTTAATTAAAAAAGTCATTTAAGCCTTTTCACAGTGAGATCTATGCGATATGGCCGAGAAATGTAAATTTGATGTTAACTCCCAAACCGCTGCGCAGAAGTCAACCAAACTTCACCCAATAGTGTATTGTATCACAATCTAGTAGTTACATTTGAAAATTTTGTTCTAGGACATTTTGTTTGAGCGCAATCCTCAAACTTAGGTCAAAAAAGCCATTTAAGCCTTTTCACAGTGAGATCTATGCGATATGGCCGAGAAATGTAATTTTGATGTTAACTCCCAAACCGCTGCGCAGAAGTCAACCAAACTTCACCCAATAGTGTATTGTATCACAATCTAGTAGTTACATTTGAAAATTTTGTTCTAGGACATTTTGTTTGAACGCAATCATCAAACTTAATTAAAAAAGTCATTTAAGCCTTTTCACAGTGAGATCTATGCGATATGGCCGAGAAATGTAATTTTGATGTTAACTCCCAAACCGCTGCGCAGAAGTCAACCAAACTTCACCCAATAGTGTATTGTATCACAATCTAGTAGTTACATTTGAAAATTTTGTTCTAGGAAATTTTGTTTGTGCGCAATCATCAAACTTAATTAAAAAAGTCATTTAAGCCTTTTCACAGTGAGATCTATGCGATATGGCCGAGAAATGTAATTTTGATGTTAACTCCCAAACCGCTGCGCAGAAGTCAACCAAACTTCACCCATTAGTGTATTTTATCACAATCTAGTAGTTACATGTGGAAATTTGGTTCTAGGACATTTGATTTGAGCGCAATCCTCAAACTTAGGTCAAAAAAGCCATTTAAGCCTTTTCACAGTGAGATCTATGCGATATGGCCGAGAAATGTAATTTTGATGTTAACTCCCAAACCGCTGCGCAGAAGTCAACCAAACTTCACCCAATAGTGTATTGTATCACAATCTAGTAGTTACATTTAAAAATTTTGTTCTAGGACATTTTGTTTGAACGCAATCATCAAACTTAATTAAAAAAGTCATTTAAGCCTTTTCACAGTGAGATCTATGCGATATGGCCGAGAAATGTAATTTTGATGTTAACTCCCAAACCGCTGCGCAGAAGTCAACCAAACTTCACCCATTAGTGTATTGTATCACAATCTAGTAGTTACATGTGGAAATTTGGTTCTAGGACATTTGATTTGAGCGCAATCCTCAAACTTAGGTCAAAAAAGCCATTTAAGCCTTTTCACAGTGAGATCTATGCGATATGGCCGAGAAATGTAATTTTGATGTTAACTCCCAAACCGCTGCGCAGAAGTCAACCAAACTTCACCCAATAGTGTATTGTATCACAATCTAGTAGTTACATTTAAAAATTTTGTTCTAGGACATTTTGTTTGAACGCAATCATCAAACTTAATTAAAAAAGTCATTTAAGCCTTTTCACAGTGAGATCTATGCGATATGGCCGAGAAATGTAATTTTGATGTTAACTCCCAAACCGCTGCGCAGAAGTCAACCAAACTTCACCCAATAGTGTATTGTATCACAATCTAGTAGTTACATTTGAAAATTTTGTTCTAGGAAATTTTGTTTGAGCGCAATCATCAAACTTAATTAAAAAAGTCATTTAAGCCTTTTCACAGTGAGATCTATGCGATATGGCCGAGAAATGTAATTTTGATGTTAACTCCCAAACCGCTGCGCAGAAGTCAACCAAACTTCACCCATTAGTGTATTTTATCACAGTCTAGTAGTTACATGTGGAAATTTGGTTCTAGGACATTTGATTTGAGCGCAATCCTCAAACTTAGGTCAAAAAAGCCATTTAAGCCTTTTCACAGTGAGATCTATGCGATATGGCCGAGAAATGTAATTTTGATGTTCACTCCCAAACCGCTGCGCAGAAGTCAACCAAACTTCACCCAATAGTGTATTGTATCACAATCTAGTAGTTACATTTGAAAATTTTGTTCTAGGAAATTTTGTTTGAGCGCAATCATCAAACTTAATTAAAAAAGTCATTTAAGCCTTTTCACAGTGAGATCTATGCGATATGGCCGAGAAATGTAATTTTGATGTTAACTCCCAAACCGCTGCGCAGAAGTCAACCAAACTTCACCCATTAGTGTATTTTATCACAATCTAGTAGTTACATGTGGAAATTTGGTTCTAGGACATTTGATTTGAGCGCAATCCTCAAACTTAGGTCAAAAAAGCCATTTAAGCCTTTTCACAGTGAGATCTATGCGATATGGCCGAGAAATGTAATTTTGATGTTCACTCCCAAACCGCTGCGCAGAAGTCAACCAAACTTCACCCAATAGTGTATTGTATCACATTCTAGTAGTTACATTTGAAAATTTCGTTCTAGGACATTTGGTTTGAGCGCAATCCTCAAACTTAGGTCAAAAAAGCCATTTAAGCCTTTTCACAGTGAGATCTATGCGATATGGCCGAGAAATGTAATTTTGATGTTAACTCCCAAACCGCTGCGCAGAAGTCAACCAAACTTCACCCAATAGTGTATTGTATCAGAATCTAGTAGTTACATTTGAAAATTTTGTTCTAGGAAATTTTGTTTGAGCGCAATCATCAAACTTAATTAAAAAAGTCATTTAAGCCTTTTCACAGTGAGATCTATGCGATATGGCCGAGAAATGTAATTTTGATGTTAACTCCCAAACCGCTGCGCAGAAGTCAACCAAACTTCACCCATTAGTGTATTGTATCACAATCTAGTAGTTACATTTGGAAATTTGGTTCTAGGAAATTTTGTTTGAGCGCAATCATCAAACTTAATTAAAAAAGTCATTTAAGCCTTTTAACAGTGAGATCTATGCGATATGGCCGAGAAATGTAATTTTGATGTTAACTCCCAAACCGCTGCGCAGAAGTCAACCAAACTTCACCCAATAGTGTATTGTATCACATTCTAGTAGTTACATTTGAAAATTTCGTTCTAGGACATTTGGTTTGAGCGCAATCCTCAAACTTAGGTCAAAAAAGCCATTCAAGCCTTTTCACAGTGAGATCTATGCGATATGGCCGAGAAATGTAATTTTGATGTTAACTCTCAAACCGCTGCGCAGAAGTCAACCAAACTTCACCCAATAGTGTATTGTATCACAATCTAGTAGTTACATTTGAAAATTTTGTTCTAGGACATTTTGTTTGAACGCAATCATCAAACTTAATTAAAAAAGTCATTTAAGCCTTTTCACAGTGAGATCTATGCGATATGGCCGAGAAATGTAATTTTGATGTTAACTCCCAAACCGCTGCGCAGAAGTCAACCAAACTTCACCCAATAGTGTATTGTATCACAATCTAGTAGTTACATGTGGAAATTTGGTTCTAGGACATTTGATTTGAGCGCAATCCTCAAACTTAGGTCAAAAAAGCCATTTAAGCCTTTTCACAGTGAGATCTATGCGATATGGCCGAGAAATGTAATTTTGATGTTAACTCCCAAACCGCTGCGCAGAAGTCAACCAAACTTCACCCAATAGTGTATTGTATCACAATCTAGTAGTTACATTTAAAAATTTTGTTCTAGGACATTTTGTTTGAACGCAATCATCAAACTTAATTAAAAAAGTCATTTAAGCCTTTTCACAGTGAGATCTATGCGATATGGCCGAGAAATGTAATTTTGATGTTAACTCCCAAACCGCTGCGCAGAAGTCAACCAAACTTCACCCATTAGTGTATTGTATCACAATCTAGTAGTTACATGTGGAAATTTGGTTCTAGGACATTTGATTTGAGCGCAATCCTCAAACTTAGGTCAAAAAAGCCATTTAAGCCTTTTCACAGTGAGATCTATGCGATATGGCCGAGAAATGTAATTTTGATGTTAACTCCCAAACCGCTGCGCAGAAGTCAACCAAACTTCACCCAATAGTGTATTGTATCACAATCTAGTAGTTACATTTAAAAAAATTTGTTCTAGGACATTTTGTTTGAACGCAATCATCAAACTTAATTGAAAAAGTCATTTAAGCCTTTTCACAGTGAGATCTATGCGATATGGCCGAGAAATGTAATTTTGATGTTAACTCCCAAACCGCTGCGCAGAAGTCAACCAAACTTCACCCAATAGTGTATTGTATCACAATCTAGTAGTTACATTTGAAAATTTTGTTCTAGGAAATTTTGTTTGAGCGCAATCATCAAACTTAATTAAAAAAGTCATTTAAGCCTTTTCACAGTGAGATCTATGCGATATGGCCGAGAAATGTAATTTTGATGTTAACTCCCAAACCGCTGCGCAGAAGTCAACCAAACTTCACCCATTAGTGTATTTTATCACAGTCTAGTAGTTACATATGGAAATTTGGTTCTAGGACATTTGATTTGAGCGCAATCCTCAAACTTAGGTCAAAAAAGCCATTTAAGCCTTTTCACAGTGAGATCTATGCGATATGGCCGAGAAATGTAATTTTGATGTTCACTCCCAAACCGCTGCGCAGAAGTCAACCAAACTTCACCCAATAGTGTATTGTATCACAATCTAGTAGTTACATTTGAAAATTTTGTTCCAGGAAATTTTGTTTGAGCGCAATCATCAAACTTAATTAAAAAAGTCATTTAAGCCTTTTCACAGTGAGATCTATGCGATATGGCCGAGAAATGTAATTTTGATGTTAACTCCCAAACCGCTGCGCAGAAGTCAACCAAACTTCACCCATTAGTGTATTTTATCACAATCTAGTAGTTACATGTGGAAATTTGGTTCTAGGACATTTGATTTGAGCGCAATCCTCAAACTTAGGTCAAAAAAGCCATTTAAGCCTTTTCACAGTGAGATCTATGCGATATGGCCGAGAAATGTAATTTTGATGTTAACTCCCAAACCGCTGCGCAGAAGTCAACCAAACTTCACCCAATAGTGTATTGTATCACAATCTAGTAGTTACATTTGAAAATTTTGTTCTAGGAAATTTTGTTTGAGCGCAATCATCAAACTTAATTAAAAAAGTCATTTAAGCCTTTTCACAGTGAGATCTATGCGATATGGCCGAGAAATGTAATTTTGATGTTAACTCCCAAACCGCTGCGCAGAAGTCAACCAAACTTCACCCATTAGTGTATTGTATCACAATCTAGTAGTTACATTTGGAAATTTGGTTCTAGGAAATTTTGTTTGAGCGCAATCATCAAACTTAATTAAAAAAGTCATTTAAGCCTTTTCACAGTGAGATCTATGCGATATGGCCGAGAAATGTAATTTTGATGTTAACTCCCAAACCGCTGCGCAGAAGTCAACCAAACTTCACCCAATAGTGTATTGTATCACATTCTAGTAGTTACATTTGAAAATTTCGTTCTAGGACATTTGGTTTGAGCGCAATCCTCAAACTTAGGTCAAAAAAGCCATTTAAGCCTTTTCACAGTGAGATCTATGCGATATGGCTGAGAAATGTAATTTTGATGTTAACTCTCAAACCGCTGCGCAGAAGTCAACCAAACTTCACCCAATAGTGTATTGTATCACAATCTAGTAGTTACATTTGAAAATTTTGTTCTAGGACATTTTGTTTGAACGCAATCATCAAACTTAATTAAAAAAGTCATTTAAGCCTTTTCACAGTGAGATCTATGCGATATGGCCGAGAAATGTAATTTTGATGTTAACTCCCAAACCGCTGCGCAGAAGTCAACCAAACTTCACCCAATAGTGTATTGTATCACAATCTAGTAGTTACATTTGAAAATTTTGTTCTAGAAAATTTTGTTTGAGCGCAATCATCAAACTTAATTAAAAAAGTCATTTAAGCCTTTTCACAGTGAGATCTATGCGATATGGCCGAGAAATGCAATTTTGATGTTAACTCCCAAACCGCTGCGCAGAAGTCAACCAAACTTCACCCATTAGTGTATTTTATCACAATCTAGTAGTTACATGTGGAAATTTGGTTCTAGGACATTTGATTTGAGCGCAATCCTCAAACTTAGGTCAAAAAAGCCATTTAAGCCTTTTCACAGTGAGATCTATGCGATATGGCCGAGAAATGTAATTTTGATGTTAACTCCCAAACCGCTGCGCAGAAGTCAACCAAACTTCACCCAATAGTGTATTGTATCACAATCTAGTAGTTACATTTAAAAATTTTGTTCTAGGACATTTTGTTTGAACGCAATCATCAAACTTAATTAAAAAAGTCATTTAAGCCTTTTCACAGTGAGATCTATGCGATATGGCCGAGAAATGTAATTTTGATGTTAACTCCCAAACCGCTGCGCAGAAGTCAACCAAACTTCACCCATTAGTGTATTGTATCACAATCTAGTAGTTACATGTGGAAATTTGGTTCTAGGACATTTGATTTGAGCGCAATCCTCAAACTTAGGTCAAAAAAGCCATTTAAGCCTTTTCACAGTGAGATCTATGCGATATGGCCGAGAAATGTAATTTTGATGTTAACTCCCAAACCGCTGCGCAGAAGTCAACCAAACTTCACCCAATAGTGTATTGTATCACAATCTAGTAGTTACATTTAAAAAAATTTGTTCTAGGACATTTTGTTTGAACGCAATCATCAAACTTAATTGAAAAAGTCATTTAAGCCTTTTCACAGTGAGATCTATGCGATATGGCCGAGAAATGTAATTTTGATGTTAACTCCCAAACCGCTGCGCAGAAGTCAACCAAACTTCACCCAATAGTGTATTGTATCACAATCTAGTAGTTACATTTGAAAATTTTGTTCTAGGAAATTTTGTTTGAGCGCAATCATCAAACTTAATTAAAAAAGTCATTTAAGCCTTTTCACAGTGAGATCTATGCGATATGGCCGAGAAATGTAATTTTGATGTTAACTCCCAAACCGCTGCGCAGAAGTCAACCAAACTTCACCCATTAGTGTATTTTATCACAGTCTAGTAGTTACATATGGAAATTTGGTTCTAGGACATTTGATTTGAGCGCAATCCTCAAACTTAGGTCAAAAAAGCCATTTAAGCCTTTTCACAGTGAGATCTATGCGATATGGCCGAGAAATGTAATTTTGATGTTCACTCCCAAACCGCTGCGCAGAAGTCAACCAAACTTCACCCAATAGTGTATTGTATCACAATCTAGTAGTTACATTTGAAAATTTTGTTCCAGGAAATTTTGTTTGAGCGCAATCATCAAACTTAATTAAAAAAGTCATTTAAGCCTTTTCACAGTGAGATCTATGCGATATGGCCGAGAAATGTAATTTTGATGTTAACTCCCAAACCGCTGCGCAGAAGTCAACCAAACTTCACCCATTAGTGTATTTTATCACAATCTAGTAGTTACATGTGGAAATTTGGTTCTAGGACATTTGATTTGAGCGCAATCCTCAAACTTAGGTCAAAAAAGCCATTTAAGCCTTTTCACAGTGAGATCTATGCGATATGGCCGAGAAATGTAATTTTGATGTTAACTCCCAAACCGCTGCGCAGAAGTCAACCAAACTTCACCCAATAGTGTATTGTATCACAATCTAGTAGTTACATTTGAAAATTTTGTTCTAGGAAATTTTGTTTGAGCGCAATCATCAAACTTAATTAAAAAAGTCATTTAAGCCTTTTCACAGTGAGATCTATGCGATATGGCCGAGAAATGTAATTTTGATGTTAACTCCCAAACCGCTGCGCAGAAGTCAACCAAACTTCACCCATTAGTGTATTGTATCACAATCTAGTAGTTACATTTGGAAATTTGGTTCTAGGAAATTTTGTTTGAGCGCAATCATCAAACTTAATTAAAAAAGTCATTTAAGCCTTTTCACAGTGAGATCTATGCGATATGGCCGAGAAATGTAATTTTGATGTTAACTCCCAAACCGCTGCGCAGAAGTCAACCAAACTTCACCCAATAGTGTATTGTATCACATTCTAGTAGTTACATTTGAAAATTTCGTTCTAGGACATTTGGTTTGAGCGCAATCCTCAAACTTAGGTCAAAAAAGCCATTTAAGCCTTTTCACAGTGAGATCTATGCGATATGGCTGAGAAATGTAATTTTGATGTTAACTCTCAAACCGCTGCGCAGAAGTCAACCAAACTTCACCCAATAGTGTATTGTATCACAATCTAGTAGTTACATTTGAAAATTTTGTTCTAGGACATTTTGTTTGAACGCAATCATCAAACTTAATTAAAAAAGTCATTTAAGCCTTTTCACAGTGAGATCTATGCGATATGGCCGAGAAATGTAATTTTGATGTTAACTCCCAAACCGCTGCGCAGAAGTCAACCAAACTTCACCCAATAGTGTATTGTATCACAATCTAGTAGTTACATTTGAAAATTTTGTTCTAGAAAATTTTGTTTGAGCGCAATCATCAAACTTAATTAAAAAAGTCATTTAAGCCTTTTCACAGTGAGATCTATGCGATATGGCCGAGAAATGCAATTTTGATGTTAACTCCCAAACCGCTGCGCAGAAGTCAACCAAACTTCACCCATTAGTGTATTTTATCACAATCTAGTAGTTACATGTGGAAATTTGGTTCTAGGACATTTGATTTGAGCGCAATCCTCAAACTTAGGTCAAAAAAGCCATTTAAGCCTTTTCACAGTGAGATCTATGCGATATGGCCGAGAAATGTAATTTTGATGTTAACTCCCAAACCGCTGCGCAGAAGTCAACCAAACTTCACCCAATAGTGTATTGTATCACAATCTAGTAGTTACATTTAAAAATTTTGTTCTAGGACATTTTGTTTGAACGCAATCATCAAACTTAATTAAAAAAGTCATTTAAGCCTTTTCACAGTGAGATCTATGCGATATGGCCGAGAAATGTAATTTTGATGTTAACTCCCAAACCGCTGCGCAGAAGTCAACCAAACTTCACCCATTAGTGTATTGTATCACAATCTAGTAGTTACATGTGGAAATTTGGTTATAGGACATTTGATTTGAGCGCAATCCTCAAACGTAGGTCAAAAAAGCCATTTAAGCCTTTTCACAGTGAGATCTATGCGATATGGCCGAGAAATGTAATTTTGATGTTAACTCCCAAACCGCTGCGCAGAAGTCAACCAAACTTCACCCAATAGTGTATTGTATCACAATCTAGTAGTTACATTTGAAAATTTTGTTCTAGGAAATTTTGTTTGAGCGCAATCATCAAACTTAATTAAAAAAGTCATTTAAGCCTTTTCACAGTGAGATCTATGCGATATGGCCGAGAAATGTAATTTTGATGTTAACTCCCAAACCGCTGCGCAGAAGTCAACCAAACTTCACCCAATAGTGTATTGTATCACATTCTAGTAGTTACATTTGAAAATTTCGTTCTAGGACATTTGGTTTGAGCGCAATCCTCAAACTTAGGTCAAAAAAGCCATTTAAGCCTTTTCACAGTGAGATCTATGCGATATGGCCGAGAAATGTAATTTTGATGTTAACTCCCAAACCGCTGCGCAGAAGTCAACCAAACTTCACCCAATAGTGTATTGTATCACAATCTAGTAGTTACATTTGAAAATTTTGTTCTAGGACATTTTGTTTGAACGCAATCATCAAACTTAATTAAAAAAGTCATTTAAGCCTTTTCACAGTGAGATCTATGCGATATGGCCGAGAAATGTAATTTTGATGTTAACTCCCAAACCGCTGCGCAGAAGTCAACCAAACTTCACCCAATAGTGTATTGTATCACAATCTAGTAGTTACATTTGAAAATTTTGTTCTAGGACATTTTGTTTGAACGCAATCATCAAACTTAATTAAAAAAGTCATTTAAGCCTTTTCACAGTGAGATCTATGCGATATGGCCGAGAAATGTAATTTTGATGTTAACTCCCAAACCGCTGCGCAGAAGTCAACCAAACTTCACCCAATAGTGTATTGTATCACAATCTAGTAGTTACATTTGAAAATTTTGTTCTAGGACATTTTGTTTGAGCGCAATCCTCAAACTTAGGTCAAAAAAGCCATTTAAGCCTTTTCACAGTGAGATCTATGCGATATGGCCGAGAAATGTAATTTTGATGTTAACTCCCAAACCGCTGCGCAGAAGTCAACCAAACTTCACCCAATAGTGTATTGTATCACAATCTAGTAGTTACATTTGAAAATTTTGTTCTAGGAAATTTTGTTTGAGCGCAATCATCAAACTTAATTAAAAAAGTCATTTAAGCCTTTTCACAGTGAGATCTATGCGATATGGCCGAGAAATGTAATTTTGATGTTAACTCCCAAACCGCTGCGCAGAAGTCAACCAAACTTCACCCATTAGTGTATTGTATCATAATCTAGTAATTACATGTGGAAATTTGGTTCTAGGACATTTGGTTTGAGCGCAATCCTCAAACTTAGGTCAAAAAAGCCATTCAAGCCTTTTCACAGTGAGATCTATGCGATATGGCCGAGAAATGTAATTTTGATGTTAACTCTCAAACCGCTGCGCAGAAGTCAACCAAACTTCACCCAATAGTGTATTGTATCACAATCTAGTAGTTACATTTGAAAATTTTGTTCTAGGACATTTTGTTTGAACGCAATCATCAAACTTAATTAAAAAAGTCATTTAAGCCTTTTCACAGTGAGATCTATGCGATATGGCCGAGAAATGTAATTTTGATGTTAACTCCCAAACCGCTGCGCAGAAGTCAACCAAACTTCACCCAATAGTGTATTGTATCACAATCTAGTAGTTACATGTGGAAATTTGGTTCTAGGACATTTGATTTGAGCGCAATCCTCAAACTTAGGTCAAAAAAGCCATTTAAGCCTTTTCACAGTGAGATCTATGCGATATGGCCGAGAAATGTAATTTTGATGTTAACTCCCAAACCGCTGCGCAGAAGTCAACCAAACTTCACCCAATAGTGTATTGTATCACAATCTAGTAGTTACATTTAAAAATTTTGTTCTAGGACATTTTGTTTGAACGCAATCATCAAACTTAATTAAAAAAGTCATTTAAGCCTTTTCACAGTGAGATCTATGCGATATGGCCGAGAAATGTAATTTTGATGTTAACTCCCAAACCGCTGCGCAGAAGTCAACCAAACTTCACCCATTAGTGTATTGTATCACAATCTAGTAGTTACATGTGGAAATTTGGTTCTAGGACATTTGATTTGAGCGCAATCCTCAAACTTAGGTCAAAAAAGCCATTTAAGCCTTTTCACAGTGAGATCTATGCGATATGGCCGAGAAATGTAATTTTGATGTTAACTCCCAAACCGCTGCGCAGAAGTCAACCAAACTTCACCCAATAGTGTATTGTATCACAATCTAGTAGTTACATTTAAAAAATTTTGTTCTAGGACATTTTGTTTGAACGCAATCATCAAACTTAATTGAAAAAGTCATTTAAGCCTTTTCACAGTGAGATCTATGCGATATGGCCGAGAAATGTAATTTTGATGTTAACTCCCAAACCGCTGCGCAGAAGTCAACCAAACTTCACCCAATAGTGTATTGTATCACAATCTAGTAGTTACATTTGAAAATTTTGTTCTAGGAAATTTTGTTTGAGCGCAATCATCAAACTTAATTAAAAAAGTCATTTAAGCCTTTTCACAGTGAGATCTATGCGATATGGCCGAGAAATGTAATTTTGATGTTAACTCCCAAACCGCTGCGCAGAAGTCAACCAAACTTCACCCATTAGTGTATTTTATCACAGTCTAGTAGTTACATATGGAAATTTGGTTCTAGGACATTTGATTTGAGCGCAATCCTCAAACTTAGGTCAAAAAAGCCATTTAAGCCTTTTCACAGTGAGATCTATGCGATATGGCCGAGAAATGTAATTTTGATGTTCACTCCCAAACCGCTGCGCAGAAGTCAACCAAACTTCACCCAATAGTGTATTGTATCACAATCTAGTAGTTACATTTGAAAATTTTGTTCCAGGAAATTTTGTTTGAGCGCAATCATCAAACTTAATTAAAAAAGTCATTTAAGCCTTTTCACAGTGAGATCTATGCGATATGGCCGAGAAATGTAATTTTGATGTTAACTCCCAAACCGCTGCGCAGAAGTCAACCAAACTTCACCCATTAGTGTATTTTATCACAATCTAGTAGTTACATGTGGAAATTTGGTTCTAGGACATTTGATTTGAGCGCAATCCTCAAACTTAGGTCAAAAAAGCCATTTAAGCCTTTTCACAGTGAGATCTATGCGATATGGCCGAGAAATGTAATTTTGATGTTAACTCCCAAACCGCTGCGCAGAAGTCAACCAAACTTCACCCAATAGTGTATTGTATCACAATCTAGTAGTTACATTTGAAAATTTTGTTCTAGGAAATTTTGTTTGAGCGCAATCATCAAACTTAATTAAAAAAGTCATTTAAGCCTTTTCACAGTGAGATCTATGCGATATGGCCGAGAAATGTAATTTTGATGTTAACTCCCAAACCGCTGCGCAGAAGTCAACCAAACTTCACCCATTAGTGTATTGTATCACAATCTAGTAGTTACATTTGGAAATTTGGTTCTAGGAAATTTTGTTTGAGCGCAATCATCAAACTTAATTAAAAAAGTCATTTAAGCCTTTTCACAGTGAGATCTATGCGATATGGCCGAGAAATGTAATTTTGATGTTAACTCCCAAACCGCTGCGCAGAAGTCAACCAAACTTCACCCAATAGTGTATTGTATCACATTCTAGTAGTTACATTTGAAAATTTCGTTCTAGGACATTTGGTTTGAGCGCAATCCTCAAACTTAGGTCAAAAAAGCCATTTAAGCCTTTTCACAGTGAGATCTATGCGATATGGCTGAGAAATGTAATTTTGATGTTAACTCTCAAACCGCTGCGCAGAAGTCAACCAAACTTCACCCAATAGTGTATTGTATCACAATCTAGTAGTTACATTTGAAAATTTTGTTCTAGGACATTTTGTTTGAACGCAATCATCAAACTTAATTAAAAAAGTCATTTAAGCCTTTTCACAGTGAGATCTATGCGATATGGCCGAGAAATGTAATTTTGATGTTAACTCCCAAACCGCTGCGCAGAAGTCAACCAAACTTCACCCAATAGTGTATTGTATCACAATCTAGTAGTTACATTTGAAAATTTTGTTCTAGAAAATTTTGTTTGAGCGCAATCATCAAACTTAATTAAAAAAGTCATTTAAGCCTTTTCACAGTGAGATCTATGCGATATGGCCGAGAAATGTAATTTTGATGTTAACTCCCAAACCGCTGCGCAGAAGTCAACCAAACTTCACCCATTAGTGTATTTTATCACAATCTAGTAGTTACATGTGGAAATTTGGTTCTAGGACATTTGATTTGAGCGCAATCCTCAAACTTAGGTCAAAAAAGCCATTTAAGCCTTTTCACAGTGAGATCTATGCGATATGGCCGAGAAATGTAATTTTGATGTTAACTCCCAAACCGCTGCGCAGAAGTCAACCAAACTTCACCCAATAGTGTATTGTATCACAATCTAGTAGTTACATTTAAAAATTTTGTTCTAGGACATTTTGTTTGAACGCAATCATCAAACTTAATTAAAAAAGTCATTTAAGCCTTTTCACAGTGAGATCTATGCGATATGGCCGAGAAATGTAATTTTGATGTTAACTCCCAAACCGCTGCGCAGAAGTCAACCAAACTTCACCCATTAGTGTATTGTATCACAATCTAGTAGTTACATGTGGAAATTTGGTTATAGGACATTTGATTTGAGCGCAATCCTCAAACTTAGGTCAAAAAAGCCATTTAAGCCTTTTCACAGTGAGATCTATGCGATATGGCCGAGAAATGTAATTTTGATGTTAACTCCCAAACCGCTGCGCAGAAGTCAACCAAACTTCACCCAATAGTGTATTGTATCACAATCTAGTAGTTACATTTGAAAATTTTGTTCTAGGAAATTTTGTTTGAGCGCAATCATCAAACTTAATTAAAAAAGTCATTTAAGCCTTTTCACAGTGAGATCTATGCGATATGGCCGAGAAATGTAATTTTGATGTTAACTCCCAAACCGCTGCGCAGAAGTCAACCAAACTTCACCCAATAGTGTATTGTATCACATTCTAGTAGTTACATTTGAAAATTTCGTTCTAGGACATTTGGTTTGAGCGCAATCCTCAAACTTAGGTCAAAAAAGCCATTTAAGCCTTTTCACAGTGAGATCTATGCGATATGGCCGAGAAATGTAATTTTGATGTTAACTCCCAAACCGCTGCGCAGAAGTCAACCAAACTTCACCCAATAGTGTATTGTATCACAATCTAGTAGTTACATTTGAAAATTTTGTTCTAGGACATTTTGTTTGAACGCAATCATCAAACTTAATTAAAAAAGTCATTTAAGCCTTTTCACAGTGAGATCTATGCGATATGGCCGAGAAATGTAATTTTGATGTTAACTCCCAAACCGCTGCGCAGAAGTCAACCAAACTTCACCCAATAGTGTATTGTATCACAATCTAGTAGTTACATTTGAAAATTTTGTTCTAGGACATTTTGTTTGAACGCAATCATCAAACTTAATTAAAAAAGTCATTTAAGCCTTTTCACAGTGAGATCTATGCGATATGGCCGAGAAATGTAATTTTGATGTTAACTCCCAAACCGCTGCGCAGAAGTCAACCAAACTTCACCCAATAGTGTATTGTATCACAATCTAGTAGTTACATTTGAAAATTTTGTTCTAGGACATTTTGTTTGAGCGCAATCCTCAAACTTAGGTCAAAAAAGCCATTTAAGCCTTTTCACAGTGAGATCTATGCGATATGGCCGAGAAATGTAATTTTGATGTTAACTCCCAAACCGCTGCGCAGAAGTCAACCAAACTTCACCCAATAGTGTATTGTATCACAATCTAGTAGTTACATTTGAAAATTTTGTTCTAGGAAATTTTGTTTGAGCGCAATCATCAAACTTAATTAAAAAAGTCATTTAAGCCTTTTCACAGTGAGATCTATGCGATATGGCCGAGAAATGTAATTTTGATGTTAACTCCCAAACCGCTGCGCAGAAGTCAACCAAACTTCACCCATTAGTGTATTGTATCATAATCTAGTAATTACATGTGGAAATTTGGTTCTAGGACATTTGATTTGAGCGCAATCCTCAAACTTAGGTCAAAAAAGCCATTTAAGCCTTTTCACAGTGAGATCTATGCGATATGGCCGAGAAATGTAATTTTGATGTTAACTCCCAAACCGCTGCGCAGAAGTCAACCAAACTTCACCCAATAGTGTATTGTATCACAATCTAGTAGTTACATTTAAAAATTTTGTTCTAGGACATTTTGTTTGAACGCAATCATCAAACTTAATTAAAAAAGTCATTTAAGCCTTTTCACAGTGAGATCTATGCGATATGGCCGAGAAATGTAATTTTGATGTTAACTCCCAAACCGCTGCGCAGAAGTCAACCAAACTTCACCCATTAGTGTATTGTATCACAATCTAGTAGTTACATGTGGAAATTTGGTTATAGGACATTTGATTTGAGCGCAATCCTCAAACTTAGGTCAAAAAAGCCATTTAAGCCTTTTCACAGTGAGATCTATGCGATATGGCCGAGAAATGTAATTTTGATGTTAACTCCCAAACCGCTGCGCAGAAGTCAACCAAACTTCACCCAATAGTGTATTGTATCACAATCTAGTAGTTACATTTGAAAATTTTGTTCTAGGAAATTTTGTTTGAGCGCAATCATCAAACTTAATTAAAAAAGTCATTTAAGCCTTTTCACAGTGAGATCTATGCGATATGGCCGAGAAATGTAATTTTGATGTTAACTCCCAAACCGCTGCGCAGAAGTCAACCAAACTTCACCCAATAGTGTATTGTATCACAATCTAGTAGTTACATTTGAAAATTTTGTTCTAGAAAATTTTGTTTGAGCGCAATCATCAAACTTAATTAAAAAAGTCATTTAAGCCTTTTCACAGTGAGATCTATGCGATATGGCCGAGAAATGTAAATTTGATGTTAACTCCCAAACCGCTGCGCAGAAGTCAACCAAACTTCACCCATTAGTGTATTTTATCACAATCTAGTAGTTACATGTGGAAATTTGGTTCTAGGACATTTGATTTGAGCGCAATCCTCAAACTTAGGTCAAAAAAGCCATTTAAGCCTTTTCACAGTGAAATCTATGCGATATGGCCGAGAAATGTAATTTTGATGTTAACTCCCAAACCGCTGCGCAGAAGTCAACCAAACTTCACCCAATAGTGTATTGTATCACAATCTAGTAGTTACATTTAAAAATTTTGTTCTAGGACATTTTGTTTGAACGCAATCATCAAACTTAATTAAAAAAGTCATTTAAGCCTTTTCACAGTGAGATCTATGCGATATGGCCGAGAAATGTAATTTTGATGTTAACTCCCAAACCGCTGCGCAGAAGTCAACCAAACTTCACCCATTAGTGTATTGTATCACAATCTAGTAGTTACATGTGGAAATTTGGTTATAGGACATTTGATTTGAGCGCAATCCTCAAACTTAGGTCAAAAAAGCCATTTAAGCCTTTTCACAGTGAGATCTATGCGATATGGCCGAGAAATGTAATTTTGATGTTAACTCCCAAACCGCTGCGCAGAAGTCAACCAAACTTCACCCAATAGTGTATTGTATCACAATCTAGTAGTTACATTTGAAAATTTTGTTCTAGGAAATTTTGTTTGAGCGCAATCATCAAACTTAATTAAAAAAGTCATTTAAGCCTTTTCACAGTGAGATCTATGCGATATGGCCGAGAAATGTAATTTTGATGTTAACTCCCAAACCGCTGCGCAGAAGTCAACCAAACTTCACCCATTAGTGTATTTTATCACAATCTAGTAGTTACATGTGGAAATTTGGTTCTAGGACATTTGATTTGAGCGCAATCCTCAAACTTAGGTCAAAAAAGCCATTTAAGCCTTTTCACAGTGAGATCTATGCGATATGGCCGAGAAATGTAATTTTGATGTTAACTCCCAAACCGCTGCGCAGAAGTCAACCAAACTTCACCCAATAGTGTATTGTATCACATTCTAGTAGTTACATTTGAAAATTTTGTTCTAGGACATTTGGTTTGAGCGCAATCCTCAAACTTAGGTCAAAAAAGCCATTTAAGCCTTTTCACAGTGAGATCTATGCGATATGGCCGAGAAATGTAATTTTGATGTTAACTCCCAAACCGCTGCGCAGAAGTCAACCAAACTTCACCCAATAGTGTATTGTATCACAATCTAGTAGTTACATTTGAAAATTTTGTTCTAGGACATTTTGTTTGAACGCAATCATCAAACATTTAAAAAAGTCATTTAAGCCTTTTCACAGTGAGATCTATGCGATATGGCCGAGAAATGTAATTTTGATGTTAACTCCCAAACCGCTGCGCAGAAGTCAACCAAACTTCACCCAATAGTGTATTGTATCACAATCTAGTAGTTACATTTGAAAATTTTGTTCTAGGACATTTTGTTTGAACGCAATCATCAAACTTAATTAAAAAAGTCATTTAAGCCTTTTCACAGTGAGATCTATGCGATATGGCCGAGAAATGTAATTTTGATGTTAACTCCCAAACCGCTGCGCAGAAGTCAACCAAACTTCACCCAATAGTGTATTGTATCACAATCTAGTAGTTACATTTGAAAATTTTGTTCTAGGACATTTTGTTTGAGCGCAATCCTCAAACTT
This sequence comes from Corythoichthys intestinalis, assembly GCF_030265065.1. Lineage (NCBI taxonomy): Eukaryota > Metazoa > Chordata > Actinopteri > Syngnathiformes > Syngnathidae > Corythoichthys > Corythoichthys intestinalis. The sequence goes on along the minus strand of NC_080411.1, from coordinate 48,751,726 downwards.
AGGTCAAAAAAGCCATTTAAGCCTTTTCACAGTGAGATCTATGCGATATGGCCGAGAAATGTAATTTTGATGTTAACTCCCAAACCGCTGCGCAGAAGTCAACCAAACTTCACCCAATAGTGTATTGTATCACAATCTAGTATTTACATTTGAAAATTTTGTTCTAGGAAATTTTGTTTGAGCGCAATCATCAAACTTAATTAAAAAAGTCATTTAAGCCTTTTCACAGTGAGATCTATGCGATATGGCCGAGAAATGTAATTTTGATGTTAACTCCCAAACCGCTGCGCAGAAGTCAACCAAACTTCACCCATTAGTGTATTGTATCATAATCTAGTAATTACATGTGGAAATTTGGTTCTAGGACATTTGATTTGAGCGCAATCCTCAAACTTAGGTCAAAAAAGCCATTTAAGCCTTTTCACAGTGAGATCTATGCGATATGGCCGAGAAATGTAATTTTGATGTTAACTCCCAAACCGCTGCGCAGAAGTCAACCAAACTTCACCCAATAGTGTATTGTATCACAATCTAGTAGTTACATTTAAAAATTTTGTTCTAGGACATTTTGTTTGAACGCAATCATCAAACTTAATTAAAAAAGTCATTTAAGCCTTTTCACAGTGAGATCTATGCGATATGGCCGAGAAATGTAATTTTGATGTTAACTCCCAAACCGCTGCGCAGAAGTCAACCAAACTTCACCCATTAGTGTATTGTATCACAATCTAGTAGTTACATGTGGAAATTTGGTTATAGGACATTTGATTTGAGCGCAATCCTCAAACTTAGGTCAAAAAAGCCATTTAAGCCTTTTCACAGTGAGATCTATGCGATATGGCCGAGAAATGTAATTTTGATGTTAACTCCCAAACCGCTGCGCAGAAGTCAACCAAACTTCACCCAATAGTGTATTGTATCACAATCTAGTAGTTACATTTGAAAATTTTGTTCTAGGAAATTTTGTTTGAGCGCAATCATCAAACTTAATTAAAAAAGTCATTTAAGCCTTTTCACAGTGAGATCTATGCGATATGGCCGAGAAATGTAATTTTGATGTTAACTCCCAAACCGCTGCGCAGAAGTCAACCAAACTTCACCCATTAGTGTATTTTATCACAATCTAGTAGTTACATGTGGAAATTTGGTTCTAGGACATTTGATTTGAGCGCAATCCTGAAACTTAGGTCAAAAAAGCCATTTAAGCCTTTTCACAGTGAGATCTATGCGATATGGCCGAGAAATGTAATTTTGATGTTCACTCCCAAACCGCTGCGCAGAAGTCAACCAAACTTCACCCAATAGTGTATTGTATCACAATCTAGTAGTTACATTTAAAAATTTTGTTCTAGGACATTTTGTTTGAACGCAATCATCAAACTTAATTAAAAAAGTCATTTAAGCCTTTTCACAGTGAGATCTATGCGATATGGCCGAGAAATGTAATTTTGATGTTAACTCCCAAACCGCTGCGCAGAAGTCAACCAAACTTCACCCATTAGTGTATTGTATCACAATCTAGTAGTTACATGTGGAAATTTGGTTATAGGACATTTGATTTGAGCGCAATCCTCAAACTTAGGTCAAAAAAGCCATTTAAGCCTTTTCACAGTGAGATCTATGCGATATGGCCGAGAAATGTAATTTTGATGTTAACTCCCAAACCGCTGCGCAGAAGTCAACCAAACTTCACCCAATAGTGTATTGTATCACAATCTAGTAGTTACATTTGAAAATTTTGTTCTAGGAAATTTTGTTTGAGCGCAATCATCAAACTTAATTAAAAAAGTCATTTAAGCCTTTTCACAGTGAGATCTATGCGATATGGCCGAGAAATGTAATTTTGATGTTAACTCCCAAACCGCTGCGCAGAAGTCAACCAAACTTCACCCATTAGTGTATTTTATCACAATCTAGTAGTTACATGTGGAAATTTGGTTCTAGGACATTTGATTTGAGCGCAATCCTGAAACTTAGGTCAAAAAAGCCATTTAAGCCTTTTCACAGTGAGATCTATGCGATATGGCCGAGAAATGTAATTTTGATGTTCACTCCCAAACCGCTGCGCAGAAGTCAACCAAACTTCACCCAATAGTGTATTGTATCACATTCTAGTAGTTACATTTGAAAATTTCGTTCTAGGACATTTGGTTTGAGCGCAATCCTCAAACTTAGGTCAAAAAAGCCATTTAAGCCTTTTCACAGTGAGATCTATGCGATATGGCCGAGAAATGTAATTTTGATGTTAACTCCCAAACCGCTGCGCAGAAGTCAACCAAACTTCACCCAATAGTGTATTGTATCACAATCTAGTAGTTACATTTGAAAATTTTGTTCTAGGACATTTTGTTTGAGCGCAATCCTCAAACTTAGGTCAAAAAAGCCATTTAAGCCTTTTCACAGTGAGATCTATGCGATATGGCCGAGAAATGTAATTTTGATGTTAACTCCCAAACCGCTGCGCAGAAGTCAACCAAACTTCACCCAATAGTGTATTGTATCACAATCTAGTAGTTACATTTGAAAATTTTGTTCTAGGAAATTTTGTTTGAGCGCAATCATCAAACTTAATTAAAAAAGTCATTTAAGCCTTTTCACAGTGAGATCTATGCGATATGGCCGAGAAATGTAATTTTGATGTTAACTCCCAAACCGCTGCGCAGAAGTCAACCAAACTTCACCCATTAGTGTATTGTATCATAATCTAGTAATTACATGTGGAAATTTGGTTCTAGGACATTTGATTTGAGCGCAATCCTCAAACTTAGGTCAAAAAAGCCATTTAAGCCTTTTCACAGTGAGATCTATGCGATATGGCCGAGAAATGTAATTTTGATGTTAACTCCCAAACCGCTGCGCAGAAGTCAACCAAACTTCACCCAATAGTGTATTGTATCACAATCTAGTAGTTACATTTAAAAATTTTGTTCTAGGACATTTTGTTTGAACGCAATCATCAAACTTAATTAAAAAAGTCATTTAAGCCTTTTCACAGTGAGATCTATGCGATATGGCCGAGAAATGTAATTTTGATGTTAACTCCCAAACCGCTGCGCAGAAGTCAACCAAACTTCACCCATTAGTGTATTGTATCACAATCTAGTAGTTACATGTGGAAATTTGGTTATAGGACATTTGATTTGAGCGCAATCCTCAAACTTAGGTCAAAAAAGCCATTTAAGCCTTTTCACAGTGAGATCTATGCGATATGGCCGAGAAATGTAATTTTGATGTTAACTCCCAAACCGCTGCGCAGAAGTCAACCAAACTTCACCCAATAGTGTATTGTATCACAATCTAGTAGTTACATTTGAAAATTTTGTTCTAGGAAATTTTGTTTGAGCGCAATCATCAAACTTAATTAAAAAAGTCATTTAAGCCTTTTCACAGTGAGATCTATGCGATATGGCCGAGAAATGTAATTTTGATGTTAACTCCCAAACCGCTGCGCAGAAGTCAACCAAACTTCACCCATTAGTGTATTTTATCACAATCTAGTAGTTACATGTGGAAATTTGGTTCTAGGACATTTGATTTGAGCGCAATCCTCAAACTTAGGTCAAAAAAGCCATTTAAGCCTTTTCACAGTGAGATCTATGCGATATGGCCGAGAAATGTAATTTTGATGTTCACTCCCAAACCGCTGCGCAGAAGTCAACCAAACTTCACCCAATAGTGTATTGTATCACATTCTAGTAGTTACATTTGAAAATTTCGTTCTAGGACATTTGGTTTGAGCGCAATCCTCAAACTTATGTCAAAAAAGCCATTTAAGCCTTTTCACAGTGAGATCTATGCGATATGGCCGAGAAATGTAATTTTGATGTTAACTCCCAAACCGCTGCGCAGAAGTCAACCAAACTTCACCCAATAGTGTATTGTATCACAATCTAGTAGTTACATTTGAAAATTTTGTTCTAGGAAATTTTGTTTGAGCGCAATCATCAAACTTAATTAAAAAAGTCATTTAAGCCTTTTCACAGTGAGATCTATGCGATATGGCCGAGAAATGTAATTTTGATGTTAACTCCCAAACCGCTGCGCAGAAGTCAACCAAACTTCACCCATTAGTGTATTTTATCACAATCTAGTAGTTACATGTGGAAATTTGGTTCTAGGACATTTGATTTGAGCGCAATCCTCAAACTTAGGTCAAAAAAGCCATTTAAGCCTTTTCACAGTGAGATCTATGCGATATGGCCGAGAAATGTAATTTTGATGTTAACTCCCAAACCGCTGCGCAGAAGTCAACCAAACTTCACCCAATAGTGTATTGTATCACATTCTAGTAGTTACATTTTAAAATTTCGTTCTAGGACATTTGGTTTGAGCGCAATCCTCAAACTTAGGTCAAAAAAGCCATTTAAGCCTTTTCACAGTGAGATCTATGCGATATGGCCGAGAAATGTAATTTTGATGTTAACTCCCAAACCGCTGCGCAGAAGTCAACCAAACTTCACCCAATAGTGTATTGTATCACAATCTAGTAGTTACATTTGAAAATTTTGTTCTAGGACATTTTGTTTGAACGCAATCATCAAACTTAATTAAAAAAGTCATTTAAGCCTTTTCACAGTGAGATCTATGCGATATGGCCGAGAAATGTAAATTTGATGTTAACTCCCAAACCGCTGCGCAGAAGTCAACCAAACTTCACCCAATAGTGTATTGTATCACAATCTAGTAGTTACATTTGAAAATTTTGTTCTAGGACATTTTGTTTGAGCGCAATCCTCAAACTTAGGTCAAAAAAGCCATTTAAGCCTTTTCACAGTGAGATCTATGCGATATGGCCGAGAAATGTAATTTTGATGTTAACTCCCAAACCGCTGCGCAGAAGTCAACCAAACTTCACCCAATAGTGTATTGTATCACAATCTAGTAGTTACATTTGAAAATTTTGTTCTAGGACATTTTGTTTGAACGCAATCATCAAACTTAATTAAAAAAGTCATTTAAGCCTTTTCACAGTGAGATCTATGCGATATGGCCGAGAAATGTAATTTTGATGTTAACTCCCAAACCGCTGCGCAGAAGTCAACCAAACTTCACCCATTAGTGTATTGTATCACAATCTAGTAGTTACATGTGGAAATTTGGTTATAGGACATTTGATTTGAGCGCAATCCTCAAACTTAGGTCAAAAAAGCCATTTAAGCCTTTTCACAGTGAGATCTATGCGATATGGCCGAGAAATGTAATTTTGATGTTAACTCCCAAACCGCTGCGCAGAAGTCAACCAAACTTCACCCAATAGTGTATTGTATCACAATCTAGTAGTTACATTTGAAAATTTTGTTCTAGGAAATTTTGTTTGAGCGCAATCATCAAACTTAATTAAAAAAGTCATTTAAGCCTTTTCACAGTGAGATCTATGCGATATGGCCGAGAAATGTAATTTTGATGTTAACTCCCAAACCGCTGCGCAGAAGTCAACCAAACTTCACCCATTAGTGTATTTTATCACAATCTAGTAGTTACATGTGGAAATTTGGTTCTAGGACATTTGATTTGAGCGCAATCCTCAAACTTAGGTCAAAAAAGCCATTTAAGCCTTTTCACAGTGAGATCTATGCGATATGGCCGAGAAATGTAATTTTGATGTTAACTCCCAAACCGCTGCGCAGAAGTCAACCAAACTTCACCCAATAGTGTATTGTATCACATTCTAGTAGTTACATTTGAAAATTTTGTTCTAGGACATTTGGTTTGAGCGCAATCCTCAAACTTAGGTCAAAAAAGCCATTTAAGCCTTTTCACAGTGAGATCTATGCGATATGGCCGAGAAATGTAATTTTGATGTTAACTCCCAAACCGCTGCGCAGAAGTCAACCAAACTTCACCCAATAGTGTATTGTATCACAATCTAGTAGTTACATTTGAAAATTTTGTTCTAGGACATTTTGTTTGAACGCAATCATCAAACTTAATTAAAAAAGTCATTTAAGCCTTTTCACAGTGAGATCTATGCGATATGGCCGAGAAATGTAATTTTGATGTTAACTCCCAAACCGCTGCGCAGAAGTCAACCAAACTTCACCCAATAGTGTATTGTATCACAATCTAGTAGTTACATTTGAAAATTTTGTTCTAGGACATTTTGTTTGAACGCAATCATCAAACTTAATTAAAAAAGTCATTTAAGCCTTTTCACAGTGAGATCTATGCGATATGGCCGAGAAATGTAATTTTGATGTTAACTCCCAAACCGCTGCGCAGAAGTCAACCAAACTTCACCCAATAGTGTATTGTATCACAATCTAGTAGTTACATTTGAAAATTTTGTTCTAGGACATTTTGTTTGAGCGCAATCCTCAAACTTAGGTCAAAAAAGCCATTTAAGCCTTTTCACAGTGAGATCTATGCGATATGGCCGAGAAATGTAATTTTGATGTTAACTCCCAAACCGCTGCGCAGAAGTCAACCAAACTTCACCCAATAGTGTATTGTATCACAATCTAGTATTTACATTTAAAAATTTTGTTCTAGGACATTTTGTTTGAGCGCAATCCTCAAACTTAGGTCAAAAAAGCCATTTAAGCCTTTTCACAGTGAGATCTATGCGATATGGCCGAGAAATGTAATTTTGATGTTAACTCCCAAACCGCTGCGCAGAAGTCAACCAAACTTCACCCAATAGTGTATTGTATCACAATCTAGTAGTTACATTTAAAAATTTTGTTCTAGGACATTTTGTTTGAACGCAATCATCAAACTTAATTAAAAAAGTCATTTAAGCCTTTTCACAGTGAGATCTATGCGATATGGCCGAGAAATGTAATTTTGATGTTAACTCCCAAACCGCTGCGCAGAAGTCAACCAAACTTCACCCATTAGTGTATTGTATCACAATCTAGTAGTTACATGTGGAAATTTGGTTATAGGACATTTGATTTGAGCGCAATCCTCAAACTTAGGTCAAAAAAGCCATTTAAGCCTTTTCACAGTGAGATCTATGCGATATGGCCGAGAAATGTAATTTTGATGTTAACTCCCAAACCGCTGCGCAGAAGTCAACCAAACTTCACCCAATAGTGTATTGTATCACAATCTAGTAGTTACATTTGAAAATTTTGTTCTAGGAAATTTTGTTTGAGCGCAATCATCAAACTTAATTAAAAAAGTCATTTAAGCCTTTTCACAGTGAGATCTATGCGATATGGCCGAGAAATGTAATTTTGATGTTAACTCCCAAACCGCTGCGCAGAAGTCAACCAAACTTCACCCATTAGTGTATTTTATCACAATCTAGTAGTTACATGTGGAAATTTGGTTCTAGGACATTTGATTTGAGCGCAATCCTCAAACTTAGGTCAAAAAAGCCATTTAAGCCTTTTCACAGTGAGATCTATGCGATATGGCCGAGAAATGTAATTTTGATGTTAACTCCCAAACCGCTGCGCAGAAGTCAACCAAACTTCACCCAATAGTGTATTGTATCACATTCTAGTAGTTACATTTTAAAATTTCGTTCTAGGACATTTGGTTTGAGCGCAATCCTCAAACTTAGGTCAAAAAAGCCATTTAAGCCTTTTCACAGTGAGATCTATGCGATATGGCCGAGAAATGTAATTTTGATGTTAACTCCCAAACCGCTGCGCAGAAGTCAACCAAACTTCACCCAATAGTGTATTGTATCACAATCTAGTAGTTACATTTGAAAATTTTGTTCTAGGACATTTTGTTTGAACGCAATCATCAAACTTAATTAAAAAAGTCATTTAAGCCTTTTCACAGTGAGATCTATGCGATATGGCCGAGAAATGTAAATTTGATGTTAACTCCCAAACCGCTGCGCAGAAGTCAACCAAACTTCACCCAATAGTGTATTGTATCACAATCTAGTAGTTACATTTGAAAATTTTGTTCTAGGACATTTTGTTTGAGCGCAATCCTCAAACTTAGGTCAAAAAAGCCATTTAAGCCTTTTCACAGTGAGATCTATGCGATATGGCCGAGAAATGTAATTTTGATGTTAACTCCCAAACCGCTGCGCAGAAGTCAACCAAACTTCACCCAATAGTGTATTGTATCACAATCTAGTAGTTACATTTGAAAATTTTGTTCTAGGACATTTTGTTTGAACGCAATCATCAAACTTAAAAAAGTCATTTAAGCCTTTTCACAGTGAGATCTATGCGATATGGCCGAGAAATGTAATTTTGATGTTAACTCCCAAACCGCTGCGCAGAAGTCAACCAAACTTCACCCAATAGTGTATTGTATCACAATCTAGTAGTTACATTTGAAAATTTTGTTCTAGGAAATTTTGTTTGTGCGCAATCATCAAACTTAATTAAAAAAGTCATTTAAGCCTTTTCACAGTGAGATCTATGCGATATGGCCGAGAAATGTAATTTTGATGTTAACTCCCAAACCGCTGCGCAGAAGTCAACCAAACTTCACCCATTAGTGTATTTTATCACAATCTAGTAGTTACATGTGGAAATTTGGTTCTAGGATATTTGATTTGAGCGCAATCCTCAAACTTAGGTCAAAAAAGCCATTTAAGCCTTTTCACAGTGAGATCTATGCGATATGGCCGAGAAATGTAATTTTGATGTTAACTCCCAAACCGCTGCGCAGAAGTCAACCAAACTTCACCCAATAGTGTATTGTATCACAATCTAGTAGTTACATTTAAAAATTTTGTTCTAGGACATTTTGTTTGAACGCAATCATCAAACTTAATTAAAAAAGTCATTTAAGCCTTTTCACAGTGAGATCTATGCGATATGGCCGAGAAATGTAATTTTGATGTTAACTCCCAAACCGCTGCGCAGAAGTCAACCAAACTTCACCCATTAGTGTATTGTATCACAATCTAGTAGTTACATGTGGAAATTTGGTTCTAGGACATTTGATTTGAGCGCAATCCTCAAACTTAGGTCAAAAAAGCCATTTAAGCCTTTTCACAGTGAGATCTATGCGATATGGCCGAGAAATGTAATTTTGATGTTAACTCCCAAACCGCTGCGCAGAAGTCAACCAAACTTCACCCAATAGTGTATTGTATCACAATCTAGTAGTTACATTTAAAAATTTTGTTCTAGGACATTTTGTTTGAACGCAATCATCAAACTTAATTAAAAAAGTCATTTAAGCCTTTTCACAGTGAGATCTATGCGATATGGCCGAGAAATGTAATTTTGATGTTAACTCCCAAACCGCTGCGCAGAAGTCAACCAAACTTCACCCAATAGTGTATTGTATCACAATCTAGTAGTTACATTTGAAAATTTTGTTCTAGGAAATTTTGTTTGAGCGCAATCATCAAACTTAATTAAAAAAGTCATTTAAGCCTTTTCACAGTGAGATCTATGCGATATGGCCGAGAAATGTAATTTTGATGTTAACTCCCAAACCGCTGCGCAGAAGTCAACCAAACTTCACCCATTAGTGTATTTTATCACAGTCTAGTAGTTACATGTGGAAATTTGGTTCTAGGACATTTGATTTGAGCGCAATCCTCAAACTTAGGTCAAAAAAGCCATTTAAGCCTTTTCACAGTGAGATCTATGCGATATGGCCGAGAAATGTAATTTTGATGTTCACTCCCAAACCGCTGCGCAGAAGTCAACCAAACTTCACCCAATAGTGTATTGTATCACAATCTAGTAGTTACATTTGAAAATTTTGTTCTAGGAAATTTTGTTTGAGCGCAATCATCAAACTTAATTAAAAAAGTCATTTAAGCCTTTTCACAGTGAGATCTATGCGATATGGCCGAGAAATGTAATTTTGATGTTAACTCCCAAACCGCTGCGCAGAAGTCAACCAAACTTCACCCATTAGTGTATTTTATCACAATCTAGTAGTTACATGTGGAAATTTGGTTCTAGGACATTTGATTTGAGCGCAATCCTCAAACGTAGGTCAAAAAAGCCATTTAAGCCTTTTCACAGTGAGATCTATGCGATATGGCCGAGAAATGTAATTTTGATGTTCACTCCCAAACCGCTGCGCAGAAGTCAACCAAACTTCACCCAATAGTGTATTGTATCACATTCTAGTAGTTACATTTGAAAATTTCGTTCTAGGACATTTGGTTTGAGCGCAATCCTCAAACTTAGGTCAAAAAAGCCATTTAAGCCTTTTCACAGTGAGATCTATGCGATATGGCCGAGAAATGTAATTTTGATGTTAACTCCCAAACCGCTGCACAGAAGTCAACCAAACTTCACCCAATAGTGTATTGTATCACAATCTAGTAGTTACATTTGAAAATTTTGTTCTAGGAAATTTTGTTTGAGCGCAATCATCAAACTTAATTAAAAAAGTCATTTAAGCCTTTTCACAGTGAGATCTATGCGATATGGCCGAGAAATGTAATTTTGATGTTAACTCCCAAACCGCTGCGCAGAAGTCAACCAAACTTCAGCCATTAGTGTATTTTATCACAATCTAGTAGTTACATGTGGAAATTTGGTTCTAGGACATTTGATTTGAGCGCAATCCTCAAACTTAGGTCAAAAAAGCCATTTAAGCCTTTTCACAGTGAGATCTATGCGATATGGCCGAGAAATGTAATTTTGATGTTAACTCCCAAACCGCTGCGCAGAAGTCAACCAAACTTCACCCAATAGTGTATTGTATCACATTCTAGTAGTTACATTTTAAAATTTCGTTCTAGGACATTTGGTTTGAGCGCAATCCTCAAACTTAGGTCAAAAAAGCCATTTAAGCCTTTTCACAGTGAGATCTATGCGATATGGCCGAGAAATGTAATTTTGATGTTAACTCCCAAACCGCTGCGCAGAAGTCAACCAAACTTCACCCAATAGTGTATTGTATCACAATCTAGTAGTTACATTTGAAAATTTTGTTCTAGGACATTTTGTTTGAACGCAATCATCAAACTTAATTAAAAAAGTCATTTAAGCCTTTTCACAGTGAGATCTATGCGATATGGCCGAGAAATGTAAATTTGATGTTAACTCCCAAACCGCTGCGCAGAAGTCAACCAAACTTCACCCAATAGTGTATTGTATCACAATCTAGTAGTTACATTTGAAAATTTTGTTCTAGGACATTTTGTTTGAGCGCAATCCTCAAACTTAGGTCAAAAAAGCCATTTAAGCCTTTTCACAGTGAGATCTATGCGATATGGCCGAGAAATGTAATTTTGATGTTAACTCCCAAACCGCTGCGCAGAAGTCAACCAAACTTCACCCAATAGTGTATTGTATCACAATCTAGTAGTTACATTTGAAAATTTTGTTCTAGGACATTTTGTTTGAACGCAATCATCAAACTTAATTAAAAAAGTCATTTAAGCCTTTTCACAGTGAGATCTATGCGATATGGCCGAGAAATGTAATTTTGATGTTAACTCCCAAACCGCTGCGCAGAAGTCAACCAAACTTCACCCAATAGTGTATTGTATCACAATCTAGTAGTTACATTTGAAAATTTTGTTCTAGGAAATTTTGTTTGAGCGCAATCATCAAACTTAATTAAAAAAGTCATTTAAGCCTTTTCACAGTGAGATCTATGCGATATGGCCGAGAAATGTAATTTTGATGTTAACTCCCAAACCGCTGCGCAGAAGTCAACCAAACTTCACCCATTAGTGTATTTTATCACAATCTAGTAGTTACATGTGGAAATTTGGTTCTAGGACATTTGATTTGAGCGCAATCCTCAAACTTAGGTCAAAAAAGCCATTTAAGCCTTTTCACAGTGAGATCTATGCGATATGGCCGAGAAATGTAATTTTGATGTTAACTCCCAAACCGCTGCGCAGAAGTCAACCAAACTTCACCCAATAGTGTATTGTATCACAATCTAGTAGTTACATTTAAAAATTTTGTTCTAGGACATTTTGTTTGAACGCAATCATCAAACTTAATTAAAAAAGTCATTTAAGACTTTTCACAGTGAGATCTATGCGATATGGCCGAGAAATGTAATTTTGATGTTAACTCCCAAACCGCTGCGCAGAAGTCAACCAAACTTCACCCATTAGTGTATTGTATCACAATCTAGTAGTTACATGTGGAAATTTGGTTCTAGGACATTTGATTTGAGCGCAATCCTCAAACTTAGGTCAAAAAAGCCATTTAAGCCTTTTCACAGTGAGATCTATGCGATATGGCCGAGAAATGTAATTTTGATGTTAACTCCCAAACCGCTGCGCAGAAGTCAACCAAACTTCACCCAATAGTGTATTGTATCACAATCTAGTAGTTACATTTAAAAATTTTGTTCTAGGACATTTTGTTTGAACGCAATCATCAAACTTAATTAAAAAAGTCATTTAAGCCTTTTCACAGTGAGATCTATGCGATATGGCCGAGAAATGTAATTTTGATGTTAACTCCCAAACCGCTGCGCAGAAGTCAACCAAACTTCACCCAATAGTGTATTGTATCACAATCTAGTAGTTACATTTGAAAATTTTGTTCTAGGAAATTTTGTTTGAGCGCAATCATCAAACTTAATTAAAAAAGTCATTTAAGCCTTTTCACAGTGAGATCTATGCGATATGGCCGAGAAATGTAATTTTGATGTTAACTCCCAAACCGCTGCGCAGAAGTCAACCAAACTTCACCCATTAGTGTATTTTATCACAGTCTAGTAGTTACATGTGGAAATTTGGTTCTAGGACATTTGATTTGAGCGCAATCCTCAAACTTAGGTCAAAAAAGCCATTTAAGCTTTTTCACAGTGAGATCTATGCGATATGGCCGAGAAATGTAATTTTGATGTTCACTCCCAAACCGCTGCGCAGAAGTCAACCAAACTTCACCCAATAGTGTATTGTATCACAATCTAGTAGTTACATTTGAAAATTTTGTTCCAGGAAATTTTGTTTGAGCGCAATCATCAAACTTAATTAAAAAAGTCATTTAAGCCTTTTCACAGTGAGATCTATGCGATATGGCCGAGAAATGTAATTTTGATGTTAACTCCCAAACCGCTGCGCAGAAGTCAACCAAACTTCACCCATTAGTGTATTTTATCACAATCTAGTAGTTACATGTGGAAATTTGGTTCTAGGACATTTGATTTGAGCGCAATCCTCAAACTTAGGTCAAAAAAGCCATTTAAGCCTTTTCACAGTGAGATCTATGCGATATGGCCGAGAAATGTAATTTTGATGTTAACTCCCAAACCGCTGCGCAGAAGTCAACCAAACTTCACCCAATAGTGTATTGTATCACATTCTAGTAGTTACATTTGAAAATTTCGTTCTAGGACATTTGGTTTGAGCGCAATCCTCAAACTTAGGTCAAAAAAGCCATTTAAGCCTTTTCACAGTGAGATCTATGCGATATGGCCGAGAAATGTAATTTTGATGTTAACTCCCAAACCGCTGCGCAGAAGTCAACCAAACTTCACCCAATAGTGTATTGTATCAGAATCTAGTAGTTACATTTGAAAATTTTGTTCTAGGAAATTTTGTTTGAGCGCAATCATCAAACTTAATTAAAAAAGTCATTTAAGCCTTTTCACAGCGAGATCTATGCGATATGGCCGAGAAATGTAATTTTGATGTTAACTCCCAAACCGCTGCGCAGAAGTCAACCAAACTTCACCCATTAGTGTATTGTATCACAATCTAGTAGTTACATTTGGAAATTTGGTTCTAGGAAATTTTGTTTGAGCGCAATCATCAAACTTAATTAAAAAAGTCATTTAAGCCTTTTAACAGTGAGATCTATGCGATATGGCCGAGAAATGTAATTTTGATGTTAACTCCCAAACCGCTGCGCAGAAGTCAACCAAACTTCACCCATTAGTGTATTGTATCACATTCTAGTAGTTACATTTGAAAATTTCGTTCTAGGACATTTGGTTTGAGCGCAATCCTCAAACTTAGGTCAAAAAAGCCATTCAAGCCTTTTCACAGTGAGATCTATGCGATATGGCCGAGAAATGTAATTTTGATGTTAACTCTCAAACCGCTGCGCAGAAGTCAACCAAACTTCACCCAATAGTGTATTGTATCACAATCTAGTAGTTACATTTGAAAATTTTGTTCTAGGACATTTTGTTTGAACGCAATCATCAAACTTAATTAAAAAAGTCATTTAAGCCTTTTCACAGTGAGATCTATGCGATATGGCCGAGAAATGTAATTTTGATGTTAACTCCCAAACCGCTGCGCAGAAGTCAACCAAACTTCACCCAATAGTGTATTGTATCACAATCTAGTAGTTACATGTGGAAATTTGGTTCTAGGACATTTGATTTGAGCGCAATCCTCAAACTTAGGTCAAAAAAGCCATTTAAGCCTTTTCACAGTGAGATCTATGCGATATGGCCGAGAAATGTAATTTTGATGTTAACTCCCAAACCGCTGCGCAGAAGTCAACCAAACTTCACCCAATAGTGTATTGTATCACAATCTAGTAGTTACATTTAAAAATTTTGTTCTAGGACATTTTGTTTGAACGCAATCATCAAACTTAATTAAAAAAGTCATTTAAGCCTTTTCACAGTGAGATCTATGCGATATGGCCGAGAAATGTAATTTTGATGTTAACTCCCAAACCGCTGCGCAGAAGTCAACCAAACTTCACCCATTAGTGTATTGTATCACAATCTAGTAGTTACATGTGGAAATTTGGTTCTAGGACATTTGATTTGAGCGCAATCCTCAAACTTAGGTCAAAAAAGCCATTTAAGCCTTTTCACAGTGAGATCTATGCGATATGGCCGAGAAATGTAATTTTGATGTTAACTCCCAAACCGCTGCGCAGAAGTCAACCAAACTTCACCCAATAGTGTATTGTATCACAATCTAGTAGTTACATTTAAAAAATTTTGTTCTAGGACATTTTGTTTGAACGCAATCATCAAACTTAATTGAAAAAGTCATTTAAGCCTTTTCACAGTGAGATCTATGCGATATGGCCGAGAAATGTAATTTTGATGTTAACTCCCAAACCGCTGCGCAGAAGTCAACCAAACTTCACCCAATAGTGTATTGTATCACAATCTAGTAGTTACATTTGAAAATTTTGTTCTAGGAAATTTTGTTTGAGCGCAATCATCAAACTTAATTAAAAAAGTCATTTAAGCCTTTTCACAGTGAGATCTATGCGATATGGCCGAGAAATGTAATTTTGATGTTAACTCCCAAACCGCTGCGCAGAAGTCAACCAAACTTCACCCATTAGTGTATTGTATCACAATCTAGTAGTTACATTTGGAAATTTGGTTCTAGGAAATTTTGTTTGAGCGCAATCATCAAACTTAATTAAAAAAGTCATTTAAGCCTTTTCACAGTGAGATCTATGCGATATGGCCGAGAAATGTAATTTTGATGTTAACTCCCAAACCGCTGCGCAGAAGTCAACCAAACTTCACCCAATAGTGTATTGTATCACATTCTAGTAGTTACATTTGAAAATTTCGTTCTAGGACATTTGGTTTGAGCGCAATCCTCAAACTTAGGTCAAAAAAGCCATTTAAGCCTTTTCACAGTGAGATCTATGCGATATGGCTGAGAAATGTAATTTTGATGTTAACTCTCAAACCGCTGCGCAGAAGTCAACCAAACTTCACCCAATAGTGTATTGTATCACAATCTAGTAGTTACATTTGAAAATTTTGTTCTAGGACATTTTGTTTGAACGCAATCATCAAACTTAATTAAAAAAGTCATTTAAGCCTTTTCACAGTGAGATCTATGCGATATGGCCGAGAAATGTAATTTTGATGTTAACTCCCAAACCGCTGCGCAGAAGTCAACCAAACTTCACCCAATAGTGTATTGTATCACAATCTAGTAGTTACATTTGAAAATTTTGTTCTAGAAAATTTTGTTTGAGCGCAATCATCAAACTTAATTAAAAAAGTCATTTAAGCCTTTTCACAGTGAGATCTATGCGATATGGCCGAGAAATGTAATTTTGATGTTAACTCCCAAACCGCTGCGCAGAAGTCAACCAAACTTCACCCATTAGTGTATTTTATCACAATCTAGTAGTTACATGTGGAAATTTGGTTCTAGGACATTTGATTTGAGCGCAATCCTCAAACTTAGGTCAAAAAAGCCATTTAAGCCTTTTCACAGTGAGATCTATGCGATATGGCCGAGAAATGTAATTTTGATGTTAACTCCCAAACCGCTGCGCAGAAGTCAACCAAACTTCACCCAATAGTGTATTGTATCACAATCTAGTAGTTACATTTAAAAATTTTGTTCTAGGACATTTTGTTTGAACGCAATCATCAAACTTAATTAAAAAAGTCATTTAAGCCTTTTCACAGTGAGATCTATGCGATATGGCCGAGAAATGTAATTTTGATGTTAACTCCCAAACCGCTGCGCAGAAGTCAACCAAACTTCACCCATTAGTGTATTGTATCACAATCTAGTAGTTACATGTGGAAATTTGGTTATAGGACATTTGATTTGAGCGCAATCCTCAAACTTAGGTCAAAAAAGCCATTTAAGCCTTTTCACAGTGAGATCTATGCGATATGGCCGAGAAATGTAATTTTGATGTTAACTCCCAAACCGCTGCGCAGAAGTCAACCAAACTTCACCCAATAGTGTATTGTATCACAATCTAGTAGTTACATTTGAAAATTTTGTTCTAGGAAATTTTGTTTGAGCGCAATCATCAAACTTAATTAAAAAAGTCATTTAAGCCTTTTCACAGTGAGATCTATGCGATATGGCCGAGAAATGTAATTTTGATAACTCCCAAACCGCTGCGCAGAAGTCAACCAAACTTCACCCAATAGTGTATTGTATCACATTCTAGTAGTTACATTTGAAAATTTCGTTCTAGGACATTTGGTTTGAGCGCAATCCTCAAACTTAGGTCAAAAAAGCCATTTAAGCCTTTTCACAGTGAGATCTATGCGATATGGCCGAGAAATGTAATTTTGATGTTAACTCCCAAACCGCTGCGCAGAAGTCAACCAAACTTCACCCAATAGTGTATTGTATCACAATCTAGTAGTTACATTTGAAAATTTTGTTCTAGGACATTTTGTTTGAACGCAATCATCAAACTTAATTAAAAAAGTCATTTAAGCCTTTTCACAGTGAGATCTATGCGATATGGCCGAGAAATGTAATTTTGATGTTAACTCCCAAACCGCTGCGCAGAAGTCAACCAAACTTCACCCAATAGTGTATTGTATCACAATCTAGTAGTTACATTTGAAAATTTTGTTCTAGGACATTTTGTTTGAACGCAATCATCAAACTTAATTAAAAAAGTCATTTAAGCCTTTTCACAGTGAGATCTATGCGATATGGCCGAGAAATGTAATTTTGATGTTAACTCCCAAACCGCTGCGCAGAAGTCAACCAAACTTCACCCAATAGTGTATTGTATCACAATCTAGTAGTTACATTTGAAAATTTTGTTCTAGGACATTTTGTTTGAGCGCAATCCTCAAACTTAGGTCAAAAAAGCCATTTAAGCCTTTTCACAGTGAGATCTATGCGATATGGCCGAGAAATGTAATTTTGATGTTAACTCCCAAACCGCTGCGCAGAAGTCAACCAAACTTCACCCAATAGTGTATTGTATCACAATCTAGTAGTTACATTTGAAAATTTTGTTCTAGGAAATTTTGTTTGAGCGCAATCATCAAACTTAATTAAAAAAGTCATTTAAGCCTTTTCACAGTGAGATCTATGCGATATGGCCGAGAAATGTAATTTTGATGTTAACTCCCAAACCGCTGCGCAGAAGTCAACCAAACTTCACCCATTAGTGTATTGTATCATAATCTAGTAATTACATGTGGAAATTTGGTTCTAGGACATTTGATTTGAGCGCAATCCTCAAACTTAGGTCAAAAAAGCCATTTAAGCCTTTTCACAGTGAGATCTATGCGATATGGCCGAGAAATGTAATTTTGATGTTAACTCCCAAACCGCTGCGCAGAAGTCAACCAAACTTCACCCAATAGTGTATTGTATCACAATCTAGTAGTTACATTTAAAAATTTTGTTCTAGGACATTTTGTTTGAACGCAATCATCAAACTTAATTAAAAAAGTCATTTAAGCCTTTTCACAGTGAGATCTATGCGATATGGCCGAGAAATGTAATTTTGATGTTAACTCCCAAACCGCTGCGCAGAAGTCAACCAAACTTCACCCATTAGTGTATTGTATCACAATCTAGTAGTTACATGTGGAAATTTGGTTATAGGACATTTGATTTGAGCGCAATCCTCAAACTTAGGTCAAAAAAGCCATTTAAGCCTTTTCACAGTGAGATCTATGCGATATGGCCGAGAAATGTAATTTTGATGTTAACTCCCAAACCGCTGCGCAGAAGTCAACCAAACTTCACCCAATAGTGTATTGTATCACAATCTAGTAGTTACATTTGAAAATTTTGTTCTAGGAAATTTTGTTTGAGCGCAATCATCAAACTTAATTAAAAAAGTCATTTAAGCCTTTTCACAGTGAGATCTATGCGATATGGCCGAGAAATGTAATTTTGATGTTAACTCCCAAACCGCTGCGCAGAAGTCAACCAAACTTCACCCAATAGTGTATTGTATCACAATCTAGTAGTTACATTTGAAAATTTTGTTCTAGAAAATTTTGTTTGAGCGCAATCATCAAACTTAATTAAAAAAGTCATTTAAGCCTTTTCACAGTGAGATCTATGCGATATGGCCGAGAAATGTAATTTTGATGTTAACTCCCAAACCGCTGCGCAGAAGTCAACCAAACTTCACCCATTAGTGTATTTTATCACAATCTAGTAGTTACATGTGGAAATTTGGTTCTAGGACATTTGATTTGAGCGCAATCCTCAAACTTAGGTCAAAAAAGCCATTTAAGCCTTTTCACAGTGAGATCTATGCGATATGGCCGAGAAATGTAATTTTGATGTTAACTCCCAAACCGCTGCGCAGAAGTCAACCAAACTTCACCCAATAGTGTATTGTATCACAATCTAGTAGTTACATTTAAAAATTTTGTTCTAGGACATTTTGTTTGAACGCAATCATCAAACTTAATTAAAAAAGTCATTTAAGCCTTTTCACAGTGAGATCTATGCGATATGGCCGAGAAATGTAATTTTGATGTTAACTCCCAAACCGCTGCGCAGAAGTCAACCAAACTTCACCCATTAGTGTATTGTATCACAATCTAGTAGTTACATGTGGAAATTTGGTTATAGGACATTTGATTTGAGCGCAATCCTCAAACTTAGGTCAAAAAAGCCATTTAAGCCTTTTCACAGTGAGATCTATGCGATATGGCCGAGAAATGTAATTTTGATGTTAACTCCCAAACCGCTGCGCAGAAGTCAACCAAACTTCACCCAATAGTGTATTGTATCACAATCTAGTAGTTACATTTGAAAATTTTGTTCTAGGAAATTTTGTTTGAGCGCAATCATCAAACTTAATTAAAAAAGTCATTTAAGCCTTTTCACAGTGAGATCTATGCGATATGGCCGAGAAATGTAATTTTGATGTTAACTCCCAAACCGCTGCGCAGAAGTCAACCAAACTTCACCCATTAGTGTATTTTATCACAATCTAGTAGTTACATGTGGAAATTTGGTTCTAGGACATTTGATTTGAGCGCAATCCTCAAACTTAGGTCAAAAAAGCCATTTAAGCCTTTTCACAGTGAGATCTATGCGATATGGCCGAGAAATGTAATTTTGATGTTAACTCCCAAACCGCTGCGCAGAAGTCAACCAAACTTCACCCAATAGTGTATTGTATCACATTCTAGTAGTTACATTTGAAAATTTTGTTCTAGGACATTTGGTTTGAGCGCAATCCTCAAACTTAGGTCAAAAAAGCCATTTAAGCCTTTTCACAGTGAGATCTATGCGATATGGCCGAGAAATGTAATTTTGATGTTAACTCCCAAACCGCTGCGCAGAAGTCAACCAAACTTCACCCAATAGTGTATTGTATCACAATCTAGTAGTTACATTTGAAAATTTTGTTCTAGGACATTTTGTTTGAACGCAATCATCAAACAATTAAAAAAGTCATTTAAGCCTTTTCACAGTGAGATCTATGCGATATGGCCGAGAAATGTAATTTTGATGTTAACTCCCAAACCGCTGCGCAGAAGTCAACCAAACTTCACCCAATAGTGTATTGTATCACAATCTAGTAGTTACATTTGAAAATTTTGTTCTAGGACATTTTGTTTGAACGCAATCATCAAACTTAATTAAAAAAGTCATTTAAGCCTTTTCACAGTGAGATCTATGCGATATGGCCGAGAAATGTAATTTTGATGTTAACTCCCAAACCGCTGCGCAGAAGTCAACCAAACTTCACCCAATAGTGTATTGTATCACAATCTAGTAGTTACATTTGAAAATTTTGTTCTAGGACATTTTGTTTGAGCGCAATCCTCAAACTTAGGTCAAAAAAGCCATTTAAGCCTTTTCACAGTGAGATCTATGCGATATGGCCGAGAAATGTAATTTTGATGTTAACTCCCAAACCGCTGCGCAGAAGTCAACCAAACTTCACCCAATAGTGTATTGTATCACAATCTAGTATTTACATTTGAAAATTTTGTTCTAGGAAATTTTGTTTGAGCGCAATCATCAAACTTAATTAAAAAAGTCATTTAAGCCTTTTCACAGTGAGATCTATGCGATATGGCCGAGAAATGTAATTTTGATGTTAACTCCCAAACCGCTGCGCAGAAGTCAACCAAACTTCACCCATTAGTGTATTGTATCATAATCTAGTAGTTACATTTAAAAATTTTGTTCTAGGACATTTTGTTTGAACGCAATCATCAAACTTAATTAAAAAAGTCATTTAAGCCTTTTCACAGTGAGATCTATGCGATATGGCCGAGAAATGTAATTTTGATGTTAACTCCCAAACCGCTGCGCAGAAGTCAACCAAACTTCACCCATTAGTGTATTGTATCACAATCTAGTAGTTACATGTGGAAATTTGGTTATAGGACATTTGATTTGAGCGCAATCCTCAAACTTAGGTCAAAAAAGCCATTTAAGCCTTTTCACAGTGAGATCTATGCGATATGGCCGAGAAATGTAATTTTGATGTTAACTCCCAAACCGCTGCGCAGAAGTCAACCAAACTTCACCCAATAGTGTATTGTATCACAATCTAGTAGTTACATTTGAAAATTTTGTTCTAGGAAATTTTGTTTGAGCGCAATCATCAAACTTAATTAAAAAAGTCATTTAAGCCTTTTCACAGTGAGATCTATGCGATATGGCCGAGAAATGTAATTTTGATGTTAACTCCCAAACCGCTGCGCAGAAGTCAACCAAACTTCACCCAATAGTGTATTGTATCACAATCTAGTAGTTACATTTGAAAATTTTGTTCTAGAAAATTTTGTTTGAGCGCAATCATCAAACTTAATTAAAAAAGTCATTTAAGCCTTTTCACAGTGAGATCTATGCGATATGGCCGAGAAATGTAATTTTGATGTTAACTCCCAAACCGCTGCGCAGAAGTCAACCAAACTTCACCCATTAGTGTATTTTATCACAATCTAGTAGTTACATGTGGAAATTTGGTTCTAGGACATTTGATTTGAGCGCAATCCTCAAACTTAGGTCAAAAAAGCCATTTAAGCCTTTTCACAGTGAGATCTATGCGATATGGCCGAGAAATGTAATTTTGATGTTAACTCCCAAACCGCTGCGCAGAAGTCAACCAAACTTCACCCAATAGTGTATTGTATCACAATCTAGTAGTTACATTTAAAAATTTTGTTCTAGGACATTTTGTTTGAACGCAATCATCAAACTTAATTAAAAAAGTCATTTAAGCCTTTTCACAGTGAGATCTATGCGATATGGCAGAGAAATGTAATTTTGATGTTAACTCCCAAACCGCTGCGCAGAAGTCAACCAAACTTCACCCATTAGTGTATTGTATCACAATCTAGTAGTTACATGTGGAAATTTGGTTATAGGACATTTGATTTGAGCGCAATCCTCAAACTTAGGTCAAAAAAGCCATTTAAGCCTTTTCACAGTGAGATCTATGCGATATGGCCGAGAAATGTAATTTTGATGTTAACTCCCAAACCGCTGCGCAGAAGTCAACCAAACTTCACCCAATAGTGTATTGTATCACAATCTAGTAGTTACATTTGAAAATTTTGTTCTAGGAAATTTTGTTTGAGCGCAATCATCAAACTTAATTAAAAAAGTCATTTAAGCCTTTTCACAGTGAGATCTATGCGATATGGCCGAGAAATGTAATTTTGATGTTAACTCCCAAACCGCTGCGCAGAAGTCAACCAAACTTCACCCATTAGTGTATTTTATCACAATCTAGTAGTTACATGTGGAAATTTGGTTCTAGGACATTTGATTTGAGCGCAATCCTCAAACTTAGGTCAAAAAAGCCATTTAAGCCTTTTCACAGTGAGATCTATGCGATATGGCCGAGAAATGTAATTTTGATGTTAACTCCCAAACCGCTGCGCAGAAGTCAACCAAACTTCACCCAATAGTGTATTGTATCACATTCTAGTAGTTACATTTGAAAATTTTGTTCTAGGACATTTGGTTTGAGCGCAATCCTCAAACTTAGGTCAAAAAAGCCATTTAAGCCTTTTCACAGTGAGATCTATGCGATATGGCCGAGAAATGTAATTTTGATGTTAACTCCCAAACCGCTGCGCAGAAGTCAACCAAACTTCACCCAATAGTGTATTGTATCACAATCTAGTAGTTACATTTGAAAATTTTGTTCTAGGACATTTTGTTTGAACGCAATCATCAAACAATTAAAAAAGTCATTTAAGCCTTTTCACAGTGAGATCTATGCGATATGGCCGAGAAATGTAATTTTGATGTTAACTCCCAAACCGCTGCGCAGAAGTCAACCAAACTTCACCCAATAGTGTATTGTATCACAATCTAGTAGTTACATTTGAAAATTTTGTTCTAGGACATTTTGTTTGAACGCAATCATCAAACTTAATTAAAAAAGTCATTTAAGCCTTTTCACAGTGAGATCTATGCGATATGGCCGAGAAATGTAATTTTGATGTTAACTCCCAAACCGCTGCGCAGAAGTCAACCAAACTTCACCCAATAGTGTATTGTATCACAATCTAGTAGTTACATTTGAAAATTTTGTTCTAGGACATTTTGTTTGAGCGCAATCCTCAAACTTAGGTCAAAAAAGCCATTTAAGCCTTTTCACAGTGAGATCTATGCGATATGGCCGAGAAATGTAATTTTGATGTTAACTCCCAAACCGCTGCGCAGAAGTCAACCAAACTTCACCCAATAGTGTATTGTATCACAATCTAGTATTTACATTTGAAAATTTTGTTCTAGGAAATTTTGTTTGAGCGCAATCATCAAACTTAATTAAAAAAGTCATTTAAGCCTTTTCACAGTGAGATCTATGCGATATGGCCGAGAAATGTAATTTTGATGTTAACTCCCAAACCGCTGCGCAGAAGTCAACCAAACTTCACCCATTAGTGTATTTTATCACAATCTAGTAGTTACATGTGGAAATTTGGTTCTAGGACATTTGATTTGAGCGCAATCCTGAAACTTAGGTCAAAAAAGCCATTTAAGCCTTTTCACAGTGAGATCTATGCGATATGGCCGAGAAATGTAATTTTGATGTTCACCCCCAAACCGCTGCGCAGAAGTCAACCAAACTTCACCCAATAGTGTATTGTATCACATTCTAGTAGTTACATTTGAAAATTTCGTTCTAGGACATTTGGTTTGAGCGCAATCCTCAAACTTAGGTCAAAAAAGCCATTTAAGCCTTTTCACAGTGAGATCTATGCGATATGGCCGAGAAATGTAATTTTGATGTTAACTCCCAAACCGCTGCGCAGAAGTCAACCAAACTTCACCCAATAGTGTATTGTATCACAATCTAGTAGGTACATTTGAAAATTTTGTTCTAGGACATTTTGTTTGAGCGCAATCCTCAAACTTAGGTCAAAAAAGCCATTTAAGCCTTTTCACAGTGAGATCTATGCGATATGGCCGAGAAATGTAATTTTGATGTTAACTCCCAAACCGCTGCGCAGAAGTCAACCAAACTTCACCCAATAGTGTATTGTATCACAATCTAGTAGTTACATTTAAAAATTTTGTTCTAGGAAATTTTGTTTGAGCGCAATCATCAAACTTAATTAAAAAAGTCATTTAAGCCTTTTCACAGTGAGATCTATGCGATATGGCCGAGAAATGTAATTTTGATGTTAACTCCCAAACCGCTGCGCAGAAGTCAACCAAACTTCACCCATTAGTGTATTGTATCATAATCTAGTAATTACATGTGGAAATTTGGTTCTAGGACATTTGATTTGAGCGCAATCCTCAAACTTAGGTCAAAAAAGCCATTTAAGCCTTTTCACAGTGAGATCTATGCGATATGGCCGAGAAATGTAATTTTGATGTTAACTCCCAAACCGCTGCGCAGAAGTCAACCAAACTTCACCCAATAGTGTATTGTATCACAATCTAGTAGTTACATTTGAAAATTTTGTTCTAGGAAATTTTGTTTGAGCGCAATCATCAAACTTAATTAAAAAAGTCATTTAAGCCTTTTCACAGTGAGATCTATGCGATATGGCCGAGAAATGTAATTTTGATGTTAACTCCCAAACCGCTGCGCAGAAGTCAACCAAACTTCACCCATTAGTGTATTTTATCACAATCTAGTAGTTACATGTGGAAATTTGGTTCTAGGACATTTGATTTGAGCGCAATCCTCAAACTTAGGTCAAAAAAGCCATTTAAGCCTTTTCACAGTGAGATCTATGCGATATGGCCGAGAAATGTAATTTTGATGTTCACTCCCAAACCGCTGCGCAGAAGTCAACCAAACTTCACCCAATAGTGTATTGTATCACATTCTAGTAGTTACATTTGAAAATTTCGTTCTAGGACATTTGGTTTGAGCGCAATCCTCAAACTTATGTCAAAAAAGCCATTTAAGCCTTTTCACAGTGAGATCTATGCGATATGGCCGAGAAATGTAATTTTGATGTTAACTCCCAAACCGCTGCGCAGAAGTCAACCAAACTTCACCCAATAGTGTATTGTATCACAATCTAGTAGTTACATTTGAAAATTTTGTTCTAGGAAATTTTGTTTGAGCGCAATCATCAAACTTAATTAAAAAAGTCATTTAAGCCTTTTCACAGTGAGATCTATGCGATATGGCCGAGAAATGTAATTTTGATGTTAACTCCCAAACCGCTGCGCAGAAGTCAACCAAACTTCACCCATTAGTGTATTTTATCACAATCTAGTAGTTACATGTGGAAATTTGGTTCTAGGACATTTGATTTGAGCGCAATCCTCAAACTTAGGTCAAAAAAGCCATTTAAGCCTTTTCACAGTGAGATCTATGCGATATGGCCGAGAAATGTAATTTTGATATTAACTCCCAAACCGCTGCGCAGAAGTCAACCAAACTTCACCCAATAGTGTATTGTATCACATTCTAGTAGTTACATTTTAAAATTTCGTTCTAGGACATTTGGTTTGAGCGCAATCCTCAAACTTAGGTCAAAAAAGCCATTTAAGCCTTTTCACAGTGAGATCTATGCGATATGGCCGAGAAATGTAATTTTGATGTTAACTCCCAAACCGCTGCGCAGAAGTCAACCAAACTTCACCCAATAGTGTATTGTATCACAATCTAGTAGTTACATTTGAAAATTTTGTTCTAGGAAATTTTGTTTGAGCGCAATCATCAAACTTAATTAAAAAAGTCATTTAAGCCTTTTCACAGTGAGATCTATGCGATATGGCCGAGAAATGTAATTTTGATGTTAACTCCCAAACCGCTGCGCAGAAGTCAACCAAACTTCACCCATTAGTGTATTTTATCACAATCTAGTAGTTACATGTGGAAATTTGGTTCTAGGACATTTGATTTGAGCGCAATCCTCAAACTTAGGTCAAAAAAGCCATTTAAGCCTTTTCACAGTGAGATCTATGCGATATGGCCGAGAAATGTAATTTTGATGTTAACTCCCAAACCGCTGCGCAGAAGTCAACCAAACTTCACCCAATAGTGTATTGTATCACATTCTAGTAGTTACATTTTAAAATTTCGTTCTAGGACATTTGGTTTGAGCGCAATCCTCAAACTTAGGTCAAAAAAGCCATTTAAGCCTTTTCACAGTGAGATCTATGCGATATGGCCGAGAAATGTAATTTTGATGTTAACTCCCAAACCGCTGCGCAGAAGTCAACCAAACTTCACCCAATAGTGTATTGTATCACAATCTAGTAGTTACATTTGAAAATTTTGTTCTAGGACATTTTGTTTGAACGCAATCATCAAACTTAATTAAAAAAGTCATTTAAGCCTTTTCACAGTGAGATCTATGCGATATGGCCGAGAAATGTAAATTTGATGTTAACTCCCAAACCGCTGCGCAGAAGTCAACCAAACTTCACCCAATAGTGTATTGTATCACAATCTAGTAGTTACATTTGAAAATTTTGTTCTAGGACATTTTGTTTGAGCGCAATCCTCAAACTTAGGTCAAAAAAGCCATTTAAGCCTTTTCACAGTGAGATCTATGCGATATGGCCGAGAAATGTAATTTTGATGTTAACTCCCAAACCGCTGCGCAGAAGTCAACCAAACTTCACCCAATAGTGTATTGTATCACAATCTAGTAGTTACATTTGAAAATTTTGTTCTAGGACATTTTGTTTGAACGCAATCATCAAACTTAATTAAAAAAGTCATTTAAGCCTTTTCACAGTGAGATCTATGCGATATGGCCGAGAAATGTAATTTTGATGTTAACTCCCAAACCGCTGCGCAGAAGTCAACCAAACTTCACCCAATAGTGTATTGTATCACAATCTAGTAGTTACATTTGAAAATTTTGTTCTAGGAAATTTTGTTTGAGCGCAATCATCAAACTTAATTAAAAAAGTCATTTAAGCCTTTTCACAGTGAGATCTATGCGATATGGCCGAGAAATGTAATTTTGATGTTAACTCCCAAACCGCTGCGCAGAAGTCAACCAAACTTCACCCATTAGTGTATTTTATCACAATCTAGTAGTTACATGTGGAAATTTGGTTCTAGGACATTTGATTTGAGCGCAATCCTCAAACTTAGGTCAAAAAAGCCATTTAAGCCTTTTCACAGTGAGATCTATGCGATATGGCCGAGAAATGTAATTTTGATGTTAACTCCCAAACCGCTGCGCAGAAGTCAACCAAACTTCACCCAATAGTGTATTGTATCACAATCTAGTAGTTACATTTAAAAATTTTGTTCTAGGACATTTTGTTTGAACGCAATCATCAAACTTAATTAAAAAAGTCATTTAAGACTTTTCACAGTGAGATCTATGCGATATGGCCGAGAAATGTAATTTTGATGTTAACTCCCAAACCGCTGCGCAGAAGTCAACCAAACTTCACCCATTAGTGTATTGTATCACAATCTAGTAGTTACATGTGGAAATTTGGTTCTAGGACATTTGATTTGAGCGCAATCCTCAAACTTAGGTCAAAAAAGCCATTTAAGCCTTTTCACAGTGAGATCTATGCGATATGGCCGAGAAATGTAATTTTGATGTTAACTCCCAAACCGCTGCGCAGAAGTCAACCAAACTTCACCCAATAGTGTATTGTATCACAATCTAGTAGTTACATTTAAAAATTTTGTTCTAGGACATTTTGTTTGAACGCAATCATCAAACTTAATTAAAAAAGTCATTTAAGCCTTTTCACAGTGAGATCTATGCGATATGGCCGAGAAATGTAATTTTGATGTTAACTCCCAAACCGCTGCGCAGAAGTCAACCAAACTTCACCCAATAGTGTATTGTATCACAATCTAGTAGTTACATTTGAAAATTTTGTTCTAGGAAATTTTGTTTGAGCGCAATCATCAAACTTAATTAAAAAAGTCATTTAAGCCTTTTCACAGTGAGATCTATGCGATATGGCCGAGAAATGTAATTTTGATGTTAACTCCCAAACCGCTGCGCAGAAGTCAACCAAACTTCACCCATTAGTGTATTTTATCACAGTCTAGTAGTTACATGTGGAAATTTGGTTCTAGGACATTTGATTTGAGCGCAATCCTCAAACTTAGGTCAAAAAAGCCATTTAAGCTTTTTCACAGTGAGATCTATGCGATATGGCCGAGAAATGTAATTTTGATGTTCACTCCCAAACCGCTGCGCAGAAGTCAACCAAACTTCACCCAATAGTGTATTGTATCACAATCTAGTAGTTACATTTGAAAATTTTGTTCCAGGAAATTTTGTTTGAGCGCAATCATCAAACTTAATTAAAAAAGTCATTTAAGCCTTTTCACAGTGAGATCTATTTGATATGGCCGAGAAATGTAATTTTGATGTTAACTCCCAAACCGCTGCGCAGAAGTCAACCAAACTTCACCCATTAGTGTATTTTATCACAATCTAGTAGTTACATGTGGAAATTTGGTTCTAGGACATTTGATTTGAGCGCAATCCTCAAACTTAGGTCAAAAAAGCCATTTAAGCCTTTTCACAGTGAGATCTATGCGATATGGCCGAGAAATGTAATTTTGATGTTAACTCCCAAACCGCTGCGCAGAAGTCAACCAAACTTCACCCAATAGTGTATTGTATCACATTCTAGTAGTTACATTTGAAAATTTCGTTCTAGGACATTTGGTTTGAGCGCAATCCTCAAACTTAGGTCAAAAAAGCCATTTAAGCCTTTTCACAGTGAGATCTATGCGATATGGCCGAGAAATGTAATTTTGATGTTAACTCCCAAACCGCTGCGCAGAAGTCAACCAAACTTCACCCAATAGTGTATTGTATCAGAATCTAGTAGTTACATTTGAAAATTTTGTTCTAGGAAATTTTGTTTGAGCGCAATCATCAAACTTAATTAAAAAAGTCATTTAAGCCTTTTCACAGCGAGATCTATGCGATATGGCCGAGAAATGTAATTTTGATGTTAACTCCCAAACCGCTGCGCAGAAGTCAACCAAACTTCACCCATTAGTGTATTGTATCACAATCTAGTAGTTACATTTGGAAATTTGGTTCTAGGAAATTTTGTTTGAGCGCAATCATCAAACTTAATTAAAAAAGTCATTTAAGCCTTTTAACAGTGAGATCTATGCGATATGGCCGAGAAATGTAATTTTGATGTTAACTCCCAAACCGCTGCGCAGAAGTCAACCAAACTTCACCCATTAGTGTATTGTATCACATTCTAGTAGTTACATTTGAAAATTTCGTTCTAGGACATTTGGTTTGAGCGCAATCCTCAAACTTAGGTCAAAAAAGCCATTCAAGCCTTTTCACAGTGAGATCTATGCGATATGGCCGAGAAATGTAATTTTGATGTTAACTCTCAAACCGCTGCGCAGAAGTCAACCAAACTTCACCCAATAGTGTATTGTATCACAATCTAGTAGTTACATTTGAAAATTTTGTTCTAGGACATTTTGTTTGAACGCAATCATCAAACTTAATTAAAAAAGTCATTTAAGCCTTTTCACAGTGAGATCTATGCGATATGGCCGAGAAATGTAATTTTGATGTTAACTCCCAAACCGCTGCGCAGAAGTCAACCAAACTTCACCCAATAGTGTATTGTATCACAATCTAGTAGTTACATGTGGAAATTTGGTTCTAGGACATTTGATTTGAGCGCAATCCTCAAACTTAGGTCAAAAAAGCCATTTAAGCCTTTTCACAGTGAGATCTATGCGATATGGCCGAGAAATGTAATTTTGATGTTAACTCCCAAACCGCTGCGCAGAAGTCAACCAAACTTCACCCAATAGTGTATTGTATCACAATCTAGTAGTTACATTTAAAAATTTTGTTCTAGGACATTTTGTTTGAACGCAATCATCAAACTTAATTAAAAAAGTCATTTAAGCCTTTTCACAGTGAGATCTATGCGATATGGCCGAGAAATGTAATTTTGATGTTAACTCCCAAACCGCTGCGCAGAAGTCAACCAAACTTCACCCATTAGTGTATTGTATCACAATCTAGTAGTTACATGTGGAAATTTGGTTCTAGGACATTTGATTTGAGCGCAATCCTCAAACTTAGGTCAAAAAAGCCATTTAAGCCTTTTCACAGTGAGATCTATGCGATATGGCCGAGAAATGTAATTTTGATGTTAACTCCCAAACCGCTGCGCAGAAGTCAACCAAACTTCACCCAATAGTGTATTGTATCACAATCTAGTAGTTACATTTAAAAAATTTTGTTCTAGGACATTTTGTTTGAACGCAATCATCAAACTTAATTGAAAAAGTCATTTAAGCCTTTTCACAGTGAGATCTATGCGATATGGCCGAGAAATGTAATTTTGATGTTAACTCCCAAACCGCTGCGCAGAAGTCAACCAAACTTCACCCAATAGTGTATTGTATCACAATCTAGTAGTTACATTTGAAAATTTTGTTCTAGGAAATTTTGTTTGAGCGCAATCATCAAACTTAATTAAAAAAGTCATTTAAGCCTTTTCACAGTGAGATCTATGCGATATGGCCGAGAAATGTAATTTTGATGTTAACTCCCAAACCGCTGCGCAGAAGTCAACCAAACTTCACCCATTAGTGTATTTTATCACAATCTAGTAGTTACATGTGGAAATTTGGTTCTAGGACATTTGATTTGAGCGCAATCCTCAAACTTAGGTCAAAAAAGCCATTTAAGCCTTTTCACAGTGAGATCTATGCGATATGGCCGAGAAATGTAATTTTGATGTTAACTCCCAAACCGCTGCGCAGAAGTCAACCAAACTTCACCCAATAGTGTATTGTATCACATTCTAGTAGTTACATTTGAAAATTTCGTTCTAGGACATTTGGTTTGAGCGCAATCCTCAAACTTAGGTCAAAAAAGCCATTTAAGCCTTTTCACAGTGAGATCTATGCGATATGGCCGAGAAATGTAATTTTGATGTTAACTCCCAAACCGCTGCGCAGAAGTCAACCAAACTTCACCCAATAGTGTATTGTATCACAATCTAGTAGTTACATTTGAAAATTTTGTTCTAGGAAATTTTGTTTGAGCGCAATCATCAAACTTAATTAAAAAAGTCATTTAAGCCTTTTCACAGTGAGATCTATGCGATATGGCCGAGAAATGTAATTTTGATGTTAACTCCCAAACCGCTGCGCAGAAGTCAACCAAACTTCACCCATTAGTGTATTGTATCACAATCTAGTAGTTACATTTGGAAATTTGGTTCTAGGAAATTTTGTTTGAGCGCAATCATCAAACTTAATTAAAAAAGTCATTTAAGCCTTTTCACAGTGAGATCTATGCGATATGGCCGAGAAATGTAATTTTGATGTTAACTCCCAAACCGCTGCGCAGAAGTCAACCAAACTTCACCCAATAGTGTATTGTATCACATTCTAGTAGTTACATTTGAAAATTTCGTTCTAGGACATTTGGTTTGAGCGCAATCCTCAAACTTAGGTCAAAAAAGCCATTTAAGCCTTTTCACAGTGAGATCTATGCGATATGGCTGAGAAATGTAATTTTGATGTTAACTCTCAAACCGCTGCGCAGAAGTCAACCAAACTTCACCCAATAGTGTATTGTATCACAATCTAGTAGTTACATTTGAAAATTTTGTTCTAGGACATTTTGTTTGAACGCAATCATCAAACTTAATTAAAAAAGTCATTTAAGCCTTTTCACAGTGAGATCTATGCGATATGGCCGAGAAATGTAATTTTGATGTTAACTCCCAAACCGCTGCGCAGAAGTCAACCAAACTTCACCCAATAGTGTATTGTATCACAATCTAGTAGTTACATTTGAAAATTTTGTTCTAGAAAATTTTGTTTGAGCGCAATCATCAAACTTAATTAAAAAAGTCATTTAAGCCTTTTCACAGTGAGATCTATGCGATATGGCCGAGAAATGTAATTTTGATGTTAACTCCCAAACCGCTGCGCAGAAGTCAACCAAACTTCACCCATTAGTGTATTTTATCACAATCTAGTAGTTACATGTGGAAATTTGGTTCTAGGACATTTGATTTGAGCGCAATCCTCAAACTTAGGTCAAAAAAGCCATTTAAGCCTTTTCACAGTGAGATCTATGCGATATGGCCGAGAAATGTAATTTTGATGTTAACTCCCAAACCGCTGCGCAGAAGTCAACCAAACTTCACCCAATAGTGTATTGTATCACAATCTAGTAGTTACATTTAAAAATTTTGTTCTAGGACATTTTGTTTGAACGCAATCATCAAACTTAATTAAAAAAGTCATTTAAGCCTTTTCACAGTGAGATCTATGCGATATGGCCGAGAAATGTAATTTTGATGTTAACTCCCAAACCGCTGCGCAGAAGTCAACCAAACTTCACCCATTAGTGTATTGTATCACAATCTAGTAGTTACATGTGGAAATTTGGTTATAGGACATTTGATTTGAGCGCAATCCTCAAACTTAGGTCAAAAAAGCCATTTAAGCCTTTTCACAGTGAGATCTATGCGATATGGCCGAGAAATGTAATTTTGATGTTAACTCCCAAACCGCTGCGCAGAAGTCAACCAAACTTCACCCAATAGTGTATTGTATCACAATCTAGTAGTTACATTTGAAAATTTTGTTCTAGGAAATTTTGTTTGAGCGCAATCATCAAACTTAATTAAAAAAGTCATTTAAGCCTTTTCACAGTGAGATCTATGCGATATGGCCGAGAAATGTAATTTTGATAACTCCCAAACCGCTGCGCAGAAGTCAACCAAACTTCACCCAATAGTGTATTGTATCACATTCTAGTAGTTACATTTGAAAATTTCGTTCTAGGACATTTGGTTTGAGCGCAATCCTCAAACTTAGGTCAAAAAAGCCATTTAAGCCTTTTCACAGTGAGATCTATGCGATATGGCCGAGAAATGTAATTTTGATGTTAACTCCCAAACCGCTGCGCAGAAGTCAACCAAACTTCACCCAATAGTGTATTGTATCACAATCTAGTAGTTACATTTGAAAATTTTGTTCTAGGACATTTTGTTTGAACGCAATCATCAAACTTAATTAAAAAAGTCATTTAAGCCTTTTCACAGTGAGATCTATGCGATATGGCCGAGAAATGTAATTTTGATGTTAACTCCCAAACCGCTGCGCAGAAGTCAACCAAACTTCACCCAATAGTGTATTGTATCACAATCTAGTAGTTACATTTGAAAATTTTGTTCTAGGACATTTTGTTTGAACGCAATCATCAAACTTAATTAAAAAAGTCATTTAAGCCTTTTCACAGTGAGATCTATGCGATATGGCCGAGAAATGTAATTTTGATGTTAACTCCCAAACCGCTGCGCAGAAGTCAACCAAACTTCACCCAATAGTGTATTGTATCACAATCTAGTAGTTACATTTGAAAATTTTGTTCTAGGACATTTTGTTTGAGCGCAATCCTCAAACTTAGGTCAAAAAAGCCATTTAAGCCTTTTCACAGTGAGATCTATGCGATATGGCCGAGAAATGTAATTTTGATGTTAACTCCCAAACCGCTGCGCAGAAGTCAACCAAACTTCACCCAATAGTGTATTGTATCACAATCTAGTAGTTACATTTGAAAATTTTGTTCTAGGAAATTTTGTTTGAGCGCAATCATCAAACTTAATTAAAAAAGTCATTTAAGCCTTTTCACAGTGAGATCTATGCGATATGGCCGAGAAATGTAATTTTGATGTTAACTCCCAAACCGCTGCGCAGAAGTCAACCAAACTTCACCCATTAGTGTATTGTATCATAATCTAGTAATTACATGTGGAAATTTGGTTCTAGGACATTTGATTTGAGCGCAATCCTCAAACTTAGGTCAAAAAAGCCATTTAAGCCTTTTCACAGTGAGATCTATGCGATATGGCCGAGAAATGTAATTTTGATGTTAACTCCCAAACCGCTGCGCAGAAGTCAACCAAACTTCACCCAATAGTGTATTGTATCACAATCTAGTAGTTACATTTAAAAATTTTGTTCTAGGACATTTTGTTTGAACGCAATCATCAAACTTAATTAAAAAAGTCATTTAAGCCTTTTCACAGTGAGATCTATGCGATATGGCCGAGAAATGTAATTTTGATGTTAACTCCCAAACCGCTGCGCAGAAGTCAACCAAACTTCACCCATTAGTGTATTGTATCACAATCTAGTAGTTACATGTGGAAATTTGGTTATAGGACATTTGATTTGAGCGCAATCCTCAAACTTAGGTCAAAAAAGCCATTTAAGCCTTTTCACAGTGAGATCTATGCGATATGGCCGAGAAATGTAATTTTGATGTTAACTCCCAAACCGCTGCGCAGAAGTCAACCAAACTTCACCCAATAGTGTATTGTATCACAATCTAGTAGTTACATTTGAAAATTTTGTTCTAGGAAATTTTGTTTGAGCGCAATCATCAAACTTAATTAAAAAAGTCATTTAAGCCTTTTCACAGTGAGATCTATGCGATATGGCCGAGAAATGTAATTTTGATGTTAACTCCCAAACCGCTGCGCAGAAGTCAACCAAACTTCACCCAATAGTGTATTGTATCACAATCTAGTAGTTACATTTGAAAATTTTGTTCTAGAAAATTTTGTTTGAGCGCAATCATCAAACTTAATTAAAAAAGTCATTTAAGCCTTTTCACAGTGAGATCTATGCGATATGGCCGAGAAATGTAATTTTGATGTTAACTCCCAAACCGCTGCGCAGAAGTCAACCAAACTTCACCCATTAGTGTATTTTATCACAATCTAGTAGTTACATGTGGAAATTTGGTTCTAGGACATTTGATTTGAGCGCAATCCTCAAACTTAGGT
Source organism: Corythoichthys intestinalis (assembly GCF_030265065.1). NCBI lineage: Eukaryota > Metazoa > Chordata > Actinopteri > Syngnathiformes > Syngnathidae > Corythoichthys > Corythoichthys intestinalis. The sequence continues at coordinate 48,716,976 of NC_080411.1, read as the reverse complement.
CAAAAAAGCCATTTAAGCCTTTTCACAGTGAGATCTATGCGATATGGCCGAGAAATGTAATTTTGATGTTAACTCCCAAACCGCTGCGCAGAAGTCAACCAAACTTCACCCAATAGTGTATTGTATCACAATCTAGTAGTTACATTTAAAAATTTTGTTCTAGGACATTTTGTTTGAACGCAATCATCAAACTTAATTAAAAAAGTCATTTAAGCCTTTTCACAGTGAGATCTATGCGATATGGCCGAGAAATGTAATTTTGATGTTAACTCCCAAACCGCTGCGCAGAAGTCAACCAAACTTCACCCATTAGTGTATTGTATCACAATCTAGTAGTTACATGTGGAAATTTGGTTATAGGACATTTGATTTGAGCGCAATCCTCAAACTTAGGTCAAAAAAGCAATTTAAGCCTTTTCACAGTGAGATCTATGCGATATGGCCGAGAAATGTAATTTTGATGTTAACTCCCAAACCGCTGCGCAGAAGTCAACCAAACTTCACCCAATAGTGTATTGTATCACAATCTAGTAGTTACATTTGAAAATTTTGTTCTAGGAAATTTTGTTTGAGCGCAATCATCAAACTTAATTAAAAAAGTCATTTAAGCCTTTTCACAGTGAGATCTATGCGATATGGCCGAGAAATGTAATTTTGATGTTAACTCCCAAACCGCTGCGCAGAAGTCAACCAAACTTCACCCATTAGTGTATTTTATCACAATCTAGTAGTTACATGTGGAAATTTGGTTCTAGGACATTTGATTTGAGCGCAATCCTCAAACTTAGGTCAAAAAAGCCATTTAAGCCTTTTCACAGTGAGATCTATGCGATATGGCCGAGAAATGTAATTTTGATGTTAACTCCCAAACCGCTGCGCAGAAGTCAACCAAACTTCACCCAATAGTGTATTGTATCACATTCTAGTAGTTACATTTGAAAATTTTGTTCTAGGACATTTGGTTTGAGCGCAATCCTCAAACTTAGGTCAAAAAAGCCATTTAAGCCTTTTCACAGTGAGATCTATGCGATATGGCCGAGAAATGTAATTTTGATGTTAACTCCCAAACCGCTGCGCAGAAGTCAACCAAACTTCACCCAATAGTGTATTGTATCACAATCTAGTAGTTACATTTGAAAATTTTGTTCTAGGACATTTTGTTTGAACGCAATCATCAAACAATTAAAAAAGTCATTTAAGCCTTTTCACAGTGAGATCTATGCGATATGGCCGAGAAATGTAATTTTGATGTTAACTCCCAAACCGCTGCGCAGAAGTCAACCAAACTTCACCCAATAGTGTATTGTATCACAATCTAGTAGTTACATTTGAAAATTTTGTTCTAGGACATTTTGTTTGAACGCAATCATCAAACTTAATTAAAAAAGTCATTTAAGCCTTTTCACAGTGAGATCTATGCGATATGGCCGAGAAATGTAATTTTGATGTTAACTCCCAAACCGCTGCGCAGAAGTCAACCAAACTTCACCCAATAGTGTATTGTATCACAATCTAGTAGTTACATTTGAAAATTTTGTTCTAGGACATTTTGTTTGAGCGCAATCCTCAAACTTAGGTCAAAAAAGCCATTTAAGCCTTTTCACAGTGAGATCTATGCGATATGGCCGAGAAATGTAATTTTGATGTTAACTCCCAAACCGCTGCGCAGAAGTCAACCAAACTTCACCCAATAGTGTATTGTATCACAATCTAGTATTTACATTTGAAAATTTTGTTCTAGGAAATTTTGTTTGAGCGCAATCATCAAACTTAATTAAAAAAGTCATTTAAGCCTTTTCACAGTGAGATCTATGCGATATGGCCGAGAAATGTAATTTTGATGTTAACTCCCAAACCGCTGCGCAGAAGTCAACCAAACTTCACCCATTAGTGTATTGTATCATAATCTAGTAATTACATGTGGAAATTTGGTTCTAGGACATTTGATTTGAGCGCAATCCTCAAACTTAGGTCAAAAAAGCCATTTAAGCCTTTTCACAGTGAGATCTATGCGATATGGCCGAGAAATGTAATTTTGATGTTAACTCCCAAACCGCTGCGCAGAAGTCAACCAAACTTCACCCAATAGTGTATTGTATCACAATCTAGTAGTTACATTTAAAAATTTTGTTCTAGGACATTTTGTTTGAACGCAATCATCAAACTTAATTAAAAAAGTCATTTAAGCCTTTTCACAGTGAGATCTATGCGATATGGCCGAGAAATGTAATTTTGATGTTAACTCCCAAACCGCTGCGCAGAAGTCAACCAAACTTCACCCATTAGTGTATTGTATCACAATCTAGTAGTTACATGTGGAAATTTGGTTCTAGGACATTTGATTTGAGCGCAATCCTCAAACTTAGGTCAAAAAAGCCATTTAAGCCTTTTCACAGTGAGATCTATGCGATATGGCCGAGAAATGTAATTTTGATGTTAACTCCCAAACCGCTGCGCAGAAGTCAACCAAACTTCACCCAATAGTGTATTGTATCACAATCTAGTAGTTACATTTGAAAATTTTGTTCTAGGAAATTTTGTTTGAGCGCAATCATCAAACTTAATTAAAAAAGTCATTTAAGCCTTTTCACAGTGAGATCTATGCGATATGGCCGAGAAATGTAATTTTGATGTTAACTCCCAAACCGCTGCGCAGAAGTCAACCAAACTTCACCCATTAGTGTATTTTATCACAATCTAGTAGTTACATGTGGAAATTTGGTTCTAGGACATTTGATTTGAGCGCAATCCTGAAACTTAGGTCAAAAAAGCCATTTAAGCCTTTTCACAGTGAGATCTATGCGATATGGCCGAGAAATGTAATTTTGATGTTCACTCCCAAACCGCTGCGCAGAAGTCAACCAAACTTCACCCAATAGTGTATTGTATCACATTCTAGTAGTTACATTTGAAAATTTCGTTCTAGGACATTTGGTTTGAGCGCAATCCTCAAACTTATGTCAAAAAAGCCATTTAAGCCTTTTCACAGTGAGATCTATGCGATATGGCCGAGAAATGTAATTTTGATGTTAACTCCCAAACCGCTGCGCAGAAGTCAACCAAACTTCACCCAATAGTGTATTGTATCACAATCTAGTAGTTACATTTGAAAATTTTGTTCTAGGAAATTTTGTTTGAGCGCAATCATCAAACTTAATTAAAAAAGTCATTTAAGCCTTTTCACAGTGAGATCTATGCGATATGGCCGAGAAATGTAATTTTGATGTTAACTCCCAAACCGCTGCGCAGAAGTCAACCAAACTTCACCCATTAGTGTATTTTATCACAATCTAGTAGTTACATGTGGAAATTTGGTTCTAGGACATTTGATTTGAGCGCAATCCTCAAACTTAGGTCAAAAAAGCCATTTAAGCCTTTTCACAGTGAGATCTATGCGATATGGCCGAGAAATGTAATTTTGATGTTAACTCCCAAACCGCTGCGCAGAAGTCAACCAAACTTCACCCAATAGTGTATTGTATCACATTCTAGTAGTTACATTTTAAAATTTCGTTCTAGGACATTTGGTTTGAGCGCAATCCTCAAACTTAGGTCAAAAAAGCCATTTAAGCCTTTTCACAGTGAGATCTATGCGATATGGCCGAGAAATGTAATTTTGATGTTAACTCCCAAACCGCTGCGCAGAAGTCAACCAAACTTCACCCAATAGTGTATTGTATCACAATCTAGTAGTTACATTTGAAAATTTTGTTCTAGGACATTTTGTTTGAACGCAATCATCAAACTTAATTAAAAAAGTCATTTAAGCCTTTTCACAGTGAGATCTATGCGATATGGCCGAGAAATGTAAATTTGATGTTAACTCCCAAACCGCTGCGCAGAAGTCAACCAAACTTCACCCAATAGTGTATTGTATCACAATCTAGTAGTTACATTTGAAAATTTTGTTCTAGGACATTTTGTTTGAGCGCAATCCTCAAACTTAGGTCAAAAAAGCCATTTAAGCCTTTTCACAGTGAGATCTATGCGATATGGCCGAGAAATGTAATTTTGATGTTAACTCCCAAACCGCTGCGCAGAAGTCAACCAAACTTCACCCAATAGTGTATTGTATCACAATCTAGTAGTTACATTTGAAAATTTTGTTCTAGGACATTTTGTTTGAACGCAATCATCAAACTTAATTAAAAAAGTCATTTAAGCCTTTTCACAGTGAGATCTATGCGATATGGCCGAGAAATGTAATTTTGATGTTAACTCCCAAACCGCTGCGCAGAAGTCAACCAAACTTCACCCATTAGTGTATTGTATCACAATCTAGTAGTTACATGTGGAAATTTGGTTATAGGACATTTGATTTGAGCGCAATCCTCAAACTTAGGTCAAAAAAGCCATTTAAGCCTTTTCACAGTGAGATCTATGCGATATGGCCGAGAAATGTAATTTTGATGTTAACTCCCAAACCGCTGCGCAGAAGTCAACCAAACTTCACCCAATAGTGTATTGTATCACAATCTAGTAGTTACATTTGAAAATTTTGTTCTAGGAAATTTTGTTTGAGCGCAATCATCAAACTTAATTAAAAAAGTCATTTAAGCCTTTTCACAGTGAGATCTATGCGATATGGCCGAGAAATGTAATTTTGATGTTAACTCCCAAACCGCTGCGCAGAAGTCAACCAAACTTCACCCATTAGTGTATTTTATCACAATCTAGTAGTTACATGTGGAAATTTGGTTCTAGGACATTTGATTTGAGCGCAATCCTCAAACTTAGGTCAAAAAAGCCATTTAAGCCTTTTCACAGTGAGATCTATGCGATATGGCCGAGAAATGTAATTTTGATGTTAACTCCCAAACCGCTGCGCAGAAGTCAACCAAACTTCACCCAATAGTGTATTGTATCACATTCTAGTAGTTACATTTGAAAATTTTGTTCTAGGACATTTGGTTTGAGCGCAATCCTCAAACTTAGGTCAAAAAAGCCATTTAAGCCTTTTCACAGTGAGATCTATGCGATATGGCCGAGAAATGTAAATTTGATGTTAACTCCCAAACCGCTGCGCAGAAGTCAACCAAACTTCACCCAATAGTGTATTGTATCACAATCTAGTAGTTACATTTGAAAATTTTGTTCTAGGACATTTTGTTTGAACGCAATCATCAAACTTAATTAAAAAAGTCATTTAAGCCTTTTCACAGTGAGATCTATGCGATATGGCCGAGAAATGTAATTTTGATGTTAACTCCCAAACCGCTGCGCAGAAGTCAACCAAACTTCACCCATTAGTGTATTGTATCACAATCTAGTAGTTACATGTGGAAATTTGGTTATAGGACATTTGATTTGAGCGCAATCCTCAAACTTAGGTCAAAAAAGCCATTTAAGCCTTTTCACAGTGAGATCTATGCGATATGGCCGAGAAATGTAATTTTGATGTTAACTCCCAAACCGCTGCGCAGAAGTCAACCAAACTTCACCCAATAGTGTATTGTATCACAATCTAGTAGTTACATTTGAAAATTTTGTTCTAGGAAATTTTGTTTGAGCGCAATCATCAAACTTAATTAAAAAAGTCATTTAAGCCTTTTCACAGTGAGATCTATGCGATATGGCCGAGAAATGTAATTTTGATGTTAACTCCCAAACCGCTGCGCAGAAGTCAACCAAACTTCACCCATTAGTGTATTTTATCACAATCTAGTAGTTACATGTGGAAATTTGGTTCTAGGACATTTGATTTGAGCGCAATCCTCAAACTTAGGTCAAAAAAGCCATTTAAGCCTTTTCACAGTGAGATCTATGCGATATGGCCGAGAAATGTAATTTTGATGTTAACTCCCAAACCGCTGCGCAGAAGTCAACCAAACTTCACCCAATAGTGTATTGTATCACATTCTAGTAGTTACATTTGAAAATTTTGTTCTAGGACATTTGGTTTGAGCGCAATCCTCAAACTTAGGTCAAAAAAGCCATTTAAGCCTTTTCACAGTGAGATCTATGCGATATGGCCGAGAAATGTAATTTTGATGTTAACTCCCAAACCGCTGCGCAGAAGTCAACCAAACTTCACCCAATAGTGTATTGTATCACAATCTAGTAGTTACATTTGAAAATTTTGTTCTAGGACATTTTGTTTGAACGCAATCATCAAACTTAATTAAAAAAGTCATTTAAGCCTTTTCACAGTGAGATCTATGCGATATGGCCAAGAAATGTAATTTTGATGTTAACTCCCAAACCGCTGCGCAGAAGTCAACCAAACTTCACCCAATAGTGTATTGTATCACAATCTAGTAGTTACATTTGAAAATTTTGTTCTAGGACATTTTGTTTGAACGCAATCATCAAACTTAATTAAAAAAGTCATTTAAGCCTTTTCACAGTGAGATCTATGCGATATGGCCGAGAAATGTAATTTTGATGTTAACTCCCAAACCGCTGCGCAGAAGTCAACCAAACTTCACCCAATAGTGTATTGTATCACAATCTAGTAGTTACATTTGAAAATTTTGTTCTAGGACATTTTGTTTGAGCGCAATCCTCAAACTTAGGTCAAAAAAGCCATTTAAGCCTTTTCACAGTGAGATCTATGCGATATGGCCGAGAAATGTAATTTTGATGTTAACTCCCAAACCGCTGCGCAGAAGTCAACCAAACTTCACCCAATAGTGTATTGTATCACAATCTAGTATTTACATTTGAAAATTTTGTTCTAGGAAATTTTGTTTGAGCGCAATCATCAAACTTAATTAAAAAAGTCATTTAAGCCTTTTCACAGTGAGATCTATGCGATATGGCCGAGAAATGTAATTTTGATGTTAACTCCCAAACCGCTGCGCAGAAGTCAACCAAACTTCACCCATTAGTGTATTGTATCATAATCTAGTAATTACATGTGGAAATTTGGTTCTAGGACATTTGATTTGAGCGCAATCCTCAAACTTAGGTCAAAAAAGCCATTTAAGCCTTTTCACAGTGAGATCTATGCGATATGGCCGAGAAATGTAATTTTGATGTTAACTCCCAAACCGCTGCGCAGAAGTCAACCAAACTTCACCCAATAGTGTATTGTATCACAATCTAGTAGTTACATTTGAAAATTTTGTTCTAGGAAATTTTGTTTGAGCGCAATCATCAAACTTAATTAAAAAAGTCATTTAAGCCTTTTCACAGTGAGATCTATGCGATATGGCCGAGAAATGTAATTTTGATGTTAACTCCCAAACCGCTGCGCAGAAGTCAACCAAACTTCACCCATTAGTGTATTTTATCACAATCTAGTAGTTACATGTGGAAATTTGGTTCTAGGACATTTGATTTGAGCGCAATCCTCAAACTTAGGTCAAAAAAGCCATTTAAGCCTTTTCACAGTGAGATCTATGCGATATGGCCGAGAAATGTAATTTTGATGTTAACTCCCAAACCGCTGCGCAGAAGTCAACCAAACTTCACCCAATAGTGTATTGTATCACATTCTAGTAGTTACATTTGAAAATTTTGTTCTAGGACATTTGGTTTGAGCGCAATCCTCAAACTTAGGTCAAAAAAGCCATTTAAGCCTTTTCACAGTGAGATCTATGCGATATGGCCGAGAAATGTAATTTTGATGTTAACTCCCAAACCGCTGCGCAGAAGTCAACCAAACTTCACCCAATAGTGTATTGTATCACAATCTAGTAGTTACATTTGAAAATTTTGTTCTAGGACATTTTGTTTGAACGCAATCATCAAACTTAATTAAAAAAGTCATTTAAGCCTTTTCACAGTGAGATCTATGCGATATGGCCGAGAAATGTAATTTTGATGTTAACTCCCAAACCGCTGCGCAGAAGTCAACCAAACTTCACCCAATAGTGTATTGTATCACAATCTAGTAGTTACATTTGAAAATTTTGTTCTAGGACATTTTGTTTGAACGCAATCATCAAACTTAATTAAAAAAGTCATTTAAGCCTTTTCACAGTGAGATCTATGCGATATGGCCGAGAAATGTAATTTTGATGTTAACTCCCAAACCGCTGCGCAGAAGTCAACCAAACTTCACCCAATAGTGTATTGTATCACAATCTAGTAGTTACATTTGAAAATTTTGTTCTAGGACATTTTGTTTGAGCGCAATCCTCAAACTTAGGTCAAAAAAGCCATTTAAGCCTTTTCACAGTGAGATCTATGCGATATGGCCGAGAAATGTAATTTTGATGTTAACTCCCAAACCGCTGCGCAGAAGTCAACCAAACTTCACCCAATAGTGTATTGTATCACAATCTAGTATTTACATTTGAAAATTTTGTTCTAGGAAATTTTGTTTGAGCGCAATCATCAAACTTAATTAAAAAAGTCATTTAAGCCTTTTCACAGTGAGATCTATGCGATATGGCCGAGAAATGTAATTTTGATGTTAACTCCCAAACCGCTGCGCAGAAGTCAACCAAACTTCACCCATTAGTGTATTGTATCATAATCTAGTAATTACATGTGGAAATTTGGTTCTAGGACATTTGATTTGAGCGCAATCCTCAAACTTAGGTCAAAAAAGCCATTTAAGCCTTTTCACAGTGAGATCTATGCGATATGGCCGAGAAATGTAATTTTGATGTTAACTCCCAAACCGCTGCGCAGAAGTCAACCAAACTTCACCCAATAGTGTATTGTATCACAATCTAGTAGTTACATTTGAAAATTTTGTTCTAGGACATTTTGTTTGAGCGCAATCCTCAAACTTAGGTCAAAAAAGCCATTTAAGCCTTTTCACAGTGAGATCTATGCGATATGGCCGAGAAATGTAATTTTGATGTTAACTCCCAAACCGCTGCGCAGAAGTCAACCAAACTTCACCCAATAGTGTATTGTATCACAATCTAGTAGTTACATTTGAAAATTTTGTTCTAGGAAATTTTGTTTGAGCGCAATCATCAAACTTAATTAAAAAAGTCATTTAAGCCTTTTCACAGTGAGATCTATGCGATATGGCCGAGAAATGTAATTTTGATGTTAACTCCCAAACCGCTGCGCAGAAGTCAACCAAACTTCACCCATTAGTGTATTGTATCATAATCTAGTAATTACATGTGGAAATTTGGTTCTAGGACATTTGATTTGAGCGCAATCCTCAAACTTAGGTCAAAAAAGCCATTTAAGCCTTTTCACAGTGAGATCTATGCGATATGGCCGAGAAATGTAATTTTGATGTTAACTCCCAAACCGCTGCGCAGAAGTCAACCAAACTTCACCCAATAGTGTATTGTATCACAATCTAGTAGTTACATTTAAAAATTTTGTTCTAGGACATTTTGTTTGAACGCAATCATCAAACTTAATTAAAAAAGTCATTTAAGCCTTTTCACAGTGAGATCTATGCGATATGGCCGAGAAATGTAATTTTGATGTTAACTCCCAAACCGCTGCGCAGAAGTCAACCAAACTTCACCCATTAGTGTATTGTATCACAATCTAGTAGTTACATGTGGAAATTTGGTTATAGGACATTTGATTTGAGCGCAATCCTCAAACTTAGGTCAAAAAAGCCATTTAAGCCTTTTCACAGTGAGATCTATGCGATATGGCCGAGAAATGTAATTTTGATGTTAACTCCCAAACCGCTGCGCAGAAGTCAACCAAACTTCACCCAATAGTGTATTGTATCACAATCTAGTAGTTACATTTGAAAATTTTGTTCTAGGAAATTTTGTTTGAGCGCAATCATCAAACTTAATTAAAAAAGTCATTTAAGCCTTTTCACAGTGAGATCTATGCGATATGGCCGAGAAATGTAATTTTGATGTTAACTCCCAAACCGCTGCGCAGAAGTCAACCAAACTTCACCCATTAGTGTATTTTATCACAATCTAGTAGTTACATGTGGAAATTTGGTTCTAGGACATTTGATTTGAGCGCAATCCTCAAACTTAGGTCAAAAAAGCCATTTAAGCCTTTTCACAGTGAGATCTATGCGATATGGCCGAGAAATGTAATTTTGATGTTCACTCCCAAACCGCTGCGCAGAAGTCAACCAAACTTCACCCAATAGTGTATTGTATCACATTCTAGTAGTTACATTTGAAAATTTCGTTCTAGGACATTTGGTTTGAGCGCAATCCTCAAACTTATGTCAAAAAAGCCATTTAAGCCTTTTCACAGTGAGATCTATGCGATATGGCCGAGAAATGTAATTTTGATGTTAACTCCCAAACCGCTGCGCAGAAGTCAACCAAACTTCACCCAATAGTGTATTGTATCACAATCTAGTAGTTACATTTGAAAATTTTGTTCTAGGAAATTTTGTTTGAGCGCAATCATCAAACTTAATTAAAAAAGTCATTTAAGCCTTTTCACAGTGAGATCTATGCGATATGGCCGAGAAATGTAATTTTGATGTTAACTCCCAAACCGCTGCGCAGAAGTCAACCAAACTTCACCCATTAGTGTATTTTATCACAATCTAGTAGTTACATGTGGAAATTTGGTTCTAGGACATTTGATTTGAGCGCAATCCTCAAACTTAGGTCAAAAAAGCCATTTAAGCCTTTTCACAGTGAGATCTATGCGATATGGCCGAGAAATGTAATTTTGATGTTAACTCCCAAACCGCTGCGCAGAAGTCAACCAAACTTCACCCAATAGTGTATTGTATCACATTCTAGTAGTTACATTTTAAAATTTCGTTCTAGGACATTTGGTTTGAGCGCAATCCTCAAACTTAGGTCAAAAAAGCCATTTAAGCCTTTTCACAGTGAGATCTATGCGATATGGCCGAGAAATGTAATTTTGATGTTAACTCCCAAACCGCTGCGCAGAAGTCAACCCAACTTCACCCAATAGTGTATTGTATCACAATCTAGTAGTTACATTTGAAAATTTTGTTCTAGGACATTTTGTTTGAACGCAATCATCAAACTTAATTAAAAAAGTCATTTAAGCCTTTTCACAGTGAGATCTATGCGATATGGCCGAGAAATGTAAATTTGATGTTAACTCCCAAACCGCTGCGCAGAAGTCAACCAAACTTCACCCAATAGTGTATTGTATCACAATCTAGTAGTTACATTTGAAAATTTTGTTCTAGGACATTTTGTTTGAGCGCAATCCTCAAACTTAGGTCAAAAAAGCCATTTAAGCCTTTTCACAGTGAGATCTATGCGATATGGCCGAGAAATGTAATTTTGATGTTAACTCCCAAACCGCTGCGCAGAAGTCAACCAAACTTCACCCAATAGTGTATTGTATCACAATCTAGTAGTGACATTTGAAAATTTTGTTCTAGGACATTTTGTTTGAACGCAATCATCAAACTTAATTAAAAAAGTCATTTAAGCCTTTTCACAGTGAGATCTATGCGATATGGCCGAGAAATGTAATTTTGATGTTAACTCCCAAACCGCTGCGCAGAAGTCAACCAAACTTCACCCAATAGTGTATTGTATCACAATCTAGTAGTTACATTTGAAAATTTTGTTCTAGGACATTTTGTTTGAGCGCAATCCTCAAACTTAGGTCAAAAAAGCCATTTAAGCCTTTTCACAGTGAGATCTATGCGATATGGCCGAGAAATGTAATTTTGATGTTAACTCCCAAACCGCTGCGCAGAAGTCAACCAAACTTCACCCATTAGTGTATTTTATCACAATCTAGTAGTTACATGTGGAAATTTGGTTCTAGGACATTTGATTTGAGCGCAATCCTCAAACTTAGGTCAAAAAAGCCATTTAAGCCTTTTCACAGTGAGATCTATGCGATATGGCCGAGAAATGTAATTTTGATGTTCACTCCCAAACCGCTGCGCAGAAGTCAACCAAACTTCACCCAATAGTGTATTGTATCACATTCTAGTAGTTACATTTGAAAATTTCGTTCTAGGACATTTGGTTTGAGCGCAATCCTCAAACTTATGTCAAAAAAGCCATTTAAGCCTTTTCACAGTGAGATCTATGCGATATGGCCGAGAAATGTAATTTTGATGTTAACTCCCAAACCGCTGCGCAGAAGTCAACCGAACTTCACCCAATAGTGTATTGTATCACAATCTAGTAGTTACATTTGAAAATTTTGTTCTAGGAAATTTTGTTTGAGCGCAATCATCAAACTTAATTAAAAAAGTCATTTAAGCCTTTTCACAGTGAGATCTATGCGATATGGCCGAGAAATGTAATTTTGATGTTAACTCCCAAACCGCTGCGCAGAAGTCAACCAAACTTCACCCATTAGTGTATTTTATCACAATCTAGTAGTTACATGTGGAAATTTGGTTCTAGGACATTTGATTTGAGCGCAATCCTCAAACTTAGGTCAAAAAAGCCATTTAAGCCTTTTCACAGTGAGATCTATGCGATATGGCCGAGAAATGTAATTTTGATGTTAACTCCCAAACCGCTGCGCAGAAGTCAACCAAACTTCACCCAATAGTGTATTGTATCACATTCTAGTAGTTACATTTTAAAATTTCGTTCTAGGACATTTGGTTTGAGCGCAATCCTCAAACTTAGGTCAAAAAAGCCATTTAAGCCTTTTCACAGTGAGATCTATGCGATATGGCCGAGAAATGTAATTTTGATGTTAACTCCCAAACCGCTGCGCAGAAGTCAACCCAACTTCACCCAATAGTGTATTGTATCACAATCTAGTAGTTACATTTGAAAATTTTGTTCTAGGACATTTTGTTTGAACGCAATCATCAAACTTAATTAAAAAAGTCATTTAAGCCTTTTCACAGTGAGATCTATGCGATATGGCCGAGAAATGTAAATTTGATGTTAACTCCCAAACCGCTGCGCAGAAGTCAACCAAACTTCACCCAATAGTGTATTGTATCACAATCTAGTAGTTACATTTGAAAATTTTGTTCTAGGACATTTTGTTTGAGCGCAATCCTCAAACTTAGGTCAAAAAAGCCATTTAAGCCTTTTCACAGTGAGATCTATGCGATATGGCCGAGAAATGTAATTTTGATGTTAACTCCCAAACCGCTGCGCAGAAGTCAACCAAACTTCACCCAATAGTGTATTGTATCACAATCTAGTAGTGACATTTGAAAATTTTGTTCTAGGACATTTTGTTTGAACGCAATCATCAAACTTAATTAAAAAAGTCATTTAAGCCTTTTCACAGTGAGATCTATGCGATATGGCCGAGAAATGTAATTTTGATGTTAACTCCCAAACCGCTGCGCAGAAGTCAACCAAACTTCACCCAATAGTGTATTGTATCACAATCTAGTAGTTACATTTGAAAATTTTGTTCTAGGACATTTTGTTTGAGCGCAATCCTCAAACTTAGGTCAAAAAAGCCATTTAAGCCTTTTCACAGTGAGATCTATGCGATATGGCCAAGAAATGTAATTTTGATGTTAACTCCCAAACCGCTGCGCAGAAGTCAACCAAACTTCACCCAATAGTGTATTGTATCACAATCTAGTAGTTACATTTGAAAATTTTGTTCTAGGAAATTTTGTTTGAGCGCAATCATCAAACTTAATTAAAAAAGTCATTTAAGCCTTTTCACAGTGAGATCTATGCGATATGGCCGAGAAATGTAATTTTGATGTTAACTCCCAAACCGCTGCGCAGAAGTCAACCAAACTTGACCCATTAGTGTATTGTATCATAATCTAGTAATTACATGTGGAAATTTGGTTCTAGGACATTTGATTTGAGCGCAATCCTCAAACTTAGGTCAAAAAAGCCATTTAAGCCTTTTCACAGTGAGATCTATGCGATATGGCCGAGAAATGTAATTTTGATGTTAACTCCCAAACCGCTGCGCAGAAGTCAACCAAACTTCACCCAATAGTGTATTGTATCACAATCTAGTAGTTACATTTAAAAATTTTGTTCTAGGACATTTTGTTTGAACGCAATCATCAAACTTAATTAAAAAAGTCATTTAAGCCTTTTCACAGTGAGATCTATGCGATATGGCCGAGAAATGTAATTTTGATGTTAACTCCCAAACCGCTGCGCAGAAGTCAACCAAACTTCACCCATTAGTGTATTTTATCACAATCTAGTAGTTACATGTGGAAATTTGGTTCTAGGACATTTGATTTGAGCGCAATCCTCAAACTTAGGTCAAAAAAGCCATTTAAGCCTTTTCACAGTGAGATCTATGCGATATGGCCGAGAAATGTAATTTTGATGTTCACTCCCAAACCGCTGCGCAGAAGTCAACCAAACTTCACCCAATAGTGTATTGTATCACATTCTAGTAGTTACATTTGAAAATTTCGTTCTAGGACATTTGGTTTGAGCGCAATCCTCAAACTTAGGTCAAAAAAGCCATTTAAGCCTTTTCACAGTGAGATCTATGCGATATGGCCGAGAAATGTAATTTTGATGTTAACTCCCAAACCGCTGCGCAGAAGTCAACCAAACTTCACCCAATAGTGTATTGTATCACAATCTAGTAGTTACATTTGAAAATTTTGTTCTAGGACATTTTGTTTGAGCGCAATCCTCAAACTTAGGTCAAAAAAGCCATTTAAGCCTTTTCACAGTGAGATCTATGCGATATGGCCGAGAAATGTAATTTTGATGTTAACTCCCAAACCGCTGCGCAGAAGTCAACCAAACTTCACCCAATAGTGTATTGTATCACAATCTAGTAGTTACATTTGAAAATTTTGTTCTAGGAAATTTTGTTTGAGCGCAATCATCAAACTTAATTAAAAAAGTCATTTAAGCCTTTTCACAGTGAGATCTATGCGATATGGCCGAGAAATGTAATTTTGATGTTAACTCCCAAACCGCTGCGCAGAAGTCAACCAAACTTCACCCATTAGTGTATTGTATCATAATCTAGTAATTACATGTGGAAATTTGGTTCTAGGACATTTGATTTGAGCGCAATCCTCAAACTTAGGTCAAAAAAGCCATTTAAGCCTTTTCACAGTGAGATCTATGCGATATGGCCGAGAAATGTAATTTTGATGTTAACTCCCAAACCGCTGCGCAGAAGTCAACCAAACTTCACCCAATAGTGTATTGTATCACAATCTAGTAGTTACATTTAAAAATTTTGTTCTAGGACATTTTGTTTGAACGCAATCATCAAACTTAATTAAAAAAGTCATTTAAGCCTTTTCACAGTGAGATCTATGCGATATGGCCGAGAAATGTAATTTTGATGTTAACTCCCAAACCGCTGCGCAGAAGTCAACCAAACTTCACCCATTAGTGTATTGTATCACAATCTAGTAGTTACATGTGGAAATTTGGTTATAGGACATTTGATTTGAGCGCAATCCTCAAACTTAGGTCAAAAAAGCCATTTAAGCCTTTTCACAGTGAGATCTATGCGATATGGCCGAGAAATGTAATTTTGATGTTAACTCCCAAACCGCTGCGCAGAAGTCAACCAAACTTCACCCAATAGTGTATTGTATCACAATCTAGTAGTTACATTTGAAAATTTTGTTCTAGGAAATTTTGTTTGAGCGCAATCATCAAACTTAATTAAAAAAGTCATTTAAGCCTTTTCACAGTGAGATCTATGCGATATGGCCGAGAAATGTAATTTTGATGTTAACTCCCAAACCGCTGCGCAGAAGTCAACCAAACTTCACCCATTAGTGTATTTTATCACAATCTAGTAGTTACATGTGAAAATTTGGTTCTAGGACATTTGATTTGAGCGCAATCCTCAAACTTAGGTCAAAAAAGCCATTTAAGCCTTTTCACAGTGAGATCTATGCGATATGGCCGAGAAATGTAATTTTGATGTTAACTCCCAAACCGCTGCGCAGAAGTCAACCAAACTTCACCCAATAGTGTATTGTATCACATTCTAGTAGTTACATTTGAAAATTTCGTTCTAGGACATTTGGTTTGAGCGCAATCCTCAAACTTAGGTCAAAAAAGCCATTTAAGCCTTTTCACAGTGAGATCTATGCGATATGGCCGAGAAATGTAATTTTGATGTTAACTCCCAAACCGCTGCGCAGAAGTCAACCAAACTTCACCCAATAGTGTATTGTATCACAATCTAGTAGTTACATTTGAAAATTTTGTTCTAGGACATTTTGTTTGAACGCAATCATCAAACTTAATTAAAAAAGTCATTTAAGCCTTTTCACAGTGAGATCTATGCGATATGGCCGAGAAATGTAATTTTGATGTTAACTCCCAAACCGCTGCGCAGAAGTCAACCAAACTTCACCCAATAGTGTATTGTATCACAATCTAGTAGTTACATTTGAAAATTTTGTTCTAGGACATTTTGTTTGAACGCAATCATCAAACTTAATTAAAAAAGTCATTTAAGCCTTTTCACAGTGAGATCTATGCGATATGGCCGAGAAATGTAATTTTGATGTTAACTCCCAAACCGCTGCGCAGAAGTCAACCAAACTTCACCCAATAGTGTATTGTATCACAATCTAGTAGTTACATTTGAAAATTTTGTTCTAGGACATTTTGTTTGAGCGCAATCCTCAAACTTAGGTCAAAAAAGCCATTTAAGCCTTTTCACAGTGAGATCTATGCGATATGGCCGAGAAATGTAATTTTGATGTTAACTCCCAAACCGCTGCGCAGAA
Source organism: Corythoichthys intestinalis (assembly GCF_030265065.1). Lineage (NCBI taxonomy): Eukaryota > Metazoa > Chordata > Actinopteri > Syngnathiformes > Syngnathidae > Corythoichthys > Corythoichthys intestinalis. Next base: position 48,700,487 of record NC_080411.1, on the reverse strand, counting down.
GTCAACCAAACTTCACCCAATAGTGTATTGTATCACAATCTAGTAGTTACATTTGAAAATTTTGTTCTAGGAAATTTTGTTTGAGCGCAATCATCAAACTTAATTAAAAAAGTCATTTAAGCCTTTTCACAGTGAGATCTATGCGATATGGCCGAGAAATGTAATTTTGATGTTAACTCCCAAACCGCTGCGCAGAAGTCAACCAAACTTCACCCATTAGTGTATTGTATCATAATCTAGTAATTACATGTGGAAATTTGGTTCTAGGACATTTGATTTGAGCGCAATCCTCAAACTTAGGTCAAAAAAGCCATTTAAGCCTTTTCACAGTGAGATCTATGCGATATGGCCGAGAAATGTAATTTTGATGTTAACTCCCAAACCGCTGCGCAGAAGTCAACCAAACTTCACCCAGTAGTGTATTGTATCACAATCTAGTAGTTACATTTAAAAATTTTGTTCTAGGACATTTTGTTTGAACGCAATCATCAAACTTAATTAAAAAAGTCATTTAAGCCTTTTCACAGTGAGATCTATGCGATATGGCCGAGAAATGTAATTTTGATGTTAACTCCCAAACCGCTGCGCAGAAGTCAACCAAACTTCACCCATTAGTGTATTGTATCACAATCTAGTAGTTACATGTGGAAATTTGGTTATAGGACATTTGATTTGAGCGCAATCCTCAAACTTAGGTCAAAAAAGCCATTTAAGCCTTTTCACAGTGAGATCTATGCGATATGGCCGAGAAATGTAATTTTGATGTTAACTCCCAAACCGCTGCGCAGAAGTCAACCAAACTTCACCCAATAGTGTATTGTATCACAATCTAGTAGTTACATTTGAAAATTTTGTTCTAGGAAATTTTGTTTGAGCGCAATCATCAAACTTAATTAAAAAAGTCATTTAAGCCTTTTCACAGTGAGATCTATGCGATATGGCCGAGAAATGTAATTTTGATGTTAACTCCCAAACCGCTGCGCAGAAGTCAACCAAACTTCACCCATTAGTGTATTTTATCACAATCTAGTAGTTACATGTGGAAATTTGGTTCTAGGACATTTGATTTGAGCGCAATCCTGAAACTTAGGTCAAAAAAGCCATTTAAGCCTTTTCACAGTGAGATCTATGCGATATGGCCGAGAAATGTAATTTTGATGTTCACTCCCAAACCGCTGCGCAGAAGTCAACCAAACTTCACCCAATAGTGTATTGTATCACATTCTAGTAGTTACATTTGAAAATTTCGTTCTAGGACATTTGGTTTGAGCGCAATCCTCAAACTTAGGTCAAAAAAGCCATTTAAGCCTTTTCACAGTGAGATCTATGCGATATGGCCGAGAAATGTAATTTTGATGTTAACTCCCAAACCGCTGCGCAGAAGTCAACCAAACTTCACCCAATAGTGTATTGTATCACAATCTAGTAGTTACATTTGAAAATTTTGTTCTAGGACATTTTGTTTGAGCGCAATCCTCAAACTTAGGTCAAAAAAGCCATTTAAGCCTTTTCACAGTGAGATCTATGCGATATGGCCGAGAAATGTAATTTTGATGTTAACTCCCAAACCGCTGCGCAGAAGTCAACCAAACTTCACCCAATAGTGTATTGTATCACAATCTAGTAGTTACATTTGAAAATTTTGTTCTAGGAAATTTTGTTTGAGCGCAATCATCAAACTTAATTAAAAAAGTCATTTAAGCCTTTTCACAGTGAGATCTATGCGATATGGCCGAGAAATGTAATTTTGATGTTAACTCCCAAACCGCTGCGCAGAAGTCAACCAAACTTCACCCATTAGTGTATTGTATCATAATCTAGTAATTACATGTGTAAATTTGGTTCTAGGACATTTGATTTGAGCGCAATCCTCAAATTTAGGTCAAAAAAGCCATTTAAGCCTTTTCACAGTGAGATCTATGCGATATGGCCGAGAAATGTAATTTTGATGTTAACTCCCAAACCGCTGCGCAGAAGTCAACCAAACTTCACCCAATAGTGTATTGTATCACAATCTAGTAGTTACATTTAAAAATTTTGTTCTAGGACATTTTGTTTGAACGCAATCATCAAACTTAATTAAAAAAGTCATTTAAGCCTTTTCACAGTGAGATCTATGCGATATGGCCGAGAAATGTAATTTTGATGTTAACTCCCAAACCGCTGCGCAGAAGTCAACCAAACTTCACCCATTAGTGTATTGTATCACAATCTAGTAGTTACATGTGGAAATTTGGTTATAGGACATTTGATTTGAGCGCAATCCTCAAACTTAGGTCAAAAAAGCCATTTAAGCCTTTTCACAGTGAGATCTATGCGATATGGCCGAGAAATGTAATTTTGATGTTAACTCCCAAACCGCTGCGCAGAAGTCAACCAAACTTCACCCAATAGTGTATTGTATCACAATCTAGTAGTTACATTTGAAAATTTTGTTCTAGGAAATTTTGTTTGAGCGCAATCATCAAACTTAATTAAAAAAGTCATTTAAGCCTTTTCACAGTGAGATCTATGCGATATGGCCGAGAAATGTAATTTTGATGTTAACTCCCAAACCGCTGCGCAGAAGTCAACCAAACTTCACCCATTAGTGTATTTTATCACAATCTAGTAGTTACATGTGGAAATTTGGTTCTAGGACATTTGATTTGAGCGCAATCCTCAAACTTAGGTCAAAAAAGCCATTTAAGCCTTTTCACAGTGAGATCTATGCGATATGGCCGAGAAATGTAATTTTGATGTTCACTCCCAAACCGCTGCGCAGAAGTCAACCAAACTTCACCCAATAGTGTATTGTATCACATTCTAGTAGTTACATTTGAAAATTTCGTTCTAGGACATTTGGTTTGAGCGCAATCCTCAAACTTAGGTCAAAAAAGCCATTTAAGCCTTTTCACAGTGAGATCTATGCGATATGGCCGAGAAATGTAATTTTGATGTTAACTCCCAAACCGCTGCGCAGAAGTCAACCAAACTTCACCCAATAGTGTATTGTATCACAATCTAGTAGTTACATTTGAAAATTTTGTTCTAGGAAATTTTGTTTGAGCGCAATCATCAAACTTAATTAAAAAAGTCATTTAAGCCTTTTCACAGTGAGATCTATGCGATATGGCCGAGAAATGTAATTTTGATGTTAACTCCCAAACCGCTGCGCAGAAGTCAACCAAACTTCACCCAATAGTGTATTGTATCACATTCTAGTAGTTACATTTTAAAATTTCGTTCTAGGACATTTGGTTTGAGCGCAATCCTCAAACTTAGGTCAAAAAAGCCATTTAAGCCTTTTCACAGTGAGATCTATGCGATATGGCCGAGAAATGTAATTTTGATGTTAACTCCCAAACCGCTGCGCAGAAGTCAACCAAACTTCACCCAATAGTGTATTGTATCACATTCTAGTAGTTACATTTTAAAATTTCGTTCTAGGACATTTGGTTTGAGCGCAATCCTCAAACTTAGGTCAAAAAAGCCATTTAAGCCTTTTCACAGTGAGATCTATGCGATATGGCCGAGAAATGTAATTTTGATGTTAACTCCCAAACCGCTGCGCAGAAGTCAACCAAAATTCACCCAATAGTGTATTGTATCACAATCTAGTAGTTACATTTGAAAATTTTGTTCTAGGACATTTTGTTTGAACGCAATCATCAAACTTAATTAAAAAAGTCATTTAAGCCTTTTCACAGTGAGATCTATGCGATATGGCCGAGAAATGTAAATTTGATGTTAACTCCCAAACCGCTGCGCAGAAGTCAACCAAACTTCACCCAATAGTGTATTGTATCACAATCTAGTAGTTACATTTGAAAATTTTGTTCTAGGACATTTTGTTTGAGCGCAATCCTCAAACTTAGGTCAAAAAAGCCATTTAAGCCTTTTCACAGTGAGATCTATGCGATATGGCCGAGAAATGTAATTTTGATGTTAACTCCCAAACCGCTGCGCAGAAGTCAACCAAACTTCACCCAATAGTGTATTGTATCACAATCTAGTAGTTACATTTGAAAATTTTGTTCTAGGACATTTTGTTTGAACGCAATCATCAAACTTAATTAAAAAAGTCATTTAAGCCTTTTCACAGTGAGATCTATGCGATATGGCCGAGAAATGTAATTTTGATGTTAACTCCCAAACCGCTGCGCAGAAGTCAACCAAACTTCACCCAATAGTGTATTGTATCACAATCTAGTAGTTACATTTGAAAATTTTGTTCTAGGACATTTTGTTTGAGCGCAATCCTCAAACTTAGGTCAAAAAAGCCATTTAAGCCTTTTCACAGTGAGATCTATGCGATATGGCCGAGAAATGTAATTTTGATGTTAACTCCCAAACCGCTGCGCAGAAGTCAACCAAACTTCACCCAATAGTGTATTGTATCACAATCTAGTAGTTACATTTGAAAATTTTGTTCTAGGAAATTTTGTTTGAGCGCAATCATCAAACTTAATTAAAAAAGTCATTTAAGCCTTTTCACAGTGAGATCTATGCGATATGGCCGAGAAATGTAATTTTGATGTTAACTCCCAAACCGCTGCGCAGAAGTCAACCAAACTTCACCCATTAGTGTATTGTATCATAATCTAGTAATTACATGTGGAAATTTGGTTCTAGGACATTTGATTTGAGCGCAATCCTCAAACTTAGGTCAAAAAAGCCATTTAAGCCTTTTCACAGTGAGATCTATGCGATATGGCCGAGAAATGTAATTTTGATGTTAACTCCCAAACCGCTGCGCAGAAGTCAACCAAACTTCACCCAATAGTGTATTGTATCACAATCTAGTAGTTACATTTAAAAATTTTGTTCTAGGACATTTTGTTTGAACGCAATCATCAAACTTAATTAAAAAAGTCATTTAAGCCTTTTCACAGTGAGATCTATGCGATATGGCCGAGAAATGTAATTTTGATGTTAACTCCCAAACCGCTGCGCAGAAGTCAACCAAACTTCACCCATTAGTGTATTGTATCACAATCTAGTAGTTACATGTGGAAATTTGGTTATAGGACATTTGATTTGAGCGCAATCCTCAAACTTAGGTCAAAAAAGCCATTTAAGCCTTTTCACAGTGAGATCTATGCGATATGGCCGAGAAATGTAATTTTGATGTTAACTCCCAAACCGCTGCGCAGAAGTCAACCAAACTTCACCCAATAGTGTATTGTATCACAATCTAGTAGTTACATTTGAAAATTTTGTTCTAGGAAATTTTGTTTGAGCGCAATCATCAAACTTAATTAAAAAAGTCATTTAAGCCTTTTCACAGTGAGATCTATGCGATATGGCCGAGAAATGTAATTTTGATGTTAACTCCCAAACCGCTGCGCAGAAGTCAACCAAACTTCACCCATTAGTGTATTTTATCACAATCTAGTAGTTACATGTGGAAATTTGGTTCTAGGACATTTGATTTGAGCGCAATCCTGAAACTTAGGTCAAAAAAGCCATTTAAGCCTTTTCACAGTGAGATCTATGCGATATGGCCGAGAAATGTAATTTTGATGTTCACTCCCAAACCGCTGCGCAGAAGTCAACCAAACTTCACCCAATAGTGTATTGTATCACATTCTAGTAGTTACATTTGAAAATTTCGTTCTAGGACATTTGGTTTGAGCGCAATCCTCAAACTTAGGTCAAAAAAGCCATTTAAGCCTTTTCACAGTGAGATCTATGCGATATGGCCGAGAAATGTAATTTTGATGTTAACTCCCAAACCGCTGCGCAGAAGTCAACCAAACTTCACCCAATAGTGTATTGTATCACAATCTAGTAGTTACATTTGAAAATTTTGTTCTAGGACATTTTGTTTGAGCGCAATCCTCAAACTTAGGTCAAAAAAGCCATTTAAGCCTTTTCACAGTGAGATCTATGCGATATGGCCGAGAAATGTAATTTTGATGTTAACTCCCAAACCGCTGCGCAGAAGTCAACCAAACTTCACCCAATAGTGTATTGTATCACAATCTAGTAGTTACATTTGAAAATTTTGTTCTAGGAAATTTTGTTTGAGCGCAATCATCAAACTTAATTAAAAAAGTCATTTAAGCCTTTTCACAGTGAGATCTATGCGATATGGCCGAGAAATGTAATTTTGATGTTAACTCCCAAACCGCTGCGCAGAAGTCAACCAAACTTCACCCATTAGTGTATTGTATCATAATCTAGTAATTACATGTGTAAATTTGGTTCTAGGACATTTGATTTGAGCGCAATCCTCAAATTTAGGTCAAAAAAGCCATTTAAGCCTTTTCACAGTGAGATCTATGCGATATGGCCGAGAAATGTAATTTTGATGTTAACTCCCAAACCGCTGCGCAGAAGTCAACCAAACTTCACCCAATAGTGTATTGTATCACAATCTAGTAGTTACATTTAAAAATTTTGTTCTAGGACATTTTGTTTGAACGCAATCATCAAACTTAATTAAAAAAGTCATTTAAGCCTTTTCACAGTGAGATCTATGCGATATGGCCGAGAAATGTAATTTTGATGTTAACTCCCAAACCGCTGCGCAGAAGTCAACCAAACTTCACCCATTAGTGTATTGTATCACAATCTAGTAGTTACATGTGGAAATTTGGTTATAGGACATTTGATTTGAGCGCAATCCTCAAACTTAGGTCAAAAAAGCCATTTAAGCCTTTTCACAGTGAGATCTATGCGATATGGCCGAGAAATGTAATTTTGATGTTAACTCCCAAACCGCTGCGCAGAAGTCAACCAAACTTCACCCAATAGTGTATTGTATCACAATCTAGTAGTTACATTTGAAAATTTTGTTCTAGGAAATTTTGTTTGAGCGCAATCATCAAACTTAATTAAAAAAGTCATTTAAGCCTTTTCACAGTGAGATCTATGCGATATGGCCGAGAAATGTAATTTTGATGTTAACTCCCAAACCGCTGCGCAGAAGTCAACCAAACTTCACCCATTAGTGTATTTTATCACAATCTAGTAGTTACATGTGGAAATTTGGTTCTAGGACATTTGATTTGAGCGCAATCCTCAAACTTAGGTCAAAAAAGCCATTTAAGCCTTTTCACAGTGAGATCTATGCGATATGGCCGAGAAATGTAATTTTGATGTTCACTCCCAAACCGCTGCGCAGAAGTCAACCAAACTTCACCCAATAGTGTATTGTATCACATTCTAGTAGTTACATTTGAAAATTTCGTTCTAGGACATTTGGTTTGAGCGCAATCCTCAAACTTAGGTCAAAAAAGCCATTTAAGCCTTTTCACAGTGAGATCTATGCGATATGGCCGAGAAATGTAATTTTGATGTTAACTCCCAAACCGCTGCGCAGAAGTCAACCAAACTTCACCCAATAGTGTATTGTATCACAATCTAGTAGTTACATTTGAAAATTTTGTTCTAGGAAATTTTGTTTGAGCGCAATCATCAAACTTAATTAAAAAAGTCATTTAAGCCTTTTCACAGTGAGATCTATGCGATATGGCCGAGAAATGTAATTTTGATGTTAACTCCCAAACCGCTGCGCAGAAGTCAACCAAACTTCACCCATTAGTGTATTTTATCACAATCTAGTAGTTACATGTGGAAATTTGGTTCTAGGACATTTGATTTGAGCGCAATCCTCAAACTTAGGTCAAAAAAGCCATTTAAGCCTTTTCACAGTGAGATCTATGCGATATGGCCGAGAAATGTAATTTTGATGTTAACTCCCAAACCGCTGCGCAGAAGTCAACCAAACTTCACCCAATAGTGTATTGTATCACATTCTAGTAGTTACATTTTAAAATTTCGTTCTAGGACATTTGGTTTGAGCGCAATCCTCAAACTTAGGTCAAAAAAGCCATTTAAGCCTTTTCACAGTGAGATCTATGCGATATGGCCGAGAAATGTAATTTTGATGTTAACTCCCAAACCGCTGCGCAGAAGTCAACCAAAATTCACCCAATAGTGTATTGTATCACAATCTAGTAGTTACATTTGAAAATTTTGTTCTAGGACATTTTGTTTGAACGCAATCATCAAACTTAATTAAAAAAGTCATTTAAGCCTTTTCACAGTGAGATCTATGCGATATGGCCGAGAAATGTAAATTTGATGTTAACTCCCAAACCGCTGCGCAGAAGTCAACCAAACTTCACCCAATAGTGTATTGTATCACAATCTAGTAGTTACATTTGAAAATTTTGTTCTAGGACATTTTGTTTGAGCGCAATCCTCAAACTTAGGTCAAAAAAGCCATTTAAGCCTTTTCACAGTGAGATCTATGCGATATGGCCGAGAAATGTAATTTTGATGTTAACTCCCAAACCGCTGCGCAGAAGTCAACCAAACTTCACCCAATAGTGTATTGTATCACAATCTAGTAGTTACATTTGAAAATTTTGTTCTAGGACATTTTGTTTGAACGCAATCATCAAACTTAATTAAAAAAGTCATTTAAGCCTTTTCACAGTGAGATCTATGCGATATGGCCGAGAAATGTAATTTTGATGTTAACTCCCAAACCGCTGCGCAGAAGTCAACCAAACTTCACCCAATAGTGTATTGTATCACAATCTAGTAGTTACATTTGAAAATTTTGTTCTAGGACATTTTGTTTGAGCGCAATCCTCAAACTTAGGTCAAAAAAGCCATTTAAGCCTTTTCACAGTGAGATCTATGCGATATGGCCGAGAAATGTAATTTTGATGTTAACTCCCAAACCGCTGCGCAGAAGTCAACCAAACTTCACCCAATAGTGTATTGTATCACAATCTAGTAGTTACATTTGAAAATTTTGTTCTAGGAAATTTTGTTTGAGCGCAATCATCAAACTTAATTAAAAAAGTCATTTAAGCCTTTTCACAGTGAGATCTATGCGATATGGCCGAGAAATGTAATTTTGATGTTAACTCCCAAACCGCTGCGCAGAAGTCAACCAAACTTCACCCATTAGTGTATTGTATCATAATCTAGTAATTACATGTGGAAATTTGGTTCTAGGACATTTGATTTGAGCGCAATCCTCAAACTTAGGTCAAAAAAGCCATTTAAGCCTTTTCACAGTGAGATCTATGCGATATGGCCGAGAAATGTAATTTTGATGTTAACTCCCAAACCGCTGCGCAGAAGTCAACCAAACTTCACCCAATAGTGTATTGTATCACAATCTAGTAGTTACATTTAAAAATTTTGTTCTAGGACATTTTGTTTGAACGCAATCATCAAACTTAATTAAAAAAGTCATTTAAGCCTTTTCACAGTGAGATCTATGCGATATGGCCGAGAAATGTAATTTTGATGTTAACTCCCAAACCGCTGCGCAGAAGTCAACCAAACTTCACCCATTAGTGTATTGTATCACAATCTAGTAGTTACATGTGGAAATTTGGTTATAGGACATTTGATTTGAGCGCAATCCTCAAACTTAGGTCAAAAAAGCCATTTAAGCCTTTTCACAGTGAGATCTATGCGATATGGCCGAGAAATGTAATTTTGATGTTAACTCCCAAACCGCTGCGCAGAAGTCAACCAAACTTCACCCAATAGTGTATTGTATCACAATCTAGTAGTTACATTTGAAAATTTTGTTCTAGGAAATTTTGTTTGAGCGCAATCATCAAACTTAATTAAAAAAGTCATTTAAGCCTTTTCACAGTGAGATCTATGCGATATGGCCGAGAAATGTAATTTTGATGTTAACTCCCAAACCGCTGCGCAGAAGTCAACCAAACTTCACCCATTAGTGTATTTTATCACAATCTAGTAGTTACATGTGGAAATTTGGTTCTAGGACATTTGATTTGAGCGCAATCCTCAAACTTAGGTCAAAAAAGCCATTTAAGCCTTTTCACAGTGAGATCTATGCGATATGGCCGAGAAATGTAATTTTGATGTTCACTCCCAAACCGCTGCGCAGAAGTCAACCAAACTTCACCCAATAGTGTATTGTATCACATTCTAGTAGTTACATTTGAAAATTTCGTTATAGGACATTTGGTTTGAGCGCAATCCTCAAACTTAGGTCAAAAAAGCCATTTAAGCCTTTTCACAGTGAGATCTATGCGATATGGCCGAGAAATGTAATTTTGATGTTAACTCCCAAACCGCTGCGCAGAAGTCAACCAAACTTCACCCAATAGTGTATTGTATCACAATCTAGTAGTTACATTTGAAAATTTTGTTCTAGGACATTTTGTTTGAGCGCAATCCTCAAACTTAGGTCAAAAAAGCCATTTAAGCCTTTTCACAGTGAGATCTATGCGATATGGCCGAGAAATGTAATTTTGATGTTAACTCCCAAACCGCTGCGCAGAAGTCAACCAAACTTCACCCAATAGTGTATTGTATCACAATCTAGTAGTTACATTTGAAAATTTTGTTCTAGGAAATTTTGTTTGAGCGCAATCATCAAACTTAATTAAAAAAGTCATTTAAGCCTTTTCACAGTGAGATCTATGCGATATGGCCGAGAAATGTAATTTTGATGTTAACTCCCAAACCGCTGCGCAGAAGTCAACCAAACTTCACCCATTAGTGTATTGTATCATAATCTAGTAATTACATGTGGAAATTTGGTTCTAGGACATTTGATTTGAGCGCAATCCTCAAACTTAGGTCAAAAAAGCCATTTAAGCCTTTTCACAGTGAGATCTATGCGATATGGCCGAGAAATGTAATTTTGATGTTAACTCCCAAACCGCTGCGCAGAAGTCAACCAAACTTCACCCAATAGTGTATTGTATCACAATCTAGTAGTTACATTTAAAAATTTTGTTCTAGGACATTTTGTTTGAACGCAATCATCAAACTTAATTAAAAAAGTCATTTAAGCCTTTTCACAGTGAGATCTATGCGATATGGCCGAGAAATGTAATTTTGATGTTAACTCCCAAACCGCTGCGCAGAAGTCAACCAAACTTCACCCATTAGTGTATTGTATCACAATCTAGTAGTTACATGTGGAAATTTGGTTATAGGACATTTGATTTGAGCGCAATCCTCAAACTTAGGTCAAAAAAGCCATTTAAGCCTTTTCACAGTGAGATCTATGCGATATGGCCGAGAAATGTAATTTTGATGTTAACTCCCAAACCGCTGCGCAGAAGTCAACCAAACTTCACCCAATAGTGTATTGTATCACAATCTAGTAGTTACATTTGAAAATTTTGTTCTAGGAAATTTTGTTTGAGCGCAATCATCAAACTTAATTAAAAAAGTCATTTAAGCCTTTTCACAGTGAGATCTATGCGATATGGCCGAGAAATGTAATTTTGATGTTAACTCCCAAACCGCTGCGCAGAAGTCAACCAAACTTCACCCATTAGTGTATTTTATCACAATCTAGTAGTTACATGTGGAAATTTGGTTCTAGGACATTTGATTTGAGCGCAATCCTCAAACTTAGGTCAAAAAAGCCATTTAAGCCTTTTCACAGTGAGATCTATGCGATATGGCCGAGAAATGTAATTTTGATGTTAACTCCCAAACCGCTGCGCAGAAGTCAACCAAACTTCACCCAATAGTGTATTGTATCACATTCTAGTAGTTACATTTGAAAATTTCGTTCTAGGACATTTGGTTTGAGCGCAATCCTCAAACTTAGGTCAAAAAAGCCATTTAAGCCTTTTCACAGTGAGATCTATGCGATATGGCCGAGAAATGTAATTTTGATGTTAACTCCCAAACCGCTGCGCAGAAGTCAACCAAACTTCACCCAATAGTGTATTGTATCACAATCTAGTAGTTACATTTGAAAATTTTGTTCTAGGACATTTTGTTTGAACGCAATCATCAAACTTAATTAAAAAAGTCATTTAAGCCTTTTCACAGTGAGATCTATGCGATATGGCCGAGAAATGTAATTTTGATGTTAACTCCCAAACCGCTGCGCAGAAGTCAACCAAACTTCACCCAATAGTGTATTGTATCACAATCTAGTAGTTACATTTGAAAATTTTGTTCTAGGACATTTTGTTTGAACGCAATCATCAAACTTAATTAAAAAAGTCATTTAAGCCTTTTCACAGTGAGATCTATGCGATATGGCCGAGAAATGTAATTTTGATGTTAACTCCCAAACCGCTGCGCAGAAGTCAACCAAACTTCACCCAATAGTGTATTGTATCACAATCTAGTAGTTACATTTGAAAATTTTGTTCTAGGACATTTTGTTTGAGCGCAATCCTCAAACTTAGGTCAAAAAAGCCATTTAAGCCTTTTCACAGTGAGATCTATGCGATATGGCCGAGAAATGTAATTTTGATGTTAACTCCCAAACCGCTGCGCAGAAGTCAACCAAACTTCACCCAATAGTGTATTGTATCACAATCTAGTAGTTACATTTGAAAATTTTGTTCTAGGAAATTTTGTTTGAGCGCAATCATCAAACTTAATTAAAAAAGTCATTTAAGCCTTTTCACAGTGAGATCTATGCGATATGGCCGAGAAATGTAATTTTGATGTTAACTCCCAAACCGCTGCGCAGAAGTCAACCAAACTTCACCCATTAGTGTATTGTATCATAATCTAGTAATTACATGTGGAAATTTGGTTCTAGGACATTTGATTTGAGCGCAATCCTCAAACTTAGGTCAAAAAAGCCATTTAAGCCTTTTCACAGTGAGATCTATGCGATATGGCCGAGAAATGTAATTTTGATGTTAACTCCCAAACCGCTGCGCAGAAGTCAACCAAACTTCACCCAATAGTGTATTGTATCACAATCTAGTAGTTACATTTAAAAATTTTGTTCTAGGACATTTTGTTTGAACGCAATCATCAAACTTAATTAAAAAAGTCATTTAAGCCTTTTCACAGTGAGATCTATGCGATATGGCCGAGAAATGTAAATTTGATGTTAACTCCCAAACCGCTGCGCAGAAGTCAACCAAACTTCACCCATTAGTGTATTGTATCACAATCTAGTAGTTACATGTGGAAATTTGGTTATAGGACATTTGATTTGAGCGCAATCCTCAAACTTAGGTCAAAAAAGCCATTTAAGCCTTTTCACAGTGAGATCTATGCGATATGGCCGAGAAATGTAATTTTGATGTTAACTCCCAAACCGCTGCGCAGAAGTCAACCAAACTTCACCCAATAGTGTATTGTATCACAATCTATTAGTTACATTTGAAAATTTTGTTCTAGGAAATTTTGTTTGAGCGCAATCATCAAACTTAATTAAAAAAGTCATTTAAGCCTTTTCACAGTGAGATCTATGCGATATGGCCGAGAAATGTAATTTTGATGTTAACTCCCAAACCGCTGCGCAGAAGTCAACCAAACTTCACCCAATAGTGTATTGTATCACAATCTAGTAGTTACATTTGAAAATTTTGTTCTAGAAAATTTTGTTTGAGCGCAATCATCAAACTTAATTAAAAAAGTCATTTAAGCCTTTTCACAGTGAGATCTATGCGATATGGCCGAGAAATGTAATTTTGATGTTAACTCCCAAACCGCTGCGCAGAAGTCAACCAAACTTCACCCATTAGTGTATTTTATCACAATCTAGTAGTTACATGTGGAAATTTGGTTCTAGGACATTTGATTTGAGCGCAATCCTCAAACTTAGGTCAAAAAAGCCATTTAAGCCTTTTCACAGTGAGATCTATGCGATATGGCCGAGAAATGTAATTTTGATGTTAACTCCCAAACCGCTGCGCAGAAGTCAACCAAACTTCACCCAATAGTGTATTGTATCACAATCTAGTAGTTACATTTAAAAATTTTGTTCTAGGACATTTTGTTTGAACGCAATCATCAAACTTAATTAAAAAAGTCATTTAAGCCTTTTCACAGTGAGATCTATGCGATATGGCCGAGAAATGTAATTTTGATGTTAACTCCCAAACCGCTGCGCAGAAGTCAACCAAACTTCACCCAATAGTGTATTGTATCACAATCTAGTAGTTACATTTAAAAATTTTGTTCTAGGACATTTTGTTTGAACGCAATCATCAAACTTAATTAAAAAAGTCATTTAAGCCTTTTCACAGTGAGATCTATGCGATATGGCCGAGAAATGTAATTTTGATGTTAACTCCCAAACCGCTGCGCAGAAGTCAACCAAACTTCACCCATTAGTGTATTGTATCACAATCTAGTAGTTACATGTGGAAATTTGGTTATAGGACATTTGATTTGAGCGCAATCCTCAAACTTAGGTCAAAAAAGCCATTTAAGCCTTTTCACAGTGAGATCTATGCGATATGGCCGAGAAATGTAATTTTGATGTTAACTCCCAAACCGCTGCGCAGAAGTCAACCAAACTTCACCCAATAGTGTATTGTATCACAATCTAGTAGTTACATTTGAAAATTTTGTTCTAGGAAATTTTGTTTGAGCGCAATCATCAAACTTAATTAAAAAAGTCATTTAAGCCTTTTCACAGTGAGATCTATGCGATATGGCCGAGAAATGTAATTTTGATGTTAACTCCCAAACCGCTGCGCAGAAGTCAACCAAACTTCACCCATTAGTGTATTTTATCACAATCTAGTAGTTACATGTGGAAATTTGGTTCTAGGACATTTGATTTGAGCGCAATCCTCAAACTTAGGTCAAAAAAGCCATTTAAGCCTTTTCACAGTGAGATCTATGCGATATGGCCGAGAAATGTAATTTTGATGTTAACTCCCAAACCGCTGCGCAGAAGTCAACCAAACTTCACCCAATAGTGTATTGTATCACATTCTAGTAGTTACATTTGAAAATTTCGTTCTAGGACATTTGGTTTGAGCGCAATCCTCAAACTTAGGTCAAAAAAGCCATTTAAGCCTTTTCACAGTGAGATCTATGCGATATGGCCGAGAAATGTAATTTTGATGTTAACTCCCAAACCGCTGCGCAGAAGTCAACCAAACTTCACCCAATAGTGTATTGTATCACAATCTAGTAGTTACATTTGAAAATTTTGTTCTAGGACATTTTGTTTGAACGCAATCATCAAACTTAATTAAAAAAGTCATTTAAGCCTTTTCACAGTGAGATCTATGCGATATGGCCGAGAAATGTAATTTTGATGTTAACTCCCAAACCGCTGCGCAGAAGTCAACCAAACTTCACCCAATAGTGTATTGTATCACAATCTAGTAGTTACATTTGAAAATTTTGTTCTAGGACATTTTGTTTGAACGCAATCATCAAACTTAATTAAAAAAGTCATTTAAGCCTTTTCACAGTGAGATCTATGCGATATGGCCGAGAAATGTAATTTTGATGTTAACTCCCAAACCGCTGCGCAGAAGTCAACCAAACTTCACCCAATAGTGTATTGTATCACAATCTAGTAGTTACATTTGAAAATTTTGTTCTAGGACATTTTGTTTGAGCGCAATCCTCAAACTTAGGTCAAAAAAGCCATTTAAGCCTTTTCACAGTGAGATCTATGCGATATGGCCGAGAAATGTAATTTTGATGTTAACTCCCAAACCGCTGCGCAGAAGTCAACCAAACTTCACCCAATAGTGTATTGTATCACAATCTAGTATTTACATTTGAAAATTTTGTTCTAGGAAATTTTGTTTGAGCGCAATCATCAAACTTAATTAAAAAAGTCATTTAAGCCTTTTCACAGTGAGATCTATGCGATATGGCCGAGAAATGTAATTTTGATGTTAACTCCCAAACCGCTGCGCAGAAGTCAACCAAACTTCACCCATTAGTGTATTGTATCATAATCTAGTAATTACATGTGGAAATTTGGTTCTAGGACATTTGATTTGAGCGCAATCCTCAAACTTAGGTCAAAAAAGCCATTTAAGCCTTTTCACAGTGAGATCTATGCGATATGGCCGAGAAATGTAATTTTGATGTTAACTCCCAAACCGCTGCGCAGAAGTCAACCAAACTTCACCCAATAGTGTATTGTATCACAATCTAGTAGTTACATTTAAAAATTTTGTTCTAGGACATTTTGTTTGAACGCAATCATCAAACTTAATTAAAAAAGTCATTTAAGCCTTTTCACAGTGAGATCTATGCGATATGGCCGAGAAATGTAATTTTGATGTTAACTCCCAAACCGCTGCGCAGAAGTCAACCAAACTTCACCCATTAGTGTATTGTATCACAATCTAGTAGTTACATGTGGAAATTTGGTTATAGGACATTTGATTTGAGCGCAATCCTCAAACTTAGGTCAAAAAAGCCATTTAAGCCTTTTCACAGTGAGATCTATGCGATATGGCCGAGAAATGTAATTTTGATGTTAACTCCCAAACCGCTGCGCAGAAGTCAACCAAACTTCACCCAATAGTGTATTGTATCACAATCTAGTAGTTACATTTGAAAATTTTGTTCTAGGAAATTTTGTTTGAGCGCAATCATCAAACTTAATTAAAAAAGTCATTTAAGCCTTTTCACAGTGAGATCTATGCGATATGGCCGAGAAATGTAATTTTGATGTTAACTCCCAAACCGCTGCGCAGAAGTCAACCAAACTTCACCCATTAGTGTATTTTATCACAATCTAGTAGTTACATGTGGAAATTTTGTTCTAGGACATTTGATTTGAGCGCAATCCTGAAACTTAGGTCAAAAAAGCCATTTAAGCCTTTTCACAGTGAGATCTATGCGATATGGCCGAGAAATGTAATTTTGATGTTCACTCCCAAACCGCTGCGCAGAAGTCAACCAAACTTCACCCAATAGTGTATTGTATCACATTCTAGTAGTTACATTTGAAAATTTCGTTCTAGGACATTTGGTTTGAGCGCAATCCTCAAACTTAGGTCAAAAAAGCCATTTAAGCCTTTTCACAGTGAGATCTATGCGATATGGCCGAGAAATGTAATTTTGATGTTAACTCCCAAACCGCTGCGCAGAAGTCTACCAAACTTCACCCAATAGTGTATTGTATCACAATCTAGTAGTTACATTTGAAAATTTTGTTCTAGGACATTTTGTTTGAGCGCAATCCTCAAACTTAGGTCAAAAAAGCCATTTAAGCCTTTTCACAGTGAGATCTATGCGATATGGCCGAGAAATGTAATTTTGATGTTAACTCCCAAACCGCTGCGCAGAAGTCAACCAAACTTCACCCAATAGTGTATTGTATCACAATCTAGTAGTTACATTTGAAAATTTTGTTCTAGGAAATTTTGTTTGAGCGCAATCATCAAACTTAATTAAAAAAGTCATTTAAGCCTTTTCACAGTGAGATCTATGCGATATGGCCGAGAAATGTAATTTTGATGTTAACTCCCAAACCGCTGCGCAGAAGTCAACCAAACTTCACCCATTAGTGTATTGTATCATAATCTAGTAATTACATGTGGAAATTTGGTTCTAGGACATTTGATTTGAGCGCAATCCTCAAACTTAGGTCAAAAAAGCCATTTAAGCCTTTTCACAGTGAGATCTATGCGATATGGCCGAGAAATGTAATTTTGATGTTAACTCCCAAACCGCTGCGCAGAAGTCAACCAAACTTCACCCAATAGTGTATTGTATCACAATCTAGTAGTTACATTTAAAAATTTTGTTCTAGGACATTTTGTTTGAACGCAATCATCAAACTTAATTAAAAAAGTCATTTAAGCCTTTTCACAGTGAGATCTATGCGATATGGCCGAGAAATGTAATTTTGATGTTAACTCCCAAACCGCTGCGCAGAAGTCAACCAAACTTCACCCATTAGTGTATTGTATCACAATCTAGTAGTTACATGTGGAAATTTGGTTATAGGACATTTGATTTGAGCGCAATCCTCAAACTTAGGTCAAAAAAGCCATTTAAGCCTTTTCACAGTGAGATCTATGCGATATGGCCGAGAAATGTAATTTTGATGTTAACTCCCAAACCGCTGCGCAGAAGTCAACCAAACTTCACCCAATAGTGTATTGTATCACAATCTAGTAGTTACATTTGAAAATTTTGGTCTAGGAAATTTTGTTTGAGCGCAATCATCAAACTTAATTAAAAAAGTCATTTAAGCCTTTTCACAGTGAGATCTATGCGATATGGCCGAGAAATGTAATTTTGATGTTAACTCCCAAACCGCTGCGCAGAAGTCAACCAAACTTCACCCATTAGTGTATTTTATCACAATCTAGTAGTTACATGTGGAAATTTGGTTCTAGGACATTTGATTTGAGCGCAATCCTCAAACTTAGGTCAAAAAAGCCATTTAAGCCTTTTCACAGTGAGATCTATGCGATATGGCCGAGAAATGTAATTTTGATGTTCACTCCCAAACCGCTGCGCAGAAGTCAACCAAACTTCACCCAATAGTGTATTGTATCACATTCTAGTAGTTACATTTGAAAATTTCGTTCTAGGACATTTGGTTTGAGCGCAATCCTCAAACTTATGTCAAAAAAGCCATTTAAGCCTTTTCACAGTGAGATCTATGCGATATGGCCGAGAAATGTAATTTTGATGTTAACTCCCAAACCGCTGCGCAGAAGTCAACCAAACTTCACCCAATAGTGTATTGTATCACAATCTAGTAGTTACATTTGAAAATTTTGTTCTAGGAAATTTTGTTTGAGCGCAATCATCAAACTTAATTAAAAAAGTCATTTAAGCCTTTTCACAGTGAGATCTATGCGATATGGCCGAGAAATGTAATTTTGATGTTAACTCCCAAACCGCTGCGCAGAAGTCAACCAAACTTCACCCATTAGTGTATTTTATCACAATCTAGTAGTTACATGTGGAAATTTGGTTCTAGGACATTTGATTTGAGCGCAATCCTCAAACTTAGGTCAAAAAAGCCATTTAAGCCTTTTCACAGTGAGATCTATGCGATATGGCCGAGAAATGTAATTTTGATGTTAACTCCCAAACCGCTGCGCAGAAGTCAACCAAACTTCACCCAATAGTGTATTGTATCACATTCTAGTAGTTACATTTTAAAATTTCGTTCTAGGACATTTGGTTTGAGCGCAATCCTCAAACTTAGGTCAAAAAAGCCATTTAAGCCTTTTCACAGTGAGATCTATGCGATATGGCCGAGAAATGTAATTTTGATGTTAACTCCCAAACCGCTGCGCAGAAGTCAACCAAACTTCACCCAATAGTGTATTGTATCACAATCTAGTAGTTACATTTGAAAATTTTGTTCTAGGACATTTTGTTTGAACGCAATCATCAAACTTAATTAAAAAAGTCATTTAAGCCTTTTCACAGTGAGATCTATGCGATATGGCCGAGAAATGTAAATTTGATGTTAACTCCCAAACCGCTGCGCAGAAGTCAACCAAACTTCACCCAATAGTGTATTGTATCACAATCTAGTAGTTACATTTGAAAATTTTGTTCTAGGACATTTTGTTTGAGCGCAATCCTCAAACTTAGGTCAAAAAAGCCATTTAAGCCTTTTCACAGTGAGATCTATGCGATATGGCCGAGAAATGTAATTTTGATGTTAACTCCCAAACCGCTGCGCAGAAGTCAACCAAACTTCACCCAATAGTGTATTGTATCACAATCTAGTAGTTACATTTGAAAATTTTGTTCTAGGAAATTTTGTTTGAGCGCAATCATCAAACTTAATTAAAAAAGTCATTTAAGCCTTTTCACAGTGAGATCTATGCGATATGGCCGAGAAATGTAATTTTGATGTTAACTCCCAAACCGCTGCGCAGAAGTCAACCAAACTTCACCCAATAGTGTATTGTATCACAATCTAGTAGTTACATTTGAAAATTTTGTTCTAGGACATTTTGTTTGAGCGCAATCCTCAAACTTAGGTCAAAAAAGCCATTTAAGCCTTTTCACAGTGAGATCTATGCGATATGGCCGAGAAATGTAATTTTGATGTTAACTCCCAAACCGCTGCGCAGAAGTCAACCAAACTTCACCCAATAGTGTATTGTATCACAATCTAGTAGTTACATTTGAAAATTTTGTTCTAGGAAATTTTGTTTGAGCGCAATCATCAAACTTAATTAAAAAAGTCATTTAAGCCTTTTCACAGTGAGATCTATGCGATATGGCCGAGAAATGTAATTTTGATGTTAACTCCCAAACCGCTGCGCAGAAGTCAACCAAACTTCACCCATTAGTGTATTGTATCATAATCTAGTAATTACATGTGGAAATTTGGTTCTAGGACATTTGATTTGAGCGCAATCCTCAAACTTAGGTCAAAAAAGCCATTTAAGCCTTTTCACAGTGAGATCTATGCGATATGGCCGAGAAATGTAATTTTGATGTTAACTCCCAAACCGCTGCGCAGAAGTCAACCAAACTTCACCCAATAGTGTATTGTATCACAATCTAGTAGTTACATTTAAAAATTTTGTTCTAGGACATTTTGTTTGAACGCAATCATCAAACTTAATTAAAAAAGTCATTTAAGCCTTTTCACAGTGAGATCTATGCGATATGGCCGAGAAATGTAATTTTGATGTTAACTCCCAAACCGCTGCGCAGAAGTCAACCAAACTTCACCCATTAGTGTATTGTATCACAATCTAGTAGTTACATGTGGAAATTTGGTTATAGGACATTTGATTTGAGCGCAATCCTCAAACTTAGGTCAAAAAAGCCATTTAAGCCTTTTCACAGTGAGATCTATGCGATATGGCCGAGAAATGTAATTTTGATGTTAACTCCCAAACCGCTGCGCAGAAGTCAACCAAACTTCACCCAATAGTGTATTGTATCACAATCTAGTAGTTACATTTGAAAATTTTGTTCTAGGAAATTTTGTTTGAGCGCAATCATCAAACTTAATTAAAAAAGTCATTTAAGCCTTTTCACAGTGAGATCTATGCGATATGGCCGAGAAATGTAATTTTGATGTTAACTCCCAAACCGCTGCGCAGAAGTCAACCAAACTTCACCCAATAGTGTATTGTATCACAATCTAGTAGTTACATTTGAAAATTTTGTTCTAGAAAATTTTGTTTGAACGCAATCATCAAACTTAATTAAAAAAGTCATTTAAGCCTTTTCACAGTGAGATCTATGCGATATGGCCGAGAAATGTAATTTTGATGTTAACTCCCAAACCGCTGCGCAGAAGTCAACCAAACTTCACCCATTAGTGTATTGTATCACAATCTAGTAGTTACATGTGGAAATTTGGTTATAGGACATTTGATTTGAGCGCAATCCTCAAACTTAGGTCAAAAAAGCCATTTAAGCCTTTTCACAGTGAGATCTATGCGATATGGCCGAGAAATGTAATTTTGATGTTAACTCCCAAACCGCTGCGCAGAAGTCAACCAAACTTCACCCAATAGTGTATTGTATCACAATCTAGTAGTTACATTTGAAAATTTTGTTCTAGGAAATTTTGTTTGAGCGCAATCATCAAACTTAATTAAAAAAGTCATTTAAGCCTTTTCACAGTGAGATCTATGCGATATGGCCGAGAAATGTAATTTTGATGTTAACTCCCAAACCGCTGCGCAGAAGTCAACCAAACTTCACCCATTAGTGTATTTTATCACAATCTAGTAGTTACATGTGGAAATTTGGTTCTAGGACATTTGATTTGAGCGCAATCCTCAAACTTAGGTCAAAAAAGCCATTTAAGCCTTTTCACAGTGAGATCTATGCGATATGGCCGAGAAATGTAATTTTGATGTTAACTCCCAAACCGCTGCGCAGAAGTCAACCAAACTTCACCCAATAGTGTATTGTATCACATTCTAGTAGTTACATTTGAAAATTTCGTTCTAGGACATTTGGTTTGAGCGCAATCCTCAAACTTAGGTCAAAAAAGCCATTTAAGCCTTTTCACAGTGAGATCTATGCGATATGGCCGAGAAATGTAATTTTGATGTTAACTCCCAAACCGCTGCGCAGAAGTCAACCAAACTTCACCCAATAGTGTATTGTATCACAATCTAGTAGTTACATTTGAAAATTTTGTTCTAGGACATTTTGTTTGAACGCAATCATCAAACTTAATTAAAAAAGTCATTTAAGCCTTTTCACAGTGAGATCTATGCGATATGGCCGAGAAATGTAATTTTGATGTTAACTCCCAAACCGCTGCGCAGAAGTCAACCAAACTTCACCCAATAGTGTATTGTATCACAATCTAGTAGTTACATTTAAAAATTTTGTTCTAGGACATTTTGTTTGAACGCAATCATCAAACTTAATTAAAAAAGTCATTTAAGCCTTTTCACAGTGAGATCTATGCGATATGGCCGAGAAATGTAATTTTGATGTTAACTCCCAAACCGCTGCGCAGAAGTCAACCAAACTTCACCCATTAGTGTATTGTATCACAATCTAGTAGTTACATGTGGAAATTTGGTTATAGGACATTTGATTTGAGCGCAATCCTCAAACTTAGGTCAAAAAAGCCATTTAAGCCTTTTCACAGTGAGATCTATGCGATATGGCCGAGAAATGTAATTTTGATGTTAACTCCCAAACCGCTGCGCAGAAGTCAACCAAACTTCACCCAATAGTGTATTGTATCACAATCTAGTAGTTACATTTGAAAATTTTGTTCTAGGAAATTTTGTTTGAGCGCAATCATCAAACTTAATTAAAAAAGTCATTTAAGCCTTTTCACAGTGAGATCTATGCGATATGGCCGAGAAATGTAATTTTGATGTTAACTCCCAAACCGCTGCGCAGAAGTCAACCAAACTTCACCCAATAGTGTATTGTATCACAATCTAGTAGTTACATTTGAAAATTTTGTTCTAGAAAATTTTGTTTGAACGCAATCATCAAACTTAATTAAAAAAGTCATTTAAGCCTTTTCACAGTGAGATCTATGCGATATGGCCGAGAAATGTAATTTTGATGTTAACTCCCAAACCGCTGCGCAGAAGTCAACCAAACTTCACCCATTAGTGTATTGTATCACAATCTAGTAGTTACATGTGGAAATTTGGTTATAGGACATTTGATTTGAGCGCAATCCTCAAACTTAGGTCAAAAAAGCCATTTAAGCCTTTTCACAGTGAGATCTATGCGATATGGCCGAGAAATGTAATTTTGATGTTAACTCCCAAACCGCTGCGCAGAAGTCAACCAAACTTCACCCAATAGTGTATTGTATCACAATCTAGTAGTTACATTTGAAAATTTTGTTCTAGGAAATTTTGTTTGAGCGCAATCATCAAACTTAATTAAAAAAGTCATTTAAGCCTTTTCACAGTGAGATCTATGCGATATGGCCGAGAAATGTAATTTTGATGTTAACTCCCAAACCGCTGCGCAGAAGTCAACCAAACTTCACCCATTAGTGTATTTTATCACAATCTAGTAGTTACATGTGGAAATTTGGTTCTAGGACATTTGATTTGAGCGCAATCCTCAAACTTAGGTCAAAAAAGCCATTTAAGCCTTTTCACAGTGAGATCTATGCGATATGGCCGAGAAATGTAATTTTGATGTTAACTCCCAAACCGCTGCGCAGAAGTCAACCAAACTTCACCCAATAGTGTATTGTATCACATTCTAGTAGTTACATTTGAAAATTTCGTTCTAGGACATTTGGTTTGAGCGCAATCCTCAAACTTAGGTCAAAAAAGCCATTTAAGCCTTTTCACAGTGAGATCTATGCGATATGGCCGAGAAATGTAATTTTGATGTTAACTCCCAAACCGCTGCGCAGAAGTCAACCAAACTTCACCCAATAGTGTATTGTATCACAATCTAGTAGTTACATTTGAAAATTTTGTTCTAGGACATTTTGTTTGAACGCAATCATCAAACTTAATTAAAAAAGTCATTTAAGCCTTTTCACAGTGAGATCTATGCGATATGGCCGAGAAATGTAATTTTGATGTTAACTCCCAAACCGCTGCGCAGAAGTCAACCAAACTTCACCCAATAGTGTATTGTATCACAATCTAGTAGTTACATTTGAAAATTTTGTTCTAGGACATTTTGTTTGAACGCAATCATCAAACTTAATTAAAAAAGTCATTTAAGCCTTTTCACAGTGAGATCTATGCGATATGGCCGAGAAATGTAATTTTGATGTTAACTCCCAAACCGCTGCGCAGAAGTCAACCAAACTTCACCCAATAGTGTATTGTATCACAATCTAGTAGTTACATTTGAAAATTTTGTTCTAGGACATTTTGTTTGAGCGCAATCCTCAAACTTAGGTCAAAAAAGCCATTTAAGCCTTTTCACAGTGAGATCTATGCGATATGGCCGAGAAATGTAATTTTGATGTTAACTCCCAAACCGCTGCGCAGAAGTCAACCAAACTTCACCCAATAGTGTATTGTATCACAATCTAGTATTTACATTTGAAAATTTTGTTCTAGGAAATTTTGTTTGAGCGCAATCATCAAACTTAATTAAAAAAGTCATTTAAGCCTTTTCACAGTGAGATCTATGCGATATGGCCGAGAAATGTAATTTTGATGTTAACTCCCAAACCGCTGCGCAGAAGTCAACCAAACTTCACCCATTAGTGTATTGTATCATAATCTAGTAATTACATGTGGAAATTTGGTTCTAGGACATTTGATTTGAGCGCAATCCTCAAACTTAGGTCAAAAAAGCCATTTAAGCCTTTTCACAGTGAGATCTATGCGATATGGCCGAGAAATGTAATTTTGATGTTAACTCCCAAACCGCTGCGCAGAAGTCAACCAAACTTCACCCAATAGTGTATTGTATCACAATCTAGTAGTTACATTTAAAAATTTTGTTCTAGGACATTTTGTTTGAACGCAATCATCAAACTTAATTAAAAAAGTCATTTAAGCCTTTTCACAGTGAGATCTATGCGATATGGCCGAGAAATGTAATTTTGATGTTAACTCCCAAACCGCTGCGCAGAAGTCAACCAAACTTCACCCATTAGTGTATTGTATCACAATCTAGTAGTTACATGTGGAAATTTGGTTATAGGACATTTGATTTGAGCGCAATCCTCAAACTTAGGTCAAAAAAGCCATTTAAGCCTTTTCACAGTGAGATCTATGCGATATGGCCGAGAAATGTAATTTTGATGTTAACTCCCAAACCGCTGCGCAGAAGTCAACCAAACTTCACCCAATAGTGTATTGTATCACAATCTAGTAGTTACATTTGAAAATTTTGTTCTAGGAAATTTTGTTTGAGCGCAATCATCAAACTTAATTAAAAAAGTCATTTAAGCCTTTTCACAGTGAGATCTATGCGATATGGCCGAGAAATGTAATTTTGATGTTAACTCCCAAACCGCTGCGCAGAAGTCAACCAAACTTCACCCATTAGTGTATTTTATCACAATCTAGTAGTTACATGTGGAAATTTGGTTCTAGGACATTTGATTTGAGCGCAATCCTGAAACTTAGGTCAAAAAAGCCATTTAAGCCTTTTCACAGTGAGATCTATGCGATATGGCCGAGAAATGTAATTTTGAAGTTCACTCCCAAACCGCTGCGCAGAAGTCAACCAAACTTCACCCAATAGTGTATTGTATCACATTCTAGTAGTTACATTTGAAAATTTCGTTCTAGGACATTTGGTTTGAGCGCAATCCTCAAACTTAGGTCAAAAAAGCCATTTAAGCCTTTTCACAGTGAGATCTATGCGATATGGCCGAGAAATGTAATTTTGATGTTAACTCCCAAACCGCTGCGCAGAAGTCAACCAAACTTCACCCAATAGTGTATTGTATCACAATCTAGTAGTTACATTTGAAAATTTTGTTCTAGGACATTTTGTTTGAGCGCAATCCTCAAACTTAGGTCAAAAAAGCCATTTAAGCCTTTTCACAGTGAGATCTATGCGATATGGCCGAGAAATGTAATTTTGATGTTAACTCCCAAACCGCTGCGCAGAAGTCAACCAAACTTCACCCAATAGTGTATTGTATCACAATCTAGTAGTTACATTTGAAAATTTTGTTCTAGGAAATTTTGTTTGAGCGCAATCATCAAACTTAATTAAAAAAGTCATTTAAGCCTTTTCACAGTGAGATCTATGCGATATGGCCGAGAAATGTAATTTTGATGTTAACTCCCAAACCGCTGCGCAGAAGTCAACCAAACTTCACCCATTAGTGTATTGTATCATAATCTAGTAATTACATGTGGAAATTTGGTTCTAGGACATTTGATTTGAGCGCAATCCTCAAACTTAGGTCAAAAAAGCCATTTAAGCCTTTTCACAGTGAGATCTATGCGATATGGCCGAGAAATGTAATTTTGATGTTAACTCCCAAACCGCTGCGCAGAAGTCAACCAAACTTCACCCAATAGTGTATTGTATCACAATCTAGTAGTTACATTTAAAAATTTTGTTCTAGGACATTTTGTTTGAACGCAATCATCAAACTTAATTAAAAAAGTCATTTAAGCCTTTTCACAGTGAGATCTATGCGATATGGCCGAGAAATGTAATTTTGATGTTAACTCCCAAACCGCTGCGCAGAAGTCAACCAAACTTCACCCATTAGTGTATTGTATCACAATCTAGTAGTTACATGTGGAAATTTGGTTATAGGACATTTGATTTGAGCGCAATCCTCAAACTTAGGTCAAAAAAGCCATTTAAGCCTTTTCACAGTGAGATCTATGCGATATGGCCGAGAAATGTAATTTTGATGTTAACTCCCAAACCGCTGCGCAGAAGTCAACCAAACTTCACCCAATAGTGTATTGTATCACAATCTAGTAGTTACATTTGAAAATTTTGTTCTAGGAAATTTTGTTTGAGCGCAATCATCAAACTTAATTAAAAAAGTCATTTAAGCCTTTTCACAGTGAGATCTATGCGATATGGCCGAGAAATGTAATTTTGATGTTAACTCCCAAACCGCTGCGCAGAAGTCAACCAAACTTCACCCATTAGTGTATTTTATCACAATCTAGTAGTTACATGTGGAAATTTGGTTCTAGGACATTTGATTTGAGCGCAATCCTCAAACTTAGGTCAAAAAAGCCATTTAAGCCTTTTCACAGTGAGATCTATGCGATATGGCCGAGAAATGTAATTTTGATGTTCACTCCCAAACCGCTGCGCAGAAGTCAACCAAACTTCACCCAATAGTGTATTGTATCACATTCTAGTAGTTACATTTGAAAATTTCGTTCTAGGACATTTGGTTTGAGCGCAATCCTCAAACTTATGTCAAAAAAGCCATTTAAGCCTTTTCACAGTGAGATCTATGCGATATGGCCGAGAAATGTAATTTTGATGTTAACTCCCAAACCGCTGCGCAGAAGTCAACCAAACTTCACCCAATAGTGTATTGTATCACAATCTAGTAGTTACATTTGAAAATTTTGTTCTAGGAAATTTTGTTTGAGCGCAATCATCAAACTTAATTAAAAAAGTCATTTAAGCCTTTTCACAGTGAGATCTATGCGATATGGCCGAGAAATGTAATTTTGATGTTAACTCCCAAACCGCTGCGCAGAAGTCAACCAAACTTCACCCAATAGTGTATTGTATCACAATCTAGTAGTTACATTTAAAAATTTTGTTCTAGGACATTTTGTTTGAGCGCAATCCTCAAACTTAGGTCAAAAAAGCCATTTAAGCCTTTTCACAGTGAGATCTATGCGATATGGCCAAGAAATGTAATTTTGATGTTAACTCCCAAACCGCTGCGCAGAAGTCAACCAAACTTCACCCAATAGTGTATTGTATCACAATCTAGTAGTTACATTTGAAAATTTTGTTCTAGGAAATTTTGTTTGAGCGCAATCATCAAACTTAATTAAAAAAGTCATTTAAGCCTTTTCACAGTGAGATCTATGCGATATGGCCGAGAAATGTAATTTTGATGTTAACTCCCAAACCGCTGCGCAGAAGTCAACCAAACTTGACCCATTAGTGTATTGTATCATAATCTAGTAATTACATGTGGAAATTTGGTTCTAGGACATTTGATTTGAGCGCAATCCTCAAACTTAGGTCAAAAAAGCCATTTAAGCCTTTTCACAGTGAGATCTATGCGATATGGCCGAGAAATGTAATTTTGATGTTAACTCCCAAACCGCTGCGCAGAAGTCAACCAAACTTCACCCAATAGTGTATTGTATCACAATCTAGTAGTTACATTTAAAAATTTTGTTCTAGGACATTTTGTTTGAACGCAATCATCAAACTTAATTAAAAAAGTCATTTAAGCCTTTTCACAGTGAGATCTATGCGATATGGCCGAGAAATGTAATTTTGATGTTAACTCCCAAACCGCTGCGCAGAAGTCAACCAAACTTCACCCATTAGTGTATTTTATCACAATCTAGTAGTTACATGTGGAAATTTGGTTCTAGGACATTTGATTTGAGCGCAATCCTCAAACTTAGGTCAAAAAAGCCATTTAAGCCTTTTCACAGTGAGATCTATGCGATATGGCCGAGAAATGTAATTTTGATGTTCACTCCCAAACCGCTGCGCAGAAGTCAACCAAACTTCACCCACTAGTGTATTGTATCACATTCTAGTAGTTACATTTGAAAATTTCGTTCTAGGACATTTGGTTTGAGCGCAATCCTCAAACTTAGGTCAAAAAAGCCATTTAAGCCTTTTCACAGTGAGATCTATGCGATATGGCCGAGAAATGTAATTTTGATGTTAACTCCCAAACCGCTGCGCAGAAGTCAACCAAACTTCACCCAATAGTGTATTGTATCACAATCTAGTAGTTACATTTGAAAATTTTGTTCTAGGAAATTTTGTTTGAGCGCAATCATCAAACTTAATTAAAAAAGTCATTTAAGCCTTTTCACAGTGAGATCTATGCGATATGGCCGAGAAATGTAATTTTGATGTTAACTCCCAAACCGCTGCGCAGAAGTCAACCAAACTTCACCCATTAGTGTATTGTATCATAATCTAGTAATTACATGTGGAAATTTGGTTCTAGGACATTTGATTTGAGCGCAATCCTCAAACTTAGGTCAAAAAAGCCATTTAAGCCTTTTCACAGTGAGATCTATGCGATATGGCCGAGAAATGTAATTTTGATGTTAACTCCCAAACCGCTGCGCAGAAGTCAACCAAACTTCACCCAATAGTGTATTGTATCACAATCTAGTAGTTACATTTAAAAATTTTGTTCTAGGACACTTTGTTTGAACGCAATCATCAAACTTAATTAAAAAAGTCATTTAAGCCTTTTCACAGTGAGATCTATGCGATATGGCCGAGAAATGTAATTTTGATGTTAACTCCCAAACCGCTGCGCAGAAGTCAACCAAACTTCACCCATTAGTGTATTGTATCACAATCTAATAGTTACATGTGGAAATTTGGTTATAGGACATTTGATTTGAGCGCAATCCTCAAACTTAGGTCAAAAAAGCCATTTAAGCCTTTTCACAGTGAGATCTATGCGATATGGCCGAGAAATGTAATTTTGATGTTAACTCCCAAACCGCTGCGCAGAAGTCAACCAAACTTCACCCAATAGTGTATTGTATCACAATCTAGTAGTTACATTTGAAAATTTTGTTCTAGGAAATTTTGTTTGAGCGCAATCATCAAACTTAATTAAAAAAGTCATTTAAGCCTTTTCACAGTGAGATCTATGCGATATGGCCGAGAAATGTAATTTTGATGTTAACTCCCAAACCGCTGCGCAGAAGTCAACCAAACTTCACCCAATAGTGTATTGTATCACAATCTAGTAGTTACATTTGAAAATTTTGTTCTAGAAAATTTTGTTTGAGCGCAATCATCAAACTTAATTAAAAAAGTCATTTAAGCCTTTTCACAGTGAGATCTATGCGATATGGCCGAGAAATGTAATTTTGATGTTAACTCCCAAACCGCTGCGCAGAAGTCAACCAAACTTCACCCATTAGTGTATTTTATCACAATCTAGTAGTTACATGTGGAAATTTGGTTCTAGGACATTTGATTTGAGCGCAATCCTCAAACTTAGGTCAAAAAAGCCATTTAAGCCTTTTCACAGTGAGATCTATGCGATATGGCCGAGAAATGTAATTTTGATGTTAACTCCCAAACCGCTGCGCAGAAGTCAACCAAACTTCACCCAATAGTGTATTGTATCACAATCTAGTAGTTACATTTAAAAATTTTGTTCTAGGACATTTTGTTTGAACGCAATCATCAAACTTAATTAAAAAAGTCATTTAAGCCTTTTCACAGTGAGATCTATGCGATATGGCCGAGAAATGTAATTTTGATGTTAACTCCCAAACCGCTGCGCAGAAGTCAACCAAACTTCACCCATTAGTGTATTGTATCACAATCTAGTAGTTACATGTGGAAATTTGGTTATAGGACATTTGATTTGAGCGCAATCCTCAAACTTAGGTCAAAAAAGCCATTTAAGCCTTTTCACAGTGAGATCTATGCGATATGGCCGAGAAATGTAATTTTGATGTTAACTCCCAAACCGCTGCGCAGAAGTCAACCAAACTTCACCCAATAGTGTATTGTATCACAATCTAGTAGTTACATTTGAAAATTTTGTTCTAGGAAATTTTGTTTGAGCGCAATCATCAAACTTAATTAAAAAAGTCATTTAAGCCTTTTCACAGTGAGATCTATGCGATATGGCCGAGAAATGTAATTTTGATGTTAACTCCCAAACCGCTGCGCAGAAGTCAACCAAACTTCACCCAATAGTGTATTGTATCACATTCTAGTAGTTACATTTGAAAATTTCGTTCTAGGACATTTTGTTTGAGCGCAATCCTCAAACTTAGGTCAAAAAAGCCATTTAAGCCTTTTCACAGTGAGATCTATGCGATATGGCCGAGAAATGTAATTTTGATGTTAACTCCCAAACCGCTGCGCAGAAGTCAACCAAACTTCACCCAATAGTGTATTGTATCACAATCTAGTAGTTACATTTGAAAATTTTGTTCTAGGACATTTTGTTTGAACGCAATCATCAAACTTAATTAAAAAAGTCATTTAAGCCTTTTCACAGTGAGATCTATGCGATATGGCCGAGAAATGTAATTTTGATGTTAACTCCCAAACCGCTGCGCAGAAGTCAACCAAACTTCACCCAATAGTGTATTGTATCACAATCTAGTAGTTACATTTAAAAATTTTGTTCTAGGACATTTTGTTTGAACGCAATCATCAAACTTAATTAAAAAAGTCATTTAAGCCTTTTCACAGTGAGATCTATGCGATATGGCCGAGAAATGTAATTTTGATGTTAACTCCCAAACCGCTGCGCAGAAGTCAACCAAACTTCACCCATTAGTGTATTGTATCACAATCTAGTAGTTACATGTGGAAATTTGGTTATAGGACATTTGATTTGAGCGCAATCCTCAAACTTAGGTCAAAAAAGCCATTTAAGCCTTTTCACAGTGAGATCTATGCGATATGGCCGAGAAATGTAATTTTGATGTTAACTCCCAAACCGCTGCGCAGAAGTCAACCAAACTTCACCCAATAGTGTATTGTATCACAATCTAGTAGTTACATTTGAAAATTTTGTTCTAGGAAATTTTGTTTGAGCGCAATCATCAAACTTAATTAAAAAAGTCATTTAAGCCTTTTCACAGTGAGATCTATGCGATATGGCCGAGAAATGTAATTTTGATGTTAACTCCCAAACCGCTGCGCAGAAGTCAACCAAACTTCACCCATTAGTGTATTTTATCACAATCTAGTAGTTACATGTGGAAATTTGGTTCTAGGACATTTGATTTGAGCGCAATCCTGAAACTTAGGTCAAAAAAGCCATTTAAGCCTTTTCACAGTGAGATCTATGCGATATGGCCGAGAAATGTAATTTTGATGTTCACTCCCAAACCGCTGCGCAGAAGTCAACCAAACTTCACCCAATAGTGTATTGTATCACAATCTAGTAGTTACATTTGAAAATTTTGTTCTAGGAAATTTTGTTTGAGCGCAATCATCAAACTTAATTAAAAAAGTCATTTAAGCCTTTTCACAGTGAGATCTATGCGATATGGCCGAGAAATGTAATTTTGATGTTAACTCCCAAACCGCTGCGCAGAAGTCAACCAAACTTCACCCATTAGTGTATTTTATCACAATCTAGTAGTTACATGTGGAAATTTGGTTCTAGGACATTTGATTTGAGCGCAATCCTCAAACTTAGGTCAAAAAAGCCATTTAAGCCTTTTCACAGTGAGATCTATGCGATATGGCCGAGAAATGTAATTTTGATGTTAACTCCCAAACCGCTGCGCAGAAGTCAACCAAACTTCACCCAATAGTGTATTGTATCACATTCTAGTAGTTACATTTGAAAATTTCGTTCTAGGACATTTGGTTTGAGCGCAATCCTCAAACTTAGGTCAAAAAAGCCATTTAAGCCTTTTCACAGTGAGATCTATGCGATATGGCCGAGAAATGTAATTTTGATGTTAACTCCCAAACCGCTGCGCAGAAGTCAACCAAACTTCACCCAATAGTGTATTGTATCACAATCTAGTAGTTACATTTGAAAATTTTGTTCTAGGACATTTTGTTTGAACGCAATCATCAAACTTAATTAAAAAAGTCATTTAAGCCTTTTCACAGTGAGATCTATGCGATATGGCCGAGAAATGTAATTTTGATGTTAACTCCCAAACCGCTGCGCAGAAGTCAACCAAACTTCACCCAATAGTGTATTGTATCACAATCTAGTAGTTACATTTGAAAATTTTGTTCTAGGACATTTTGTTTGAACGCAATCATCAAACTTAATTAAAAATGTCATTTAAGCCTTTTCACAGTGAGATCTATGCGATATGGCCGAGAAATGTAATTTTGATGTTAACTCCCAAACCGCTGCGCAGAAGTCAACCAAACTTCACCCAATAGTGTATTGTATCACAATCTAGTAGTTACATTTGAAAATTTTGTTCTAGGACATTTTGTTTGAGCGCAATCCTCAAACTTAGGTCAAAAAAGCCATTTAAGCCTTTTCACAGTGAGATCTATGCGATATGGCCGAGAAATGTAATTTTGATGTTAACTCCCAAACCGCTGCGCAGAAGTCAACCAAACTTCACCCAATAGTGTATTGTATCACAATCTAGTATTTACATTTGAAAATTTTGTTCTAGGAAATTTTGTTTGAGCGCAATCATCAAACTTAATTAAAAAAGTCATTTAAGCCTTTTCACAGTGAGATCTATGCGATATGGCCGAGAAATGTAATTTTGATGTTAACTCCCAAACCGCTGCGCAGAAGTCAACCAAACTTCACCCATTAGTGTATTGTATCATAATCTAGTAATTACATGTGGAAATTTGGTTCTAGGACATTTGATTTGAGCGCAATCCTCAAACTTAGGTCAAAAAAGCCATTTAAGCCTTTTCACAGTGAGATCTATGCGATATGGCCGAGAAATGTAATTTTGATGTTAACTCCCAAACCGCTGCGCAGAAGTCAACCAAACTTCACCCAATAGTGTATTGTATCACAATCTAGTATTTACATTTAAAAATTTTGTTCTAGGACATTTTGTTTGAACGCAATCATCAAACTTAATTAAAAAAGTCATTTAAGCCTTTTCACAGTGAGATCTATGCGATATGGCCGAGAAATGTAATTTTGATGTTAACTCCCAAACCGCTGCGCAGAAGTCAACCAAACTTCACCCATTAGTGTATTGTATCACAATCTAGTAGTTACATGTGGAAATTTGGTTATAGGACATTTGATTTGAGCGCAATCCTCAAACTTAGGTCAAAAAAGCCATTTAAGCCTTTTCACAGTGAGATCTATGCGATATGGCCGAGAAATGTAATTTTGATGTTAACTCCCAAACCGCTGCGCAGAAGTCAACCAAACTTCACCCAATAGTGTATTGTATCACAATCTAGTAGTTACATTTGAAAATTTTGTTCTAGGAAATTTTGTTTGAGCGCAATCATCAAACTTAATTAAAAAAGTCATTTAAGCCTTTTCACAGTGAGATCTATGCGATATGGCCGAGAAATGTAATTTTGATGTTAACTCCCAAACCGCTGCGCAGAAGTCAACCAAACTTCACCCATTAGTGTATTTTATCACAATCTAGTAGTTACATGTGGAAATTTGGTTCTAGGACATTTGATTTGAGCGCAATCCTGAAACTTAGGTCAAAAAAGCCATTTAAGCCTTTTCACAGTGAGATCTATGCGATATGGCCGAGAAATGTAATTTTGATGTTCACTCCCAAACCGCTGCGCAGAAGTCAACCAAACTTCACCCAATAGTGTATTGTATCACATTCTAGTAGTTACATTTGAAAATTTCGTTCTAGGACATTTTGTTTGAGCGCAATCCTCAAACTTAGGTCAAAAAAGCCATTTAAGCCTTTTCACAGTGAGATCTATGCGATATGGCCGAGAAATGTAATTTTGATGTTAACTCCCAAACCGCTGCGCAGAAGTCAACCAAACTTCACCCAATAGTGTATTGTATCACAATCTAGTAGTTACATTTGAAAATTTTGTTCTAGGACATTTTGTTTGAGCGCAATCCTCAAACTTAGGTCAAAAAAGCCATTTAAGCCTTTTCACAGTGAGATCTAAGCGATATGGCCGAGAAATGTAATTTTGATGTTAACTCCCAAACCGCTGCGCAGAAGTCAACCAAACTTCACCCAATAGTGTATTGTATCACAATCTAGTAGTTACATTTGAAAATTTTGTTCTAGGAAATTTTGTTTGAGCGCAATCATCAAACTTAATTAAAAAAGTCATTTAAGCCTTTTCACAGTGAGATCTATGCGATATGGCCGAGAAATGTAATTTTGATGTTAACTCCCAAACCGCTGCGCAGAAGTCAACCAAACTTCACCCATTAGTGTATTGTATCACAATCTAGTAGTTACATGTGGAAATTTGGTTATAGGACATTTGATTTGAGCGCAATCCTCAAACTTAGGTCAAAAAAGCCATTTAAGCCTTTTCACAGTGAGATCTATGCGATATGGCCGAGAAATGTAATTTTGATGTTAACTCCCAAACCGCTGCGCAGAAGTCAACCAAACTTCACCCAATAGTGTATTGTATCACAATCTAGTAGTTACATTTGAAAATTTTGTTCTAGGAAATTTTGTTTGAGCGCAATCATCAAACTTAATTAAAAAAGTCATTTAAGCCTTTTCACAGTGAGATCTATGCGATATGGCCGAGAAATGTAATTTTGATGTTAACTCCCAAACCGCTGCGCAGAAGTCAACCAAACTTCACCCATTAGTGTATTTTATCACAATCTAGTAGTTACATGTGGAAATTTGGTTCTAGGACATTTGATTTGAGCGCAATCCTCAAACTTAGGTCAAAAAAGCCATTTAAGCCTTTTCACAGTGAGATCTATGCGATATGGCCGAGAAATGTAATTTTGATGTTCACTCCCAAACCGCTGCGCAGAAGTCAACCAAACTTCACCCAATAGTGTATTGTATCACATTCTAGTAGTTACATTTGAAAATTTCGTTCTAGGACATTTGGTTTGAGCGCAATCCTCAAACTTATGTCAAAAAAGCCATTTAAGCCTTTTCACAGTGAGATCTATGCGATATGGCCGAGAAATGTAATTTTGATGTTAACTCCCAAACCGCTGCGCAGAAGTCAACCAAACTTCACCCAATAGTGTATTGTATCACAATCTAGTAGTTACATTTGAAAATTTTGTTCTAGGAAATTTTGTTTGAGCGCAATCATCAAACTTAATTAAAAAAGTCATTTAAGCCTTTTCACAGTGAGATCTATGCGATATGGCCGAGAAATGTAATTTTGATGTTAACTCCCAAACCGCTGCGCAGAAGTCAACCAAACTTCACCCATTAGTGTATTTTATCACAATCTAGTAGTTACATGTGGAAATTTGGTTCTAGGACATTTGATTTGAGCGCAATCCTCAAACTTAGGTCAAAAAAGCCATTTAAGCCTTTTCACAGTGAGATCTATGCGATATGGCCGAGAAATGTAATTTTGATGTTAACTCCCAAACCGCTGCGCAGAAGTCAACCAAACTTCACCTAATAGTGTATTGTATCACATTCTAGTAGTTACATTTTAAAATTTCGTTCTAGGACATTTGGTTTGAGCGCAATCCTCAAACTTAGGTCAAAAAAGCCATTTAAGCCTTTTCACAGTGAGATCTATGCGATATGGCCGAGAAATGTAATTTTGATGTTAACTCCCAAACCGCTGCGCAGAAGTCAACCAAACTTCACCCAATAGTGTATTGTATCACATTCTAGTAGTTACATTTTAAAATTTCGTTCTAGGACATTTGGTTTGAGCGCAATCCTCAAACTTAGGTCAAAAAAGCCATTTAAGCCTTTTCACAGTGAGATCTATGCGATATGGCCGAGAAATGTAATTTTGATGTTAACTCCCAAACCGCTGCGCAGAAGTCAACCAAACTTCACCCAATAGTGTATTGTATCACAATCTAGTAGTTACATTTGAAAATTTTGTTCTAGGACATTTTGTTTGAACGCAATCATCAAACTTAATTAAAAAAGTCATTTAAGCCTTTTCACAGTGAGATCTATGCGATATGGCCGAGAAATGTAAATTTGATGTTAACTCCCAAACCGCTGCGCAGAAGTCAACCAAACTTCACCCAATAGTGTATTGTATCACAATCTAGTAGTTACATTTGAAAATTTTGTTCTAGGACATTTTGTTTGAGCGCAATCCTCAAACTTAGGTCAAAAAAGCCATTTAAGCCTTTTCAC
The DNA here is from genome assembly GCF_030265065.1 of Corythoichthys intestinalis. Lineage (NCBI taxonomy): Eukaryota > Metazoa > Chordata > Actinopteri > Syngnathiformes > Syngnathidae > Corythoichthys > Corythoichthys intestinalis. The sequence goes on along the minus strand of NC_080411.1, from coordinate 48,664,008 downwards.
AGTGAGATCTATGCGATATGGCCGAGAAATGTAATTTTGATGTTAACTCCCAAACCGCTGCGCAGAAGTCAACCAAACTTCACCCAATAGTGTATTGTATCACAATCTAGTAGTTACATTTGAAAATTTTGTTCTAGGACATTTTGTTTGAACGCAATCATCAAACTTAATTAAAAAAGTCATTTAAGCCTTTTCACAGTGAGATCTATGCGATATGGCCGAGAAATGTAATTTTGATGTTAACTCCCAAACCGCTGCGCAGAAGTCAACCAAACTTCACCCAATAGTGTATTGTATCACAATCTAGTAGTTACATTTGAAAATTTTGTTCTAGGACATTTTGTTTGAGCGCAATCCTCAAACTTAGGTCAAAAAAGCCATTTAAGCCTTTTCACAGTGAGATCTATGCGATATGGCCAAGAAATGTAATTTTGATGTTAACTCCCAAACCGCTGCGCAGAAGTCAACCAAACTTCACCCAATAGTGTATTGTATCACAATCTAGTAGTTACATTTGAAAATTTTGTTCTAGGAAATTTTGTTTGAGCGCAATCATCAAACTTAATTAAAAAAGTCATTTAAGCCTTTTCACAGTGAGATCTATGCGATATGGCCGAGAAATGTAATTTTGATGTTAACTCCCAAACCGCTGCGCAGAAGTCAACCAAACTTGACCCATTAGTGTATTGTATCATAATCTAGTAATTACATGTGGAAATTTGGTTCTAGGACATTTGATTTGAGCGCAATCCTCAAACTTAGGTCAAAAAAGCCATTTAAGCCTTTTCACAGTGAGATCTATGCGATATGGCCGAGAAATGTAATTTTGATGTTAACTCCCAAACCGCTGCGCAGAAGTCAACCAAACTTCACCCAATAGTGTATTGTATCACAATCTAGTAGTTACATTTAAAAATTTTGTTCTAGGACATTTTGTTTGAACGCAATCATCAAACTTAATTAAAAAAGTCATTTAAGCCTTTTCACAGTGAGATCTATGCGATATGGCCGAGAAATGTAATTTTGATGTTAACTCCCAAACCGCTGCGCAGAAGTCAACCAAACTTCACCCATTAGTGTATTTTATCACAATCTAGTAGTTACATGTGGAAATTTGGTTCTAGGACATTTGATTTGAGCGCAATCCTCAAACTTAGGTCAAAAAAGCCATTTAAGCCTTTTCACAGTGAGATCTATGCGATATGGCCGAGAAATGTAATTTTGATGTTCACTCCCAAACCGCTGCGCAGAAGTCAACCAAACTTCACCCAATAGTGTATTGTATCACATTCTAGTAGTTACATTTGAAAATTTCGTTCTAGGACATTTGGTTTGAGCGCAATCCTCAAACTTAGGTCAAAAAAGCCATTTAAGCCTTTTCACAGTGAGATCTATGCGATATGGCCGAGAAATGTAATTTTGATGTTAACTCCCAAACCGCTGCGCAGAAGTCAACCAAACTTCACCCAATAGTGTATTGTATCACAATCTAGTAGTTACATTTGAAAATTTTGTTCTAGGAAATTTTGTTTGAGCGCAATCATCAAACTTAATTAAAAAAGTCATTTAAGCCTTTTCACAGTGAGATCTATGCGATATGGCCGAGAAATGTAATTTTGATGTTAACTCCCAAACCGCTGCGCAGAAGTCAACCAAACTTCACCCATTAGTGTATTTTATCACAATCTAGTAGTTACATGTGGAAATTTGGTTCTAGGACATTTGATTTGAGCGCAATCCTCAAACTTAGGTCAAAAAAGCCATTTAAGCCTTTTCACAGTGAGATCTATGCGATATGGCCGAGAAATGTAATTTTGATGTTAACTCCCAAACCGCTGCGCAGAAGTCAACCAAACTTCACCCAATAGTGTATTGTATCACAATCTAGTAGTTACATTTAAAAATTTTGTTCTAGGACATTTTGTTTGAACGCAATCATCAAACTTAATTAAAAAAGTCATTTAAGCCTTTTCACAGTGAGATCTATGCGATATGGCCGAGAAATGTAATTTTGATGTTAACTCCCAAACCGCTGCGCAGAAGTCAACCAAACTTCACCCATTAGTGTATTGTATCACAATCTAGTAGTTACATGTGGAAATTTGGTTATAGGACATTTGATTTGAGCGCAATCCTCAAACTTAGGTCAAAAAAGCCATTTAAGCCTTTTCACAGTGAGATCTATGCGATATGGCCGAGAAATGTAATTTTGATGTTAACTCCCAAACCGCTGCGCAGAAGTCAACCAAACTTCACCCAATAGTGTATTGTATCACAATCTAGTAGTTACATTTGAAAATTTTGTTCTAGGAAATTTTGTTTGAGCGCAATCATCAAACTTAATTAAAAAAGTCATTTAAGCCTTTTCACAGTGAGATCTATGCGATATGGCCGAGAAATGTAATTTTGATGTTAACTCCCAAACCGCTGCGCAGAAGTCAACCAAACTTCACCCAATAGTGTATTGTATCACATTCTAGTAGTTACATTTGAAAATTTCGTTCTAGGACATTTGGTTTGAGCGCAATCCTCAAACTTAGGTCAAAAAAGCCATTTAAGCCTTTTCACAGTGAGATCTATGCGATATGGCCGAGAAATGTAATTTTGATGTTAACTCCCAAACCGCTGCGCAGAAGTCAACCAAACTTCACCCAATAGTGTATTGTATCACAATCTAGTAGTTACATTTGAAAATTTTGTTCTAGGACATTTTGTTTGAACGCAATCATCAAACTTAATTAAAAAAGTCATTTAAGCCTTTTCACAGTGAGATCTATGCGATATGGCCGAGAAATGTAATTTTGATGTTAACTCCCAAACCGCTGCGCAGAAGTCAACCAAACTTCACCCAATAGTGTATTGTATCACAATCTAGTAGTTACATTTGAAAATTTTGTTCTAGGACATTTTGTTTGAACGCAATCATCAAACTTAATTAAAAAAGTCATTTAAGCCTTTTCACAGTGAGATCTATGCGATATGGCCGAGAAATGTAATTTTGATGTTAACTCCCAAACCGCTGCGCAGAAGTCAACCAAACTTCACCCAATAGTGTATTGTATCACAATCTAGTAGTTACATTTGAAAATTTTGTTCTAGGACATTTTGTTTGAGCGCAATCCTCAAACTTAGGTCAAAAAAGCCATTTAAGCCTTTTCACAGTGAGATCTATGCGATATGGCCGAGAAATGTAATTTTGATGTTAACTCCCAAACCGCTGCGCAGAAGTCAACCAAACTTCACCCAATAGTGTATTGTATCACAATCTAGTAGTTACATTTGAAAATTTTGTTCTAGGAAATTTTGTTTGAGCGCAATCATCAAACTTAATTAAAAAAGTCATTTAAGCCTTTTCACAGTGAGATCTATGCGATATGGCCGAGAAATGTAATTTTGATGTTAACTCCCAAACCGCTGCGCAGAAGTCAACCAAACTTCACCCATTAGTGTATTGTATCATAATCTAGTAATTACATGTGGAAATTTGGTTCTAGGACATTTGATTTGAGCGCAATCCTCAAACTTAGGTCAAAAAAGCCATTTAAGCCTTTTCACAGTGAGATCTATGCGATATGGCCGAGAAATGTAATTTTGATGTTAACTCCCAAACCGCTGCGCAGAAGTCAACCAAACTTCACCCAATAGTGTATTGTATCACAATCTAGTAGTTACATTTAAAAATTTTGTTCTAGGACATTTTGTTTGAACGCAATCATCAAACTTAATTAAAAAAGTCATTTAAGCCTTTTCACAGTGAGATCTATGCGATATGGCCGAGAAATGTAATTTTGATGTTAACTCCCAAACCGCTGCGCAGAAGTCAACCAAACTTCACCCAATAGTGTATTGTATCACAATCTAGTAGTTACATTTGAAAATTTTGTTCTAGGAAATTTTGTTTGAGCGCAATCATCAAACTTAATTAAAAAAGTCATTTAAGCCTTTTCACAGTGAGATCTATGCGATATGGCCGAGAAATGTAATTTTGATGTTAACTCCCAAACCGCTGCGCAGAAGTCAACCAAACTTCACCCATTAGTGTATTTTATCACAATCTAGTAGTTACATGTGGAAATTTGGTTCTAGGACATTTGATTTGAGCGCAATCCTCAAACTTAGGTCAAAAAAGCCATTTAAGCCTTTTCACAGTGAGATCTATGCGATATGGCCGAGAAATGTAATTTTGATGTTCACTCCCAAACCGCTGCGCAGAAGTCAACCAAACTTCACCCAATAGTGTATTGTATCACATTCTAGTAGTTACATTTGAAAATTTCGTTCTAGGACATTTGGTTTGAGCGCAATCCTCAAACTTAGGTCAAAAAAGCCATTTAAGCCTTTTCACAGTGAGATCTATGCGATATGGCCGAGAAATGTAATTTTGATGTTAACTCCCAAACCGCTGCGCAGAAGTCAACCAAACTTCACCCATTAGTGTATTTTATCACAATCTAGTAGTTACATGTGGAAATTTGGTTATAGGACATTTGATTTGAGCGCAATCCTCAAACTTAGGTCAAAAAAGCCATTTAAGCCTTTTCACAGTGAGATCTATGCGATATGGCCGAGAAATGTAATTTTGATGTTAACTCCCAAACCGCTGCGCAGAAGTCAACCAAACTTCACCCAATAGTGTATTGTATCACATTCTAGTAGTTACATTTTAAAATTTCGTTCTAGGACATTTGGTTTGAGCGCAATCCTCAAACTTAGGTCAAAAAAGCCATTTAAGCCTTTTCACAGTGAGATCTATGCGATATGGCCGAGAAATGTAATTTTGATGTTAACTCCCAAACCGCTGCGCAGAAGTCAACCAAACTTCACCCAATAGTGTATTGTATCACAATCTAGTAGTTACATTTGAAAATTTTGTTCTAGGACATTTTGTTTGAACGCAATCATCAAACTTAATTAAAAAAGTCATTTAAGCCTTTTCACAGTGAGATCTATGCGATATGGCCGAGAAATGTAAATTTGATGTTAACTCCCAAACCGCTGCGCAGAAGTCAACCAAACTTCACCCATTAGTGTATTGTATCACATTCTAGTAGTTACATGTGGAAATTTGGTTATAGGACATTTGATTTGAGCGCAATCCTCAAACTTAGGTCAAAAAAGCCATTTAAGCCTTTTCACAGTGAGATCTATGCGATATGGCCGAGAAATGTAATTTTGATGTTAACTCCCAAACCGCTGCGCAGAAGTCAACCAAACTTCACCCAATAGTGTATTGTATCACAATCTAGTAGTTACATTTGAAAATTTTGTTCTAGGAAATTTTGTTTGAGCGCAATCATCAAACTTAATTAAAAAAGTCATTTAAGCCTTTTCACAGTGAGATCTATGCGATATGGCCGAGAAATGTAATTTTGATGTTAACTCCCAAACCGCTGCGCAGAAGTCAACCAAACTTCACCCATTAGTGTATTTTATCACAATCTAGTAGTTACATGTGGAAATTTGGTTCTAGGACATTTGATTTGAGCGCAATCCTCAAACTTAGGTCAAAAAAGCCATTTAAGCCTTTTCACAGTGAGATCTATGCGATATGGCCGAGAAATGTAATTTTGATGTTCACTCCCAAACCGCTGCGCAGAAGTCAACCAAACTTCACCCAATAGTGTATTGTATCAGATTCTAGTAGTTACATTTGAAAATTTCGTTCTAGGACATTTGGTTTGAGCGCAATCCTCAAACTTAGGTCAAAAAAGCCATTTAAGCCTTTTCACAGTGAGATCTATGCGATATGGCCGAGAAATGTAATTTTGATGTTAACTCCCAAACCGCTGCGCAGAAGTCAACCAAACTTCACCCAATAGTGTATTGTATCACAATCTAGTAGTTACATTTGAAAATTTTGTTCTAGGAAATTTTGTTTGAGCGCAATCATCAAACTTAATTAAAAAAGTCATTTAAGCCTTTTCATAGTGAGATCTATGCGATATGGCCGAGAAATGTAATTTTGATGTTAACTCCCAAACCGCTGCGCAGAAGTCAACCAAACTTCACCCATTAGTGTATTTTATCACAATCTAGTAGTTACATTTGAAAATTTTGTTCTAGGACATTTTGTTTGAGCGCAATCCTCAAACTTAGGTCAAAAAAGCCATTTAAGCCTTTTCACAGTGAGATCTATGCGATATGGCCGAGAAATGTAATTTTGATGTTAACTCCCAAACCGCTGCGCAGAAGTCAACCAAACTTCACCCATTAGTGTATTGTATCACAATCTAGTAGTTACATGTGGAAATTTGGTTATAGGACATTTGATTTGAGCGCAATCCTCAAACTTAGGTCAAAAAAGCCATTTAAGCCTTTTCACAGTGAGATCTATGCGATATGGCCGAGAAATGTAATTTTGATGTTAACTCCCAAACCGCTGCGCAGAAGTCAACCAAACTTCACCCAATAGTGGATTGTATCACAATCTAGTAGTTACATTTGAAAATTTTGTTCTAGGAAATTTTGTTTGAGCGCAATCATCAAACTTAATTAAAAAAGTCATTTAAGCCTTTTCACAGTGAGATCTATGCGATATGGCCGAGAAATGTAATTTTGATGTTCACTCCCAAACCGCTGCGCAGAAGTCAACCAAACTTCACCCAATAGTGTATTGTATCACATTCTAGTAGTTACATTTGAAAATTTCGTTCTAGGACATTTGGTTTGAGCGCAATCCTCAAACTTAGGTCAAAAAAGCCATTTAAGCCTTTTCACAGTGAGATCTATGCGATATGGCCGAGAAATGTAATTTTGATGTTAACTCCCAAACCGCTGCGCAGAAGTCAACCAAACTTCACCCAATAGTGTATTGTATCACAATCTAGTAGTTACATTTGAAAATTTTGTTCTAGGAAATTTTGTTTGAGCGCAATCATCAAACTTAATTAAAAAAGTCATTTAAGCCTTTTCACAGTGAGATCTATGCGATATGGCCGAGAAATGTAATTTTGATGTTAACTCCCAAACCGCTGCGCAGAAGTCAACCAAACTTCACCCATTAGTGTATTTTATCACAATCTAGTAGTTACATGTGGAAATTTGGTTCTAGGACATTTGATTTGAGCGCAATCCTCAAACTTAGGTCAAAAAAGCCATTTAAGCCTTTTCACAGTGAGATCTATGCGATATGGCCGAGAAATGTAATTTTGATGTTAACTCCCAAACCGCTGCGCAGAAGTCAACCAAACTTCACCCAATAGTGTATTGTATCACATTCTAGTAGTTACATTTTAAAATTTCGTTCTAGGACATTTGGTTTGAGCGCAATCCTCAAACTTAGGTCAAAAAAGCCATTTAAGCCTTTTCACAGTGAGATCTATGCGATATGGCCGAGAAATGTAATTTTGATGTTAACTCCCAAACCGCTGCGCAGAAGTCAACCAAACTTCACCCAATAGTGTATTGTATCACAATCTAGTAGTTACATTTGAAAATTTTGTTCTAGGACATTTTGTTTGAACGCAATCATCAAACTTAATTAAAAAAGTCATTTAAGCCTTTTCACAGTGAGATATATGCGATATGGCCGAGAAATGTAAATTTGATGTTAACTCCCAAACCGCTGCGCAGAAGTCAACCAACCTTCACCCAATAGTGTATTGTATCACAATCTAGTAGTTACATTTGAAAATTTTGTTCTAGGACATTTTGTTTGAGCGCAATCCTCAAACTTAGGTCAAAAAAGCCATTTAAGCCTTTTCACAGTGAGATCTATGCGATATGGCCGAGAAATGTAATTTTGATGTTAACTCCCAAACCGCTGCGCAGAAGTCAACCAAACTTCACCCAATAGTGTATTGTATCACAATCTAGTAGTTACATTTGAAAATTTTGTTCTAGGAAATTTTGTTTGAGCGCAATCATCAAACTTAATTAAAAAAGTCATTTAAGCCTTTTCACAGTGAGATCTATGCGATATGGCCGAGAAATGTAATTTTGATGTTAACTCCCAAACCGCTGCGCAGAAGTCAACCAAACTTCACCCATTAGTGTATTTTATCACAATCTAGTAGTTACATGTGGAAATTTGGTTCTAGGACATTTGATTTGAGCGCAATCCTCAAACTTAGGTCAAAAAAGCCATTTAAGCCTTTTCACAGTGAGATCTATGCGATATGGCCGAGAAATGTAATTTTGATGTTCACTCCCAAACCGCTGCGCAGAAGTCAACCAAACTTCACCCAATAGTGTATTGTATCACATTCTAGTAGTTACATTTGAAAATTTCGTTCTAGGACATTTGGTTTGAGCGCAATCCTCAAACTTAGGTCAAAAAAGCCATTTAAGCCTTTTCACAGTGAGATCTATGCGATATGGCCGAGAAATGTAATTTTGATGTTAACTCCCAAACCGCTGCGCAGAAGTCAACCAAACTTCACCCAATAGTGTATTGTATCACAATCTAGTAGTTACATTTGAAAATTTTGTTCTAGGAAATTTTGTTTGAGCGCAATCATCAAACTTAATTAAAAAAGTCATTTAAGCCTTTTCACAGTGAGATCTATGCGATATGGCCGAGAAATGTAATTTTGATGTTAACTCCCAAACCGCTGCGCAGAAGTCAACCAAACTTCACCCATTAGTGTATTTTATCACAATCTAGTAGTTACATGTGGAAATTTGGTTCTAGGACATTTGATTTGAGCGCAATCCTCAAACTTAGGTCAAAAAAGCCATTTAAGCCTTTTCACAGTGAGATCTATGCGATATGGCCGAGAAATGTAATTTTGATGTTAACTCCCAAACCGCTGCGCAGAAGTCAACCAAACTTCACCCAATAGTGTATTGTATCACATTCTAGTAGTTACATTTTAAAATTTCGTTCTAGGACATTTGGTTTGAGCGCAATCCTCAAACTTAGGTCAAAAAAGCCATTTAAGCCTTTTCACAGTGAGATCTATGCGATATGGCCGAGAAATGTAATTTTGATGTTAACTCCCAAACCGCTGCGCAGAAGTCAACCAAACTTCACCCAATAGTGTATTGTATCACAATCTAGTAGTTACATTTGAAAATTTTGTTCTAGGACATTTTGTTTGAACGCAATCATCAAACTTAATTAAAAAAGTCATTTAAGCCTTTTCACAGTGAGATCTATGCGATATGGCCGAGAAATGTAAATTTGATGTTAACTCCCAAACCGCTGCGCAGAAGTCAACCAAACTTCACCCATTAGTGTATTGTATCACAATCTAGTAGTTACATGTGGAAATTTGGTTATAGGACATTTGATTTGAGCGCAATCCTCAAACTTAGGTCAAAAAAGCCATTTAAGCCTTTTCACAGTGAGATCTATGCGATATGGCCGAGAAATGTAATTTTGATGTTAACTCCCAAACCGCTGCGCAGAAGTCAACCAAACTTCACCCAATAGTGTATTGTATCACAATCTAGTAGTTACATTTGAAAATTTTGTTCTAGGAAATTTTGTTTGAGCGCAATCATCAAACTTAATTAAAAAAGTCATTTAAGCCTTTTCACAGTGAGATCTATGCGATATGGCCGAGAAATGTAATTTTGATGTTAACTCCCAAACCGCTGCGCAGAAGTCAACCAAACTTCACCCATTAGTGTATTTTATCACAATCTAGTAGTTACATGTGGAAATTTGGTTCTAGGACATTTGATTTGAGCGCAATCCTCAAACTTAGGTCAAAAAAGCCATTTAAGCCTTTTCACAGTGAGATCTATGCGATATGGCCGAGAAATGTAATTTTGATGTTCACTCCCAAACCGCTGCGCAGAAGTCAACCAAACTTCACCCAATAGTGTATTGTATCAGATTCTAGTAGTTACATTTGAAAATTTCGTTCTAGGACATTTGGTTTGAGCGCAATCCTCAAACTTAGGTCAAAAAAGCCATTTAAGCCTTTTCACAGTGAGATCTATGCGATATGGCCGAGAAATGTAATTTTGATGTTAACTCCCAAACCGCTGCGCAGAAGTCAACCAAACTTCACCCAATAGTGTATTGTATCACAATCTAGTAGTTACATTTGAAAATTTTGTTCTAGGAAATTTTGTTTGAGCGCAATCATCAAACTTAATTAAAAAAGTCATTTAAGCCTTTTCATAGTGAGATCTATGCGATATGGCCGAGAAATGTAATTTTGATGTTAACTCCCAAACCGCTGCGCAGAAGTCAACCAAACTTCACCCATTAGTGTATTTTATCACAATCTAGTAGTTACATTTGAAAATTTTGTTCTAGGACATTTTGTTTGAGCGCAATCCTCAAACTTAGGTCAAAAAAGCCATTTAAGCCTTTTCACAGTGAGATCTATGCGATATGGCCGAGAAATGTAATTTTGATGTTAACTCCCAAACCGCTGCGCAGAAGTCAACCAAACTTCACCCATTAGTGTATTGTATCACAATCTAGTAGTTACATGTGGAAATTTGGTTATAGGACATTTGATTTGAGCGCAATCCTCAAACTTAGGTCAAAAAAGCCATTTAAGCCTTTTCACAGTGAGATCTATGCGATATGGCCGAGAAATGTAATTTTGATGTTAACTCCCAAACCGCTGCGCAGAAGTCAACCAAACTTCACCCAATAGTGGATTGTATCACAATCTAGTAGTTACATTTGAAAATTTTGTTCTAGGAAATTTTGTTTGAGCGCAATCATCAAACTTAATTAAAAAAGTCATTTAAGCCTTTTCACAGTGAGATCTATGCGATATGGCCGAGAAATGTAATTTTGATGTTCACTCCCAAACCGCTGCGCAGAAGTCAACCAAACTTCACCCAATAGTGTATTGTATCACATTCTAGTAGTTACATTTGAAAATTTCGTTCTAGGACATTTGGTTTGAGCGCAATCCTCAAACTTAGGTCAAAAAAGCCATTTAAGCCTTTTCACAGTGAGATCTATGCGATATGGCCGAGAAATGTAATTTTGATGTTAACTCCCAAACCGCTGCGCAGAAGTCAACCAAACTTCACCCAATAGTGTATTGTATCACAATCTAGTAGTTACATTTGAAAATTTTGTTCTAGGAAATTTTGTTTGAGCGCAATCATCAAACTTAATTAAAAAAGTCATTTAAGCCTTTTCACAGTGAGATCTATGCGATATGGCCGAGAAATGTAATTTTGATGTTAACTCCCAAACCGCTGCGCAGAAGTCAACCAAACTTCACCCATTAGTGTATTTTATCACAATCTAGTAGTTACATGTGGAAATTTGGTTCTAGGACATTTGATTTGAGCGCAATCCTCAAACTTAGGTCAAAAAAGCCATTTAAGCCTTTTCACAGTGAGATCTATGCGATATGGCCGAGAAATGTAATTTTGATGTTAACTCCCAAACCGCTGCGCAGAAGTCAACCAAACTTCACCCAATAGTGTATTGTATCACATTCTAGTAGTTACATTTTAAAATTTCGTTCTAGGACATTTGGTTTGAGCGCAATCCTCAAACTTAGGTCAAAAAAGCCATTTAAGCCTTTTCACAGTGAGATCTATGCCATATGGCCGAGAAATGTAATTTTGATGTTAACTCCCAAACCGCTGCGCAGAAGTCAACCAAACTTCACCCAATAGTGTATTGTATCACAATCTAGTAGTTACATTTGAAAATTTTGTTCTAGGACATTTTGTTTGAACGCAATCATCAAACTTAATTAAAAAAGTCATTTAAGCCTTTTCACAGTGAGATATATGCGATATGGCCGAGAAATGTAAATTTGATGTTAACTCCCAAACCGCTGCGCAGAAGTCAACCAACCTTCACCCAATAGTGTATTGTATCACAATCTAGTAGTTACATTTGAAAATTTTGTTCTAGGACATTTTGTTTGAGCGCAATCCTCAAACTTAGGTCAAAAAAGCCATTTAAGCCTTTTCACAGTGAGATCTATGCGATATGGCCGAGAAATGTAATTTTGATGTTAACTCCCAAACCGCTGCGCAGAAGTCAACCAAACTTCACCCAATAGTGTATTGTATCACAATCTAGTAGTTACATTTGAAAATTTTGTTCTAGGAAATTTTGTTTGAGCGCAATCATCAAACTTAATTAAAAAAGTCATTTAAGCCTTTTCACAGTGAGATCTATGCGATATGGCCGAGAAATGTAATTTTGATGTTAACTCCCAAACCGCTGCGCAGAAGTCAACCAAACTTCACCCATTAGTGTATTGTATCATAATCTAGTAATTACATGTGGAAATTTGGTTCTAGGACATTTGATTTGAGCGCAATCCTCAAACTTAGGTCAAAAAAGCCATTTAAGCCTTTTCACAGTGAGATCTATGCGATATGGCCGAGAAATGTAATTTTGATGTTAACTCCCAAACCGCTGCGCAGAAGTCAACCAAACTTCACCCAATAGTGTATTGTATCACAATCTAGTAGTTACATTTGAAAATTTTGTTCTAGGAAATTTTGTTTGAGCGCAATCATCAAACTTAATTAAAAAAGTCATTTAAGCCTTTTCACAGTGAGATCTATGCGATATGGCCGAGAAATGTAATTTTGATGTTAACTCCCAAACCGCTGCGCAGAAGTCAACCAAACTTCACCCATTAGTGTATTTTATCACAATCTAGTAGTTACATGTGGAAATTTGGTTCTAGGACATTTGATTTGAGCGCAATCCTCAAACTTAGGTCAAAAAAGCCATTTAAGCCTTTTCACAGTGAGATCTATGCGATATGGCCGAGAAATGTAATTTTGATGTTCACTCCCAAACCGCTGCGCAGAAGTCAACCAAACTTCACCCAATAGTGTATTGTATCAGATTCTAGTAGTTACATTTGAAAATTTCGTTCTAGGACATTTGGTTTGAGCGCAATCCTCAAACTTAGGTCAAAAAAGCCATTTAAGCCTTTTCACAGTGAGATCTATGCGATATGGCCGAGAAATGTAATTTTGATGTTAACTCCCAAACCGCTGCGCAGAAGTCAACCAAACTTCACCCAATAGTGTATTGTATCACAATCTAGTAGTTACATTTGAAAATTTTGTTCTAGGAAATTTTGTTTGAGCGCAATCATCAAACTTAATTAAAAAAGTCATTTAAGCCTTTTCACAGTGAGATCTATGCGATATGGCCGAGAAATGTAATTTTGATGTTAACTCCCAAACCGCTGCGCAGAAGTCAACCAAACTTCACCCATTAGTGTATTTTATCACAATCTAGTAGTTACATTTGAAAATTTTGTTCTAGGACATTTTGTTTGAGCGCAATCATCAAACTTAGGTCAAAAAAGCCATTTAAGCCTTTTCACAGTGAGATCTATGCGATATGGCCGAGAAATGTAATTTTGATGTTAACTCCCAAACCGCTGCGCAGAAGTCAACCAAACTTCACCCATTAGTGTATTTTATCACAATCTAGTAGTTACATGTGGAAATTTGGTTCTAGGACATTTGATTTGAGCGCAATCCTCAAACTTAGGTCAAAAAAGCCATTTAAGCCTTTTCACAGTGAGATCTATGCGATATGGCCGAGAAATGTAATTTTGATGTTAACTCCCAAACCGCTGCGCAGAAGTCAACCAAACTTCACCCAATAGTGTATTGTATCACATTCTAGTAGTTACATTTTAAAATTTCGTTCTAGGACATTTGGTTTGAGCGCAATCCTCAAACTTAGGTCAAAAAAGCCATTTAAGCCTTTTCACAGTGAGATCTATGCGATATGGCCGAGAAATGTAATTTTGATGTTAACTCCCAAACCGCTGCGCAGAGGTCAACCAAACTTCACCCAATAGTGTATTGTATCACAATCTAGTAGTTACATTTGAAAATTTTGTTCTAGGACATTTTGTTTGAACGCAATCATCAAACTTAATTAAAAAAAGTCATTTAAGCCTTTTCACAGTGAGATCTATGCGATATGGCCGAGAAATGTAAATTTGATGTTAACTCCCAAACCGCTGCGCAGAAGTCAACCAAACTTCACCCAATAGTGTATTGTATCACAATCTAGTAGTTACATTTGAAAATTTTGTTCTAGGACATTTTGTTTGAGCGCAATCCTCAAACTTAGGTCAAAAAAGCCATTTAAGCCTTTTCACAGTGAGATCTATGCGATATGGCCGAGAAATGTAATTTTGATGTTAACTCCCAAACCGCTGCGCAGAAGTCAACCAAACTTCACCCAATAGTGTATTGTATCACAATCTAGTAGTTACATTTGAAAATTTTGTTCTAGGACATTTTGTTTGAACGCAATCATCAAACTTAATTAAAAAAGTCATTTAAGCCTTTTCACAGTGAGATCTATGCGATATGGCCGAGAAATGTAATTTTGATGTTAACTCCCAAACCGCTGCGCAGAAGTCAACCAAACTTCACCCAATAGTGTATTGTATCACAATCTAGTAGTTACATTTGAAAATTTTGTTCTAGGACATTTTGTTTGAGCGCAATCCTCAAACTTAGGTCAAAAAAGCCATTTAAGCCTTTTCACAGTGAGATCTATGCGATATGGCCGAGAAATGTAATTTTGATGTTAACTCCCAAACCGCTGCGCAGAAGTCAACCAAACTTCACCCAATAGTGTATTGTATCACAATCTAGTAGTTACATTTGAAAATTTTGTTCTAGGAAATTTTGTTTGAGCGCAATCATCAAACTTAATTAAAAAAGTCATTTAAGCCTTTTCACAGTGAGATCTATGCGATATGGCCGAGAAATGTAATTTTGATGTTAACTCCCAAACCGCTGCGCAGAAGTCAACCAAACTTCACCCATTAGTGTATTGTATCATAATCTAGCAATTACATGTGGAAATTTGGTTCTAGGACATTTGATTTGAGCGCAATCCTCAAACTTAGGTCAAAAAAGCCATTTAAGCCTTTTCACAGTGAGATCTATGCGATATGGCCGAGAAATGTAATTTTGATGTTAACTCCCAAACCGCTGCGCAGAAGTCAACCAAACTTCACCCAATAGTGTATTGTATCACAATCTAGTAGTTACATTTAAAAATTTTGTTCTAGGACATTTTGTTTGAACGCAATCATCAAACTTAATTAAAAAAGTCATTTAAGCCTTTTCACAGTGAGATCTATGCGATATGGCCGAGAAATGTAATTTTGATGTTAACTCCCAAACCGCTGCGCAGAAGTCAACCAAACTTCACCCATTAGTGTATTGTATCACAATCTAGTAGTTACATGTGGAAATTTGGTTATAGGACATTTGATTTGAGCGCAATCCTCAAACTTAGGTCAAAAAAGCCATTTAAGCCTTTTCACAGTGAGATCTATGCGATATGGCCGAGAAATGTAATTTTGATGTTAACTCCCAAACCGCTGCGCAGAAGTCAACCAAACTTCACCCAATAGTGTATTGTATCACAATCTAGTAGTTACATTTGAAAATTTTGTTCTAGGAAATTTTGTTTGAGCGCAATCATCAAACTTAATTAAAAAAGTCATTTAAGCCTTTTCACAGTGAGATCTATGCGATATGGCCGAGAAATGTAATTTTGATGTTAACTCCCAAACCGCTGCGCAGAAGTCAACCAAACTTCACCCATTAGTGTATTTTATCACAATCTAGTAGTTACATGTGGAAATTTGGTTCTAGGACATTTGATTTGAGCGCAATCCTCAAACTTAGGTCAAAAAAGCCATTTAAGCCTTTTCACAGTGAGATCTATGCGATATGGCCGAGAAATGTAATTTTGATGTTCACTCCCAAACCGCTGCGCAGAAGTCAACCAAACTTCACCCAATAGTGTATTGTATCACATTCTAGTAGTTACATTTGAAAATTTCGTTCTAGGACATTTGGTTTGAGCGCAATCCTCAAACTTAGGTCAAAAAAGCCATTTAAGCCTTTTCACAGTGAGATCTATGCGATATGGCCGAGAAATGTAATTTTGATGTTAACTCCCAAACCGCTGCGCAGAAGTCAACCAAACTTCACCCAATAGTGTATTGTATCACAATCTAGTAGTTACATTTGAAAATTTTGTTCTAGGAAATTTTGTTTGAGCGCAATCATCAAACTTAATTAAAAAAGTCATTTAAGCCTTTTCACAGTGAGATCTATGCGATATGGCCGAGAAATGTAATTTTGATGTTAACTCCTAAACCGCTGCGCAGAAGTCAACCAAACTTCACCCATTAGTGTATTGTATCATAATCTAGTAATTACATGTGGAAATTTGGTTCTAGGACATTTGATTTGAGCGCAATCCTCAAACTTAGGTCAAAAAAGCCATTTAAGCCTTTTCACAGTGAGATCTATGCGATATGGCCGAGAAATGTAATTTTGATGTTAACTCCCAAACCGCTGCGCAGAAGTCAACCAAACTTCACCCAATAGTGTATTGTATCACAATCTAGTAGTTACATTTAAAAATTTTGTTCTAGGACATTTTGTTTGAACGCAATCATCAAACTTAATTAAAAAAGTCATTTAAGCCTTTTCACAGTGAGATCTATGCGATATGGCCGAGAAATGTAATTTTGATGTTAACTCCCAAACCGCTGCGCAGAAGTCAACCAAACTTCACCCATTAGTGTATTGTATCACAATCTAGTAGTTACATGTGGAAATTTGGTTATAGGACATTTGATTTGAGCGCAATCCTCAAACTTAGGTCAAAAAAGCCATTTAAGCCTTTTCACAGTGAGATCTATGCGATATGGCCGAGAAATGTAATTTTGATGTTAACTCCCAAACCGCTGCGCAGAAGTCAACCAAACTTCACCCAATAGTGTATTGTATCACAATCTAGTAGTTACATTTGAAAATTTTGTTCTAGGAAATTTTGTTTGAGCGCAATCATCAAACTTAATTAAAAAAGTCATTTAAGCCTTTTCACAGTGAGATCTATGCGATATGGCCGAGAAATGTAATTTTGATGTTAACTCCCAAACCGCTGCGCAGAAGTCAACCAAACTTCACCCATTAGTGTATTTTATCACAATCTAGTAGTTACATGTGGAAATTTGGTTCTAGGACATTTGATTTGAGCGCAATCCTCAAACTTAGGTCAAAAAAGCCATTTAAGCCTTTTCACAGTGAGATCTATGCGATATGGCCGAGAAATGTAATTTTGATGTTCACTCCCAAACCGCTGCGCAGAAGTCAACCAAACTTCACCCAATAGTGTATTGTATCAGATTCTAGTAGTTACATTTGAAAATTTCGTTTTAGGACATTTGGTTTGAGCGCAATCCTCAAACTTAGGTCAAAAAAGCCATTTAAGCCTTTTCACAGTGAGATCTATGCGATATGGCCGAGAAATGTAATTTTGATGTTAACTCCCAAACCGCTGCGCAGAAGTCAACCAAACTTCACCCAATAGTGTATTGTATCACAATCTAGTAGTTACATTTGAAAATTTTGTTCTAGGAAATTTTGTTTGAGCGCAATCATCAAACTTAATTAAAAAAGTCATTTAAGCCTTTTCACAGTGAGATCTATGCGATATGGCCGAGAAATGTAATTTTGATGTTAACTCCCAAACCGCTGCGCAGAAGTCAACCAAACTTCACCCATTAGTGTATTTTATCACAATCTAGTAGTTACATTTGAAAATTTTGTTCTAGGACATTTTGTTTGAGCGCAATCCTCAAACTTAGGTCAAAAAAGCCATTTAAGCCTTTTCACAGTGAGATCTATGCGATATGGCCGAGAAATGTAATTTTGATGTTAACTCCCAAACCGCTGCGCAGAAGTCAACCAAACTTCACCCATTAGTGTATTGTATCACAATCTAGTAGTTACATGTGGAAATTTGGTTATAGGACATTTGATTTGAGCGCAATCCTCAAACTTAGGTCAAAAAAGCCATTTAAGCCTTTTCACAGTGAGATCTATGCGATATGGCCGAGAAATGTAATTTTGATGTTAACTCCCAAACCGCTGCGCAGAAGTCAACCAAACTTCACCCAATAGTGTATTGTATCACAATCTAGTAGTTACATTTGAAAAATTTGTTCTAGGAAATTTTGTTTGAGCGCAATCATCAAACTTAATTAAAAAAGTCATTTAAGCCTTTTCACAGTGAGATCTATGCGATATGGCCGAGAAATGTAATTTTGATGTTCACTCCCAAACCGCTGCGCAGAAGTCAACCAAACTTCACCCAATAGTGTATTGTATCACATTCTAGTAGTTACATTTGAAAATTTCGTTCTAGGACATTTGGTTTGAGCGCAATCCTCAAACTTAGGTCAAAAAAGCCATTAAAGCCTTTTCACAGTGAGATCTATGCGATATGGCCGAGAAATGTAATTTTGATGTTAACTCCCAAACCGCTGCGCAGAAGTCAACCAAACTTCACCCAATAGTGTATTGTATCACAATCTAGTAGTTACATTTGAAAATTTTGTTCTAGGAAATTTTGTTTGAGCGCAATCATCAAACTTAATTAAAAAAGTCATTTAAGCCTTTTCACAGTGAGATCTATGCGATATGGCCGAGAAATGTAATTTTGATGTTAACTCCCAAACCGCTGCGCAGAAGTCAACCAAACTTCACCCATTAGTGTATTTTATCACAATCTAGTAGTTACATGTGGAAATTTGGTTCTAGGACATTTGATTTGAGCGCAATCCTCAAACTTAGGTCAAAAAAGCCATTTAAGCCTTTTCACAGTGAGATCTATGCGATATGGCCGAGAAATGTAATTTTGATGTTAACTCCCAAACCGCTGCGAAGAAGTCAACCAAACTTCACCCAATAGTGTATTGTATCACATTCTAGTAGTTACATTTTAAAATTTCGTTCTAGGACATTTGGTTTGAGCGCAATCCTCAAACTTAGGTCAAAAAAGCCATTTAAGCCTTTTCACAGTGAGATCTATGCGATATGGCCGAGAATTGTAATTTTGATGTTAACTCCCAAACCGCTGCGCAGAAGTCAACCAAACTTCACCCAATAGTGTATTGTATCACAATCTAGTAGTTACATTTGAAAATTTTGTTCTAGGACATTTTGTTTGAACGCAATCATCAAACTTAATTAAAAAAGTCATTTAAGCCTTTTCACAGTGAGATCTATGCGATATGGCCGAGAAATGTAAATTTGATGTTAACTCCCAAACCGCTGCGCAGAAGTCAACCAAACTTCACCCAATAGTGTATTGTATCACAATCTAGTAGTTACATTTGAAAATTTTGTTCTAGGACATTTTGTTTGAGCGCAATCCTCAAACTTAGGTCAAAAAAGCCATTTAAGCCTTTTCACAGTGAGATCTATGCGATATGGCCGAGAAATGTAATTTTGATGTTAACTCCCAAACCGCTGCGCAGAAGTCAACCAAACTTCACCCAATAGTGTATTGTATCACAATCTAGTAGTTACATTTGAAAATTTTGTTCTAGGACATTTTGTTTGAACGCAATCATCAAACTTAATTAAAAAAGTCATTTAAGCCTTTTCACAGTGAGATCTATGCGATATGGCCGAGAAATGTAATTTTGATGTTAACTCCCAAACCGCTGCGCAGAAGTCAACCAAACCACCCAATAGTGTATTGTATCACAATCTAGTAGTTACATTTGAAAATTTTGTTCTAGGAAATTTTGTTTGAGCGCAATCATCAAACTTAATTAAAAAAGTCATTTAAGCCTTTTCACAGTGAGATCTATGCGATATGGCCGAGAAATGTAATTTTGATGTTAACTCCCAACCGCTGCGCAGAAGTCAACCAAACTTCACCCATTAGTGTATTTTATCACAATCTAGTAGTTACATGTGGAAATTTGGTTCTAGGACATTTGATTTGAGCGCAATCCTCAAACTTAGGTCAAAAAAGCCATTTAAGCCTTTTCACAGTGAGATCTATGCGATATGGCCGAGAAATGTAATTTTGATGTTAACTCCCAAACCGCTGCGCAGAAGTCAACCAAACTTCACCCAATAGTGTATTGTATCACAATCTAGTAGTTACATTTAAAAATTTTGTTCTAGGACATTTTGTTTGAACGCAATCATCAAACTTAATTAAAAAAGTCATTTAAGCCTTTTCACAGTGAGATCTATGCGATATGGCCGAGAAATGTAATTTTGATGTTAACTCCCAAACCGCTGCGCAGAAGTCAACCAAACTTCACCCAATAGTGTATTGTATCACAATCTAGTAGTTACATTTGAAAATTTGGTTCTAGGAAATTTTGTTTGAGCGCAATCATCAAACTTAATTAAAAAAGTCATTTAAGCCTTTTCACAGTGAGATCTATGCGATATGGCCGAGAAATGTAATTTTGATGTTAACTCCCAAACCGCTGCGCAGAAGTCAACCAAACTTCACCCATTAGTGTATTTTATCACAATCTAGTAGTTACATGTGGAAATTTGGTTCTAGGACATTTGATTTGAGCGCAATCCTCAAACTTAGGTCAAAAAAGCCATTTAAGCCTTTTCACAGTGAGATCTATGCGATATGGCCGAGAAATGTAATTTTGATGTTCACTCCCAAACCGCTGCGCAGAAGTCAACCAAACTTCACCCAATAGTGTATTGTATCACAATCTAGTAGTTACATTTGAAAATTTTGTTCTAGGAAATTTTGTTTGAGCGCAATCATCAAACTTAATTAAAAAAGTCATTTAAGCCTTTTCACAGTGAGATCTATGCGATATGGCCGAGAAATGTAATTTTGATGTTAACTCCCAAACCGCTGCGCAGAAGTCAACCAAACTTCACCCATTAGTGTATTTTATCACAATCTAGTAGTTACATGTGGAAATTTGGTTCTAGGACATTTGATTTGAGCGCAATCCTCAAACTTAGGTCAAAAAATCCATTTAAGCCTTTTCACAGTGAGATCTATGCGATATGGCCGAGAAATGTAAATTTGATGTTAACTCCCAAACCGCTGCGCAGAAGTCAACCAAACTTCACCCAATAGTGTATTGTATCACATTCTAGTAGTTACATTTGAAAATTTCGTTCTAGGACATTTGGTTTGAGCGCAATCCTCAAACTTAGGTCAAAAAAGCCATTTAAGCCTTTTTACAGTGAGATCTATGCGATATGGCCGAGAAATGTAATTTTGATGTTAACTCCCAAACCGCTGCGCAGAAGTCAACCAAACTTCACCCAATAGTGTATTGTATCACAATCTAGTAGTTACATTTGAAAATTTTGTTCTAGGACATTTTGTTTGAACGCAATCATCAAACTTAATTAAAAAAGTCATTTAAGCCTTTTCACAGTGAGATCTATGCGATATGGCCGAGAAATGTAATTTTGATGTTAACTCCCAAACCGCTGCGCAGAAGTCAACCAAACTTCACCCAATAGTGTATTGTATCACAATCTAGTAGTTACATTTGAAAATTTTGTTCTAGGACATTTTGTTTGAGCGCAATCCTCAAACTTAGGTCAAAAAAGCCATTTAAGCCTTTTCACAGTGAGATCTATGCGATATGGCCGAGAAATGTAATTTTGATGTTAACTCCCAAACCGCTGCGCAGAAGTCAACCAAACTTCACCCAATAGTGTATTGTATCACAATCTAGTAGTTACATTTTAAAATTTCGTTCAAGGACATTTGGTTTGAGCGCAATTATTAAACTTAGGTCAAAAAAGCCATTTAAGCCTTTTCACAGTGAGATCTATGCGATATGGCCGAGAAATGTAATTTTGATGTTAACTCCCAAACCGCTGCGCAGAAGTAAACCAAACTTCACCCATTAGTGTATTGTATCACAATCTAGTAGTTACATGTGGAAATTTGGTTCTAGGACATTTGATTTGAGCGCAATCCTCAAACTTAGGTCAAAAAAGCCATTTAAGCCTTTTCACAGTGAGATCTATGCGATATGGCCGAGAAATGTAATTTTGATGTTAACTCCCAAACCGCTGCGCAGAAGTCAACCAAACTTCACCCAATAGTGTATTGTATCACATTCTAGTAGTTACATTTGAAAATTTCGTTCTAGGACATTTGGTTTGAGCGCAATTATTAAACTTAGGTCAAAAAAGCCATTTAAGCCTTTTCACAGTGAGATCTATGCGATATGGCCGAGAAATGTAATTTTGATGTTAACTCCCAAACCGCTGCGCAGAAGTAAACCAAACTTCACCCATTAGTGTATTGTATCACAATCTAGTAGTTACATGTGGAAATTTGGTTCTAGGACATTTGATTTTAGCGCAATCCTCAAACTTAGGTCAAAAAAGCCATTTAAGCCTTTTCACAGTGAGATCTATGCGATATGGCCGAGAAATGTAATTTTGATGTTAACTCCCAAACCGCTGCGCAGAAGTCAACCAAACTTCACCCAATAGTGTATTGTATCACAATCTACTAGTTACATTTGAAAATTTTGTTCTAGGAAATTTTGTTTGAGCGCAATCATCAAACTTAATTAAAAAAGTCATTTAAGCCTTTTCACAGTGAGATCTATGCGATATGGCCGAGAAATGTAATTTTGATGTTAACTCCCAAACCGCTGCGCAAAAGTCAACCAAACTTCACCCATTAGTGTATTGTATCACAATCTAGTAGTTACATGTGGAAATTTGGTTCTAGGACATTTGATTTGAGCGCAATCCTCAAACTTAGGTCAAAAAAGCCATTTAAGCCTTTTCACAGTGAGATCTATGCGATATGGCCGAGAAATGTAATTTTGATGTTAACTCCCAAACCGCTGCGCAGAAGTCAACCAAACTTCACCCAATAGTGTATTGTATCACAATCTAGTAGTTACATTTGAAAATTTTGTTCTAGGAAATTTTGTTTGAGCGCAATCATCAAACTTAATTAAAAAAGTCATTTAAGCCTTTTCACAGTGAGATCTATGCGATATGGCCGAGAAATGTAATTTTGATGTTAACTCCCAAACCGCTGCGCAGAAGTCAACCAAACTTCACCCATTAGTGTATTTTATCACAATCTAGTAGTTACATGTGGAAATTTGGTTCTAGGACATTTGATTTGAGCGCAATCCTCAAACTTAGGTCAAAAAAGCCATTTAAGCCTTTTCACAGTGAGATCTATGCGATATGGCCGAGAAATGTAATTTTGATGTTAACTCCCAAACCGCTGCGCAGAAGTCAACCAAACTTCACCCAATAGTGTATTGTATCACATTCTAGTAGTTACATTTGAAAATTTCGTTCTAGGACATTTGGTTTGAGCGCAATCCTCAAACTTAGGTCAAAAAAGCCATTTAAGCCTTTTCACAGTGAGATCTATGCGATATGGCCGAGAAATGTAATTTTGATGTTAACTCCCAAACCGCTGCGCAGAAGTCAACCAAACTTCACCCAATAGTGTATTGTATCACAATCTAGTAGTTACATTTGAAAATTTTGTTCTAGGACATTTTGTTTGAACGCAATCATCAAACTTAATTAAAAAAGTCATTTAAGCCTTTTCACAGTGAGATCTATGCGATATGGCCGAGAAATGTAATTTTGATGTTAACTCCCAAACCGCTGCGCAGAAGTCAACCAAACTTCACCCATTAGTGTATTTTATCACAATCTAGTAGTTACATGTGGAAATTTGGTTCTAGGACATTTGATTTGAGCGCAATCCTCAAACTTAGGTCAAAAAAGCCATTTAAGCCTTTTCACAGTGAGATCTATGCGATATGGCCGAGAAATGTAATTTTGATGTTAACTCCCAAACCGCTGCGCAGAAGTCAACCAAACTTCACCCAATAGTGTATTGTATCACAATCTAGTAGTTACATTTAAAAATTTTGTTCTAGGACATTTTGTTTGAACGCAATCATCAAACTTAATTAAAAAAGTCATTTAAGCCTTTTCACAGTGAGATCTATGCGATATGGCCGAGAAATGTAATTTTGATGTTAACTCCCAAACCGCTGCGCAGAAGTCAACCAAACTTCACCCAATAGTGTATTGTATCACAATCTAGTAGTTACATTTGAAAATTTTGTTCTAGGAAATTTTGTTTGAGCGCAATCATCAAACTTAATTAAAAAAGTCATTTAAGCCTTTTCACAGTGAGATCTATGCGATATGGCCGAGAAATGTAATTTTGATGTTAACTCCCAAACCGCTGCGCAGAAGTCAACCAAACTTCACCCATTAGTGTATTGTATCACAATCTAGTAGTTACATGTGGAAATTTGGTTCTAGGACATTTGATTTGAGCGCAATCCTCAAACTTAGGTCAAAAAAGCCATTTAAGCCTTTTCACAGTGAGATCTATGCGATATGGCCGAGAAATGTAATTTTGATGTTAACTCCCAAACCGCTGCGCAGAAGTCAACCAAACTTCACCCAATAGTGTATTGTATCACATTCTAGTAGTTACATTTTAAAATTTCGTTCAAGGACATTTGGTTTGAGCGCAATTATTAAACTTAGGTCAAAAAAGCCATTTAAGCCTTTTCACAGTGAGATCTATGCGATATGGCCGAGAAATGTAATTTTGATGTTAACTCCCAAACCGCTGCGCAGCAGTAAACCAAACTTCACCACTTAGTGTATTGTATCACAATCTAGTAGTTACATGTGGAAATTTGGTTCTAGGACATTTGATTTGAGCGCAATCCTCAAACTTAGGTCAAAAAAGCCATTTAAGCCTTTTCACAGTGAGATCTATGCGATATGGCCGAGAAATGTAATTTTGATGTTAACTCCCAAACCGCTGCGCAGAAGTCAACCAAACTTCACCCAATAGTGTATTGTATCACATTCTAGTAGTTACATTTGAAAATTTCGTTCTAGGACATTTGGTTTGAGCGCAATTATTAAACTTAGGTCAAAAAAGCCATTTAAGCCTTTTCACAGTGAGATCTATGCGATATGGCCGAGAAATGTAATTTTGATGTTAACTCCCAAACCGCTGCGCAGAAGTAAACCAAACTTCACCCATTAGTGTATTGTATCACAATCTAGTAGTTACATGTGGAAATTTGGTTCTAGGACATTTGATTTTAGCGCAATCCTCAAACTTAGGTCAAAAAAGCCATTTAAGCCTTTTCACAGTGAGATCTATGCGATATGGCCGAGAAATGTAATTTTGATGTTAACTCCCAAACCGCTGCGCAGAAGTCAACCAAACTTCACCCAATAGTGTATTGTATCACAATCTAGTAGTTACATTTGAAAATTTTGTTCTAGGAAATTTTGTTTGAGCGCAATCATCAAACTTAATTAAAAAAGTCATTTAAGCCTTTTCACAGTGAGATCTATGCGATATGGCCGAGAAATGTAATTTTGATGTTAACTCCCAAACCGCTGCGCAAAAGTCAACCAAACTTCACCCATTAGTGTATTGTATCACAATCTAGTAGTTACATGTGGAAATTTGGTTCTAGGACATTTGATTTGAGCGCAATCCTCAAACTTAGGTCAAAAAAGCCATTTAAGCCTTTTCACAGTGAGATCTATGCGATATGGCCGAGAAATGTAATTTTGATGTTAACTCCCAAACCGCTGCGCAGAAGTCAACCAAACTTCACCCAATAGTGTATTGTATCACAATCTAGTAGTTACATTTGAAAATTTTGTTCTAGGAAATTTTGTTTGAGCGCAATCATCAAACTTAATTAAAAAAGTCATTTAAGCCTTTTCACAGTGAGATCTATGCGATATGGCCGAGAAATGTAATTTTGATGTTAACTCCCAAACCGCTGCGCAGAAGTCAACCAAACTTCACCCATTAGTGTATTGTATCACAATCTAGTAGTTACATGTGGAAATTTGGTTCTAGGACATTTGATTTGAGCGCAATCCTAAAACTTAGGTCAAAAAAGCCATTTAAGCCTTTTCACAGTGAGAACTATGCGATATGGCCGAGAAATGTAATTTTGATGTTCACTCCCAAACCGCTGCGCAGAAGTCAACCAAACTTCACCCATTAGTGTATTGTATCACAATCTAGTAGTTACATGTGGAAATTTGGTTATAGGACATTTGATTTGAGCGCAATCCTAAAACTTAGGTCAAAAAAGCCATTTAAGCCTTTTCACAGTGAGATCTATGCGATATGGCCGAGAAATGTAATTTTGATGTTAACTCCCAAACCGCTGCGCAGAAGTCAACCAAACTTCACCCAATAGTGTATTGTATCACATTCTAGTAGTTACATTTGAAAATTTCGTTCTAGGACATTTGGTTTGAGCGCAATTATTAAACTTAGGTCAAAAAAGCCATTTAAGCCTTTTCACAGTGAGATCTATGCGATATGGCCGAGAAATGTAATTTTGATGTTAACTCCCAAACCGCTGCGCAGAAGTAAACCAAACTTCACCCATTAGTGTATTGTATCACAATCTAGTAGTTACATGTGGAAATTTGGTTCTAGGACATTTGATTTTAGCGCAATCCTCAAACTTAGGTCAAAAAAGCCATTTAAGCCTTTTCACAGTGAGATCTATGCGATATGGCCGAGAAATGTAATTTTGATGTTAACTCCCAAACCGCTGCGCAGAAGTCAACCAAACTTCACCCAATAGTGTATTGTATCACAATCTAGTAGTTACATTTGAAAATTTTGTTCTAGGAAATTTTGTTTGAGCGCAATCATCAAACTTAATTAAAAAAGTCATTTAAGCCTTTTCACAGTGAGATCTATGCGATATGGCCGAGAAATGTAATTTTGATGTTAACTCCCAAACCGCTGCGCAAAAGTCAACCAAACTTCACCCATTAGTGTATTGTATCACAATCTAGTAGTTACATGTGGAAATTTGGTTCTAGGACATTTGATTTGAGCGCAATCCTCAAACTTAGGTCAAAAAAGCCATTTAAGCCTTTTCACAGTGAGATCTATGCGATATGGCCGAGAAATGTAATTTTGATGTTAACTCCCAAACCGCTGCGCAGAAGTCAACCAAACTTCACCCAATAGTGTATTGTATCACAATCTAGTAGTTACATTTGAAAATTTTGTTCTAGGAAATTTTGTTTGAGCGCAATCATCAAACTTAATTAAAAAAGTCATTTAAGCCTTTTCACAGTGAGATCTATGCGATATGGCCGAGAAATGTAATTTTGATGTTAACTCCCAAACCGCTGCGCAGAAGTCAACCAAACTTCACCCATTAGTGTATTTTATCACAATCTAGTAGTTACATGTGGAAATTTGGTTCTAGGACATTTGATTTGAGCGCAATCCTCAAACTTAGGTCAAAAAAGCCATTTAAGCCTTTTCACAGTGAGATCTATGCGATATGGCCGAGAAATGTAATTTTGATGTTCACTCCCAAACCGCTGCGCAGAAGTCAACCAAACTTCACCCATTAGTGTATTGTATCACAATCTAGTAGTTACATGTGGAAATTTGGTTATAGGACATTTGATTTGAGCGCAATCCTCAAACTTAGGTCAAAAAAGCCATTTAAGCCTTTTCACAGTGAGATCTATGCGATATGGCCGAGAAATGTAATTTTGATGTTAACTCCCAAACCGCTGCGCAGAAGTCAACCAAACTTCACCCAATAGTGTATTGTATCACAATCTAGTAGTTACATTTGAAAATTTTGTTCTAGGACATTTTGTTTGAACGCAATCATCAAACTTAATTAAAAAAGTCATTTAAGCCTTTTCACAGTGAGATCTATGCGATATGGCCGAGAAATGTAATTTTGATGTTAACTCCCAAACCGCTGCGCAGAAGTCAACCAAACTTCACCCAATAGTGTATTGTATCACAATCTAGTAGTTACATTTGAAAATTTTGTTCTAGGAAATTTTGTTTGAGCGCAATCATCAAACTTAATTAAAAAAGTCATTTAAGCCTTTTCACAGTGAGATCTATGCGATATGGCCGAGAAATGTAATTTTGATGTTAACTCCCAAACCGCTGCGCAGAAGTCAACCAAACTTCACTCATTAGTGTATTGTATCACAATCTAGTAGTTACATGTGGAAATTTGGTTCTAGGACATTTGATTTGAGCGCAATCCTCAAACTTAGGTCAAAAAAGCCATTTAAGCCTTTTCACAGTGAGATCTATGCGATATGGCCGAGAAATGTAATTTTGATGTTAACTCCCAAACCGCTGCGCAGAAGTCAACCAAACTTCACCCAATAGTGTATTGTATCACAATCTAGTAGTTACATTTAAAAATTTTGTTCTAGGACATTTTGTTTGAACGCAATCATCAAACTTAATTGAAAAAGTCATTTAAGCCTTTTCACAGTGAGATCTATGCGATATGGCCGAGAAATGTAATTTTGATGTTAACTCCCAAACCGCTGCGCAGAAGTCAACCAAACTTCACCCAATAGTGTATTGTATCACAATCTAGTAGTTACATTTGAAAATTTTGTTCTAGGAAATTTTGTTTGAGCGCAATCATCAAACTTAATTAAAAAAGTCATTTAAGCCTTTTCACAGTGAGATCTATGCGATATGGCCGAGAAATGTAATTTTGATGTTAACTCCCAAACCGCTGCGCAGAAGTCAACCAAACTTCACCCATTAGTGTATTTTATCACAGTCTAGTAGTTACATGTGGAAATTTGGTTCTAGGACATTTGATTTGAGCGCAATCCTCAAACTTAGGTCAAAAAAGCCATTTAAGCCTTTTCACAGTGAGATCTATGCGATATGGCCGAGAAATGTAATTTTGATGTTAACTCCCAAACCGCTGCGCAGAAGTCAACCAAACTTCACCCAATAGTGTATTGTATCACATTCTAGTAGTTACATTTGAAAATTTCGTTCTAGGACATTTGGTTTGAGCGCAATCCTCAAACTTAGGTCAAAAAAGCCATTTAAGCCTTTTCACAGTGAGATCTATGCGATATGGCCGAGAAATGTAATTTTGATGTTAACTCCCAAACCGCTGCGCAGAAGTCAACCAAACTTCACCCAATAGTGTATTGTATCACAATCTAGTAGTTACATTTGAAAATTTTGTTCTAGGAAATTTTGTTTGAGCGCAATCATCAAACTTAATTAAAAAAGTCATTTAAGCCTTTTCACAGTGAGATCTATGCGATATGGCCGAGAAATGTAATTTTGATGTTAACTCCCAAACCGCTGCGCAGAAGTCAACCAAACTTCACCCATTAGTGTATTGTATCACAATCTAGTAGTTACATTTGGAAATTTGGTTCTAGGAAATTTTGTTTGAGCGCAATCATCAAACTTAATTAAAAAAGTCATTTAAGCCTTTTCACAGTGAGATCTATGCGATATGGCCGAGAAATGTAATTTTGATGTTAACTCCCAAACCGCTGCGCAGAAGTCAACCAAACTTCACCCAATAGTGTATTGTATCACATTCTAGTAGTTACATTTGAAAATTTCGTTCTAGGACATTTGGTTTGAGCGCAATCCTCAAACTTAGGTCAAAAAAGCCATTTAAGCCTTTTCACAGTGAGATCTATGCGATATGGCCGAGAAATGTAATTTTGATGTTAACTCTCAAACCGCTGCGCAGAAGTCAACCAAACTTCACCCAATAGTGTATTGTATCACAATCTAGTAGTTACATTTGAAAATTTTGTTCTAGGACATTTTGTTTGAACGCAATCATCAAACTTAATTAAAAAAGTCATTTAAGCCTTTTCACAGTGAGATCTATGCGATATGGCCGAGAAATGTAATTTTGATGTTAACTCCCAAACCGCTGCGCAGAAGTCAACCAAACTTCACCCAATAGTGTATTGTATCACAATCTAGTAGTTACATTTGAAAATTTTGTTCTAGAAAATTTTGTTTGAGCGCAATCATCAAACTTAATTAAAAAAGTCATTTAAGCCTTTTCACAGTGAGATCTATGCGATATGGCCGAGAAATGTAATTTTGATGTTAACTCCCAAACCGCTGCGCAGAAGTCAACCAAACTTCACCCATTAGTGTATTTTATCACAATCTAGTAGTTACATGTGGAAATTTGGTTCTAGGACATTTGATTTGAGCGCAATCCTCAAACTTAGGTCAAAAAAGCCATTTAAGCCTTTTCACAGTGAGATCTATGCGATATGGCCGAGAAATGTAATTTTGATGTTAACTCCCAAACCGCTGCGCAGAAGTCAACCAAACTTCACCCAATAGTGTATTGTATCACAATCTAGTAGTTACATTTAAAAATTTTGTTCTAGGACATTTTGTTTGAACGCAATCATCAAACTTAATTAAAAAAGTCATTTAAGCCTTTTCACAGTGAGATCTATGCGATATGGCCGAGAAATGTAATTTTGATGTTAACTCCCAAACCGCTGCGCAGAAGTCAACCAAACTTCACCCATTAGTGTATTGTATCACAATCTAGTAGTTACATGTGGAAATTTGGTTATAGGACATTTGATTTGAGCGCAATCCTCAAACTTAGGTCAAAAAAGCCATTTAAGCCTTTTCACAGTGAGATCTATGCGATATGGCCGAGAAATGTAATTTTGATGTTCACTCCCAAACCGCTGCGCAGAAGTCAACCAAACTTCACCCAATAGTGTATTGTATCACAATCTAGTAGTTACATTTGAAAATTTTGTTCCAGGAAATTTTGTTTGAGCGCAATCATCAAACTTAATTAAAAAAGTCATTTAAGCCTTTTCACAGTGAGATCTATGCGATATGGCCGAGAAATGTAATTTTGATGTTAACTCCCAAACCGCTGCGCAGAAGTCAACCAAACTTCACCCATTAGTGTATTTTATCACAATCTAGTAGTTACATGTGGAAATTTGGTTCTAGGACATTTGATTTGAGCGCAATCCTCAAACTTAGGTCAAAAAAGCCATTTAAGCCTTTTCACAGTGAGATCTATGCGATATGGCCGAGAAATGTAATTTTGATGTTAACTCCCAAACCGCTGCGCAGAAGTCAACCAAACTTCACCCAATAGTGTATTGTATCACATTCTAGTAGTTACATTTGAAAATTTCGTTCTAGGACATTTGGTTTGAGCGCAATCCTCAAACTTAGGTCAAAAAAGCCATTTAAGCCTTTTCACAGTGAGATCTATGCGATATGGCCGAGAAATGTAATTTTGATGTTAACTCCCAAACCGCTGCGCAGAAGTCAACCAAACTTCACCCAATAGTGTATTGTATCACAATCTAGTAGTTACATTTGAAAATTTTGTTCTAGGAAATTTTGTTTGAGCGCAATCATCAAACTTAATTAAAAAAGTCATTTAAGCCTTTTCACAGTGAGATCTATGCGATATGGCCGAGAAATGTAATTTTGATGTTAACTCCCAAACCGCTGCGCAGAAGTCAACCAAACTTCACCCATTAGTGTATTGTATCACAATCTAGTAGTTACATTTGGAAATTTGGTTCTAGGAAATTTTGTTTGAGCGCAATCATCAAACTTAATTAAAAAAGTCATTTAAGCCTTTTCACAGTGAGATCTATGCGATATGGCCGAGAAATGTAATTTTGATGTTAACTCCCAAACCGCTGCGCAGAAGTCAACCAAACTTCACCCAATAGTGTATTGTATCACATTCTAGTAGTTACATTTGAAAATTTCGTTCTAGGACATTTGGTTTGAGCGCAATCCTCAAACTTAGGTCAAAAAAGCCATTTAAGCCTTTTCACAGTGAGATCTATGCGATATGGCCGAGAAATGTAATTTTGATGTTAACTCTCAAACCGCTGCGCAGAAGTCAACCAAACTTCACCCAATAGTGTATTGTATCACAATCTAGTAGTTACATTTGAAAATTTTGTTCTAGGACATTTTGTTTGAACGCAATCATCAAACTTAATTAAAAAAGTCATTTAAGCCTTTTCACAGTGAGATCTATGCGATATGGCCGAGAAATGTAATTTTGATGTTAACTCCCAAACCGCTGCGCAGAAGTCAACCAAACTTCACCCAATAGTGTATTGTATCACAATCTAGTAGTTACATTTGAAAATTTTGTTCTAGAAAATTTTGTTTGAGCGCAATCATCAAACTTAATTAAAAAAGTCATTTAAGCCTTTTCACAGTGAGATCTATGCGATATGGCCGAGAAATGTAATTTTGATGTTAACTCCCAAACCGCTGCGCAGAAGTCAACCAAACTTCACCCATTAGTGTATTTTATCACAATCTAGTAGTTACATGTGGAAATTTGGTTCTAGGACATTTGATTTGAGCGCAATCCTCAAACTTAGGTCAAAAAAGCCATTTAAGCCTTTTCACAGTGAGATCTATGCGATATGGCCGAGAAATGTAATTTTGATGTTAACTCCCAAACCGCTGCGCAGAAGTCAACCAAACTTCACCCAATAGTGTATTGTATCACAATCTAGTAGTTACATTTAAAAATTTTGTTCTAGGACATTTTGTTTGAACGCAATCATCAAACTTAATTAAAAAAGTCATTTAAGCCTTTTCACAGTGAGATCTATGCGATATGGCCGAGAAATGTAATTTTGATGTTAACTCCCAAACCGCTGCGCAGAAGTCAACCAAACTTCACCCATTAGTGTATTGTATCACAATCTAGTAGTTACATGTGGAAATTTGGTTATAGGACATTTGATTTGAGCGCAATCCTCAAACTTAGGTCAAAAAAGCCATTTAAGCCTTTTCACAGTGAGATCTATGCGATATGGCCGAGAAATGTAATTTTGATGTTAACTCCCAAACCGCTGCGCAGAAGTCAACCAAACTTCACCCAATAGTGTATTGTATCACAATCTAGTAGTTACATTTGAAAATTTTGTTCTAGGAAATTTTGTTTGAGCGCAATCATCAAACTTAATTAAAAAAGTCATTTAAGCCTTTTCACAGTGAGATCTATGCGATATGGCCGAGAAATGTAATTTTGATGTTAACTCCCAAACCGCTGCGCAGAAGTCAACCAAACTTCACCCATTAGTGTATTTTATCACAATCTAGTAGTTACATGTGGAAATTTGGTTCTAGGACATTTGATTTGAGCGCAATCCTCAAACTTAGGTCAAAAAAGCCATTTAAGCCTTTTCACAGTGAGATCTATGCGATATGGCCGAGAAATGTAATTTTGATGTTAACTCCCAAACCGCTGCGCAGAAGTCAACCAAACTTCACCCAATAGTGTATTGTATCACATTCTAGTAGTTACATTTGAAAATTTCGTTCTAGGACATTTGGTTTGAGCGCAATCCTCAAACTTAGGTCAAAAAAGCCATTTAAGCCTTTTCACAGTGAGATCTATGCGATATGGCCGAGAAATGTAATTTTGATGTTAACTCCCAAACCGCTGCGCAGAAGTCAACCAAACTTCACCCAATAGTGTATTGTATCACAATCTAGTAGTTACATTTGAAAATTTTGTTCTAGGACATTTTGTTTGAACGCAATCATCAAACTTAATTAAAAAAGCCATTTAAGCCTTTTCACAGTGAGATCTATGCGATATGGCCGAGAAATGTAATTTTGATGTTCACTCCCAAACCGCTGCGCAGAAGTCAACCAAACTTCACCCAATAGTGTATTGTATCACAATCTAGTAGTTACATTTGAAAATTTTGTTCCAGGAAATTTTGTTTGAGCGCAATCATCAAACTTAATTAAAAAAGTCATTTAAGCCTTTTCACAGTGAGATCTATGCGATATGGCCGAGAAATGTAATTTTGATGTTAACTCCCAAACCGCTGCGCAGAAGTCAACCAAACTTCACCCATTAGTGTATTTTATCACAATCTAGTAGTTACATGTGGAAATTTGGTTCTAGGACATTTGATTTGAGCGCAATCCTCAAACTTAGGTCAAAAAAGCCATTTAAGCCTTTTCACAGTGAGATCTATGCGATATGGCCGAGAAATGTAATTTTGATGTTAACTCCCAAACCGCTGCGCAGAAGTCAACCAAACTTCACCCAATAGTGTATTGTATCACAATCTAGTAGTTACATTTAAAAATTTTGTTCTAGGACATTTTGTTTGAACGCAATCATCAAACTTAATTAAAAAAGTCATTTAAGCCTTTTCACAGTGAGATCTATGCGATATGGCCGAGAAATGTAATTTTGATGTTAACTCCCAAACCGCTGCGCAGAAGTCAACCAAACTTCACCCATTAGTGTATTGTATCACAATCTAGTAGTTACATGTGGAAATTTGGTTATAGGACATTTGATTTGAGCGCAATCCTCAAACTTAGGTCAAAAAAGCCATTTAAGCCTTTTCACAGTGAGATCTATGCGATATGGCCGAGAAATGTAATTTTGATGTTCACTCCCAAACCGCTGCGCAGAAGTCAACCAAACTTCACCCAATAGTGTATTGTATCACAATCTAGTAGTTACATTTGAAAATTTTGTTCCAGGAAATTTTGTTTGAGCGCAATCATCAAACTTAATTAAAAAAGTCATTTAAGCCTTTTCACAGTGAGATCTATGCGATATGGCCGAGAAATGTAATTTTGATGTTAACTCCCAAACCGCTGCGCAGAAGTCAACCAAACTTCACCCATTAGTGTATTTTATCACAATCTAGTAGTTACATGTGGAAATTTGGTTCTAGGACATTTGATTTGAGCGCAATCCTCAAACTTAGGTCAAAAAAGCCATTTAAGCCTTTTCACAGTGAGATCTATGCGATATGGCCGAGAAATGTAATTTTGATGTTAACTCCCAAACCGCTGCGCAGAAGTCAACCAAACTTCACCCAATAGTGTATTGTATCACATTCTAGTAGTTACATTTGAAAATTTCGTTCTAGGACATTTGGTTTGAGCGCAATCCTCAAACTTAGGTCAAAAAAGCCATTTAAGCCTTTTCACAGTGAGATCTATGCGATATGGCCGAGAAATGTAATTTTGATGTTAACTCCCAAACCGCTGCGCAGAAGTCAACCAAACTTCACCCAATAGTGTATTGTATCACAATCTAGTAGTTACATTTGAAAATTTTGTTCTAGGAAATTTTGTTTGAGCGCAATCATCAAACTTAATTAAAAAAGTCATTTAAGCCTTTTCACAGTGAGATCTATGCGATATGGCCGAGAAATGTAATTTTGATGTTAACTCCCAAACCGCTGCGCAGAAGTCAACCAAACTTCACCCATTAGTGTATTGTATCACAATCTAGTAGTTACATTTGGAAATTTGGTTCTAGGAAATTTTGTTTGAGCGCAATCATCAAACTTAATTAAAAAAGTCATTTAAGCCTTTTCACAGTGAGATCTATGCGATATGGCCGAGAAATGTAATTTTGATGTTAACTCCCAAACCGCTGCGCAGAAGTCAACCAAACTTCACCCAATAGTGTATTGTATCACATTCTAGTAGTTACATTTGAAAATTTCGTTCTAGGACATTTGGTTTGAGCGCAATCCTCAAACTTAGGTCAAAAAAGCCATTTAAGCCTTTTCACAGTGAGATCTATGCGATATGGCCGAGAAATGTAATTTTGATGTTAACTCTCAAACCGCTGCGCAGAAGTCAACCAAACTTCACCCAATAGTGTATTGTATCACAATCTAGTAGTTACATTTGAAAATTTTGTTCTAGGACATTTTGTTTGAACGCAATCATCAAACTTAATTAAAAAAGTC
The DNA here is from genome assembly GCF_030265065.1 of Corythoichthys intestinalis. Taxonomy (NCBI): domain Eukaryota; kingdom Metazoa; phylum Chordata; class Actinopteri; order Syngnathiformes; family Syngnathidae; genus Corythoichthys; species Corythoichthys intestinalis. Next base: position 48,628,662 of record NC_080411.1, on the reverse strand, counting down.
ATTTAAGCCTTTTCACAGTGAGATCTATGCGATATGGCCGAGAAATGTAATTTTGATGTTAACTCCCAAACCGCTGCGCAGAAGTCAACCAAACTTCACCCAATAGTGTATTGTATCACAATCTAGTAGTTACATTTGAAAATTTTGTTCTAGAAAATTTTGTTTGAGCGCAATCATCAAACTTAATTAAAAAAGTCATTTAAGCCTTTTCACAGTGAGATCTATGCGATATGGCCGAGAAATGTAATTTTGATGTTAACTCCCAAACCGCTGCGCAGAAGTCAACCAAACTTCACCCATTAGTGTATTTTATCACAATCTAGTAGTTACATGTGGAAATTTGGTTCTAGGACATTTGATTTGAGCGCAATCCTCAAACTTAGGTCAAAAAAGCCATTTAAGCCTTTTCACAGTGAGATCTATGCGATATGGCCGAGAAATGTAATTTTGATGTTAACTCCCAAACCGCTGCGCAGAAGTCAACCAAACTTCACCCAATAGTGTATTGTATCACAATCTAGTAGTTACATTTAAAAATTTTGTTCTAGGACATTTTGTTTGAACGCAATCATCAAACTTAATTAAAAAAGTCATTTAAGCCTTTTCACAGTGAGATCTATGCGATATGGCCGAGAAATGTAATTTTGATGTTAACTCCCAAACCGCTGCGCAGAAGTCAACCAAACTTCACCCATTAGTGTATTGTATCACAATCTAGTAGTTACATGTGGAAATTTGGTTATAGGACATTTGATTTGAGCGCAATCCTCAAACTTAGGTCAAAAAAGCCATTTAAGCCTTTTCACAGTGAGATCTATGCGATATGGCCGAGAAATGTAATTTTGATGTTAACTCCCAAACCGCTGCGCAGAAGTCAACCAAACTTCACCCAATAGTGTATTGTATCACAATCTAGTAGTTACATTTGAAAATTTTGTTCTAGGAAATTTTGTTTGAGCGCAATCATCAAACTTAATTAAAAAAGTCATTTAAGCCTTTTCACAGTGAGATCTATGCGATATGGCCGAGAAATGTAATTTTGATGTTAACTCCCAAACCGCTGCGCAGAAGTCAACCAAACTTCACCCATTAGTGTATTTTATCACAATCTAGTAGTTACATGTGGAAATTTGGTTCTAGGACATTTGATTTGAGCGCAATCCTCAAACTTAGGTCAAAAAAGCCATTTAAGCCTTTTCACAGTGAGATCTATGCGATATGGCCGAGAAATGTAATTTTGATGTTAACTCCCAAACCGCTGCGCAGAAGTCAACCAAACTTCACCCAATAGTGTATTGTATCACATTCTAGTAGTTACATTTGAAAATTTCGTTCTAGGACATTTGGTTTGAGCGCAATCCTCAAACTTAGGTCAAAAAAGCCATTTAAGCCTTTTCACAGTGAGATCTATGCGATATGGCCGAGAAATGTAATTTTGATGTTAACTCCCAAACCGCTGCGCAGAAGTCAACCAAACTTCACCCAATAGTGTATTGTATCACAATCTAGTAGTTACATTTGAAAATTTTGTTCTAGGACATTTTGTTTGAACGCAATCATCAAACTTAATTAAAAAAGCCATTTAAGCCTTTTCACAGTGAGATCTATGCGATATGGCCGAGAAATGTAATTTTGATGTTCACTCCCAAACCGCTGCGCAGAAGTCAACCAAACTTCACCCAATAGTGTATTGTATCACAATCTAGTAGTTACATTTGAAAATTTTGTTCCAGGAAATTTTGTTTGAGCGCAATCATCAAACTTAATTAAAAAAGTCATTTAAGCCTTTTCACAGTGAGATCTATGCGATATGGCCGAGAAATGTAATTTTGATGTTAACTCCCAAACCGCTGCGCAGAAGTCAACCAAACTTCACCCATTAGTGTATTTTATCACAATCTAGTAGTTACATGTGGAAATTTGGTTCTAGGACATTTGATTTGAGCGCAATCCTCAAACTTAGGTCAAAAAAGCCATTTAAGCCTTTTCACAGTGAGATCTATGCGATATGGCCGAGAAATGTAATTTTGATGTTAACTCCCAAACCGCTGCGCAGAAGTCAACCAAACTTCACCCAATAGTGTATTGTATCACATTCTAGTAGTTACATTTGAAAATTTCGTTCTAGGACATTTGGTTTGAGCGCAATCCTCAAACTTAGGTCAAAAAAGCCATTTAAGCCTTTTCACAGTGAGATCTATGCGATATGGCCGAGAAATGTAATTTTGATGTTAACTCCCAAACCGCTGCGCAGAAGTCAACCAAACTTCACCCAATAGTGTATTGTATCACAATCTAGTAGTTACATTTGAAAATTTTGTTCTAGGAAATTTTGTTTGAGCGCAATCATCAAACTTAATTAAAAAAGTCATTTAAGCCTTTTCACAGTGAGATCTATGCGATATGGCCGAGAAATGTAATTTTGATGTTAACTCCCAAACCGCTGCGCAGAAGTCAACCAAACTTCACCCATTAGTGTATTGTATCACAATCTAGTAGTTACATTTGGAAATTTGGTTCTAGGAAATTTTGTTTGAGCGCAATCATCAAACTTAATTAAAAAAGTCATTTAAGCCTTTTCACAGTGAGATCTATGCGATATGGCCGAGAAATGTAATTTTGATGTTAACTCCCAAACCGCTGCGCAGAAGTCAACCAAACTTCACCCAATAGTGTATTGTATCACATTCTAGTAGTTACATTTTAAAATTTTGTTCTAGGACATTTGGTTTGAGCGCAATCCTCAAACTTAGGTCAAAAAAGCCATTTAAGCCTTTTCACAGTGAGATCTATGCGATATGGCCGAGAAATGTAATTTTGATGTTAACTCTCAAACCGCTGCGCAGAAGTCAACCAAACTTCACCCAATAGTGTATTGTATCACAATCTAGTAGTTACATTTGAAAATTTTGTTCTAGGACATTTTGTTTGAACGCAATCATCAAACTTAATTAAAAAAGTCATTTAAGCCTTTTCACAGTGAGATCTATGCGATATGGCCGAGAAATGTAATTTTGATGTTAACTCCCAAACCGCTGCGCAGAAGTCAACCAAACTTCACCCAATAGTGTATTGTATCACAATCTAGTAGTTACATTTGAAAATTTTGTTCTAGAAAATTTTGTTTGAGCGCAATCATCAAACTTAATTAAAAAAGTCATTTAAGCCTTTTCACAGTGAGATCTATGCGATATGGCCGAGAAATGTAATTTTGATGTTAACTCCCAAACCGCTGCGCAGAAGTCAACCAAACTTCACCCATTAGTGTATTTTATCACAATCTAGTAGTTACATGTGGAAATTTGGTTCTAGGACATTTGATTTGAGCGCAATCCTCAAACTTAGGTCAAAAAAGCCATTTAAGCCTTTTCACAGTGAGATCTATGCGATATGGCCGAGAAATGTAATTTTGATGTTAACTCCCAAACCGCTGCGCAGAAGTCAACCAAACTTCACCCAATAGTGTATTGTATCACAATCTAGTAGTTACATTTAAAAATTTTGTTCTAGGACATTTTGTTTGAACGCAATCATCAAACTTAATTAAAAAAGTCATTTAAGCCTTTTCACAGTGAGATCTATGCGATATGGCCGAGAAATGTAATTTTGATGTTAACTCCCAAACCGCTGCGCAGAAGTCAACCAAACTTCACCCATTAGTGTATTGTATCACAATCTAGTAGTTACATGTGGAAATTTGGTTATAGGACATTTGATTTGAGCGCAATCCTCAAACTTAGGTCAAAAAAGCCATTTAAGCCTTTTCACAGTGAGATCTATGCGATATGGCCGAGAAATGTAATTTTGATGTTAACTCCCAAACCGCTGCGCAGAAGTCAACCAAACTTCACCCAATAGTGTATTGTATCACAATCTAGTAGTTACATTTGAAAATTTTGTTCTAGGAAATTTTGTTTGAGCGCAATCATCAAACTTAATTAAAAAAGTCATTTAAGCCTTTTCACAGTGAGATCTATGCGATATGGCCGAGAAATGTAATTTTGATGTTAACTCCCAAACCGCTGCCCAGAAGTCAACCAAACTTCACCCATTAGTGTATTTTATCACAATCTAGTAGTTACATGTGGAAATTTGGTTCTAGGACATTTGATTTGAGCGCAATCCTCAAACTTAGGTCAAAAAAGCCATTTAAGCCTTTTCACAGTGAGATCTATGCGATATGGCCGAGAAATGTAATTTTGATGTTAACTCCCAAACCGCTGCGCAGAAGTCAACCAAACTTCACCCAATAGTGTATTGTATCACATTCTAGTAGTTACATTTGAAAATTTCGTTCTAGGACATTTGGTTTGAGCGCAATCCTCAAACTTAGGTCAAAAAAGCCATTTAAGCCTTTTCACAGTGAGATCTATGCGATATGGCCGAGAAATGTAATTTTGATGTTAACTCCCAAACCGCTGCGCAGAAGTCAACCAAACTTCACCCAATAGTGTATTGTATCACAATCTAGTAGTTACATTTGAAAATTTTGTTCTAGGACATTTTGTTTGAACGCAATCATCAAACTTAATTAAAAAAGCCATTTAAGCCTTTTCACAGTGAGATCTATGCGATATGGCCGAGAAATGTAATTTTGATGTTCACTCCCAAACCGCTGCGCAGAAGTCAACCAAACTTCACCCAATAGTGTATTGTATCACAATCTAGTAGTTACATTTGAAAATTTTGTTCCAGGAAATTTTGTTTGAGCGCAATCATCAAACTTAATTAAAAAAGTCATTTAAGCCTTTTCACAGTGAGATCTATGCGATATGGCCGAGAAATGTAATTTTGATGTTAACTCCCAAACCGCTGCGCAGAAGTCAACCAAACTTCACCCATTAGTGTATTTTATCACAATCTAGTAGTTACATGTGGAAATTTGGTTCTAGGACATTTGATTTGAGCGCAATCCTCAAACTTAGGTCAAAAAAGCCATTTAAGCCTTTTCACAGTGAGATCTATGCGATATGGCCGAGAAATGTAATTTTGATGTTAACTCCCAAACCGCTGCGCAGAAGTCAACCAAACTTCACCCAATAGTGTATTGTATCACATTCTAGTAGTTACATTTGAAAATTTCGTTCTAGGACATTTGGTTTGAGCGCAATCCTCAAACTTAGGTCAAAAAAGCCATTTAAGCCTTTTCACAGTGAGATCTATGCGATATGGCCGAGAAATGTAATTTTGATGTTAACTCCCAAACCGCTGCGCAGAAGTCAACCAAACTTCACCCAATAGTGTATTGTATCACAATCTAGTAGTTACATTTGAAAATTTTGTTCTAGGAAATTTTGTTTGAGCGCAATCATCAAACTTAATTAAAAAAGTCATTTAAGCCTTTTCACAGTGAGATCTATGCGATATGGCCGAGAAATGTAATTTTGATGTTAACTCCCAAACCGCTGCGCAGAAGTCAACCAAACTTCACCCATTAGTGTATTGTATCACAATCTAGTAGTTACATTTGGAAATTTGGTTCTAGGAAATTTTGTTTGAGCGCAATCATCAAACTTAATTAAAAAAGTCATTTAAGCCTTTTCACAGTGAGATCTATGCGATATGGCCGAGAAATGTAATTTTGATGTTAACTCCCAAACCGCTGCGCAGAAGTCAACCAAACTTCACCCAATAGTGTATTGTATCACATTCTAGTAGTTACATTTGAAAATTTTGTTCTAGGACATTTGGTTTGAGCGCAATCCTCAAACTTAGGTCAAAAAAGCCATTTAAGCCTTTTCACAGTGAGATCTATGCGATATGGCCGAGAAATGTAATTTTGATGTTAACTCTCAAACCGCTGCGCAGAAGTCAACCAAACTTCACCCAATAGTGTATTGTATCACAATCTAGTAGTTACATTTGAAAATTTTGTTCTAGGACATTTTGTTTGAACGCAATCATCAAACTTAATTAAAAAAGTCATTTAAGCCTTTTCACAGTGAGATCTATGCGATATGGCCGAGAAATGTAATTTTGATGTTAACTCCCAAACCGCTGCGCAGAAGTCAACCAAACTTCACCCAATAGTGTATTGTATCACAATCTAGTAGTTACATTTGAAAATTTTGTTCTAGAAAATTTTGTTTGAGCGCAATCATCAAACTTAATTAAAAAAGTCATTTAAGCCTTTTCACAGTGAGATCTATGCGATATGGCCGAGAAATGTAATTTTGATGTTAACTCCCAAACCGCTGCGCAGAAGTCAACCAAACTTCACCCATTAGTGTATTTTATCACAATCTAGTAGTTACATGTGGAAATTTGGTTCTAGGACATTTGATTTGAGCGCAATCCTCAAACTTAGGTCAAAAAAGCCATTTAAGCCTTTTCACAGTGAGATCTATGCGATATGGCCGAGAAATGTAATTTTGATGTTAACTCCCAAACCGCTGCGCAGAAGTCAACCAAACTTCACCCAATAGTGTATTGTATCACAATCTAGTAGTTACATTTAAAAATTTTGTTCTAGGACATTTTGTTTGAACGCAATCATCAAACTTAATTAAAAAAGTCATTTAAGCCTTTTCACAGTGAGATCTATGCGATATGGCCGAGAAATGTAATTTTGATGTTAACTCCCAAACCGCTGCGCAGAAGTCAACCAAACTTCACCCATTAGTGTATTGTATCACAATCTAGTAGTTACATGTGGAAATTTGGTTATAGGACATTTGATTTGAGCGCAATCCTCAAACTTAGGTCAAAAAAGCCATTTAAGCCTTTTCACAGTGAGATCTATGCGATATGGCCGAGAAATGTAATTTTGATGTTAACTCCCAAACCGCTGCGCAGAAGTCAACCAAACTTCACCCAATAGTGTATTGTATCACAATCTAGTAGTTACATTTGAAAATTTTGTTCTAGGAAATTTTGTTTGAGCGCAATCATCAAACTTAATTAAAAAAGTCATTTAAGCCTTTTCACAGTGAGATCTATGCGATATGGCCGAGAAATGTAATTTTGATGTTAACTCCCAAACCGCTGCGCAGAAGTCAACCAAACTTCACCCATTAGTGTATTTTATCACAATCTAGTAGTTACATGTGGAAATTTGGTTCTAGGACATTTGATTTGAGCGCAATCCTCAAACTTAGGTCAAAAAAGCCATTTAAGCCTTTTCACAGTGAGATCTATGCGATATGGCCGAGAAATGTAATTTTGATGTTAACTCCCAAACCGCTGCGCAGAAGTCAACCAAACTTCACCCAATAGTGTATTGTATCACATTCTAGTAGTTACATTTGAAAATTTCGTTCTAGGACATTTGGTTTGAGCGCAATCCTCAAACTTAGGTCAAAAAAGCCATTTAAGCCTTTTCACAGTGAGATCTATGCGATATGGCCGAGAAATGTAATTTTGATGTTAACTCCCAAACCGCTGCGCAGAAGTCAACCAAACTTCACCCAATAGTGTATTGTATCACATTCTAGTAGTTACATTTGAAAATTTCGTTCTAGGACATTTGGTTTGAGCGCAATCATTAAACTTAGGTCAAAAAAGCCATTTAAGCCTTTTCACAGTGAGATCTATGCGATATGGCCGAGAAATGTAATTTTGATGTTAACTCCCAAACCGCTGCGCAGAAGTCAACCAAACTTCACCCAATAGTGTATTGTATCACAATCTAGTAGTTACATTTGAAAATTTTGTTCTAGGAAATTTTGTTTGAGCGCAATCATCAAACTTAATTAAAAAAGTCATTTAAGCCTTTTCACAGTGAGATCTATGCGATATGGCCGAGAAATGTAATTTTGATGTTAACTCCCAAACCGCTGCGCAGAAGTCAACCAAACTTCACCCAATAGTGTATTGTATCACAATCTAGTAGTTACATTTGAAAATTTTGTTCTAGAAAATTTTGTTTGAGCGCAATCATCAAACTTAATTAAAAAAGTCATTTAAGCCTTTTCACAGTGAGATCTATGCGATATGGCCGAGAAATGTAATTTTGATGTTAACTCCCAAACCGCTGCGCAGAAGTCAACCAAACTTCACCCATTAGTGTATTTTATCACAATCTAGTAGTTACATGTGGAAATTTGGTTCTAGGACATTTGATTTGAGCGCAATCCTCAAACTTAGGTCAAAAAAGCCATTTAAGCCTTTTCACAGTGAGATCTATGCGATATGGCCGAGAAATGTAATTTTGATGTTAACTCCCAAACCGCTGCGCAGAAGTCAACCAAACTTCACCCAATAGTGTATTGTATCACAATCTAGTAGTTACATTTGAAAATTTTGTTCTAGGACATTTTGTTTGAACGCAATCATCAAACTTAATTAAAAAAGTCATTTAAGCCTTTTCACAGTGAGATCTATGCGATATGGCCGAGAAATGTAATTTTGATGTTAACTCCCAAACCGCTGCGCAGAAGTCAACCAAACTTCACCCAATAGTGTATTGTATCACAATCTAGTAGTTACATTTGAAAATTTTGTTCTAGGACATTTTGTTTGAACGCAATCATCAAACTTAATTAAAAAAGTCATTTAAGCCTTTTCACAGTGAGATCTATGCGATATGGCCGAGAAATGTAATTTTGATGTTAACTCCCAAACCGCTGCGCAGAAGTCAACCAAACTTCACCCAATAGTGTATTGTATCACAATCTAGTAGTTACATTTGAAAATTTTGTTCTAGGACATTTTGTTTGAGCGCAATCCTCAAACTTAGGTCAAAAAAGCCATTTAAGCCTTTTCACAGTGAGATCTATGCGATATGGCCGAGAAATGTAATTTTGATGTTAACTCCCAAACCGCTGCGCAGAAGTCAACCAAACTTCACCCAATAGTGTATTGTATCACAATCTAGTAGTTACATTTGAAAATTTTGTTCTAGGAAATTTTGTTTGAGCGCAATCATCAAACTTAATTAAAAAAGTCATTTAAGCCTTTTCACAGTGAGATCTATGCGATATGGCCGAGAAATGTAATTTTGATGTTAACTCCCAAACCGCTGCGCTAAAGTCAACCAAACTTCACCCAATAGTGTATTGTATCACAATCTAGTAGTTACATTTGAAAATTTTGTTCTAGGAAATTTTGTTTGAGCGCAATCATCAAACTTAGGTCAAAAAAGCCATTTAAGCCTTTTCACAGTGAGATCTATGCGATATGGCCGAGAAATGTAATTTTGATGTTAACTCCCAAACCGCTGCGCAGAAGTCAACCAAACTTCACCCAATAGTGTATTGTATCACAATCTAGTAGTTACATTTGAAAATTTTGTTCTAGGACATTTTGTTTGAACGCAATCATCAAACTTAATTAAAAAAGTCATTTAAGCCTTTTCACAGTGAGATCTATGCGATATGGCCGAGAAATGTAATTTTGATGTTAACTCCCAAACCGCTGCGCAGAAGTCAACCAAACTTCACCCAATAGTGTATTGTATCACAATCTAGTAGTTACATTTGAAAATTTTGTTCTAGGACATTTTGTTTGAACGCAATCATCAAACTTAATTAAAAAAGTCATTTAAGCCTTTTCACAGTGAGATCTATGCGATATGGCCGAGAAATGTAATTTTGATGTTAACTCCCAAACCGCTGCGCAGAAGTCAACCAAACTTCACCCAATAGTGTATTGTATCACAATCTAGTAGTTACATTTGAAAATTTTGTTCTAGGAAATTTTGTTTGAGCGCAATCATCAAACTTAATTAAAAAAGTCATTTAAGCCTTTTCACAGTGAGATCTATGCGATATGGCCGAGAAATGTAATTTTGATGTTAACTCCCAAACCGCTGCGCAGAAGTCAACCAAACTTCACCCATTAGTGTATTGTATCATAATCTAGTAATTACATGTGGAAATTTGGTTCTAGGACATTTGATTTTAGCGCAATCCTCAAACTTAGGTCAAAAAAGCCATTTAAGCCTTTTCACAGTGAGATCTATGCGATATGGCCGAGAAATGTAATTTTGATGTTAACTCCCAAACCGCTGCGCAGAAGTCAACCAAACTTCACCCAATAGTGTATTGTATCACAATCTAGTAGTTACATTTGAAAATTTTGTTCTAGGAAATTTTGTTTGAGCGCAATCATCAAACTTAATTAAAAAAGTCATTTAAGCCTTTTCACAGTGAGATCTATGCGATATGGCCGAGAAATGTAATTTTGATGTTAACTCCCAAACCGCTGCGCAGAAGTCAACCAAACTTCACCCATTAGTGTATTTTATCACAATCTAGTAGTTACATGTGGAAATTTGGTTCTAGGACATTTGATTTGAGCGCAATCCTCAAACTTAGGTCAAAAAAGCCATTTAAGCCTTTTCACAGTGAGATCTATGCGATATGGCCGAGAAATGTAATTTTGATGTTAACTCCCAAACCGCTGCGCAGAAGTCAACCAAACTTCACCCAATAGTGTATTGTATCACATTCTAGTAGTTACATTTGAAAATTTCGTTCTAGGACATTTGGTTTGAGCGCAATCCTCAAACTTAGGTCAAAAAAGCCATTTAAGCCTTTTCACAGTGAGATCTATGCGATATGGCCGAGAAATGTAATTTTGATGTTAACTCCCAAACCGCTGCGCAGAAGTCAACCAAACTTCACCCAATAGTGTATTGTATCACAATCTAGTAGTTACATTTGAAAATTTTGTTCTAGGACATTTTGTTTGAACGCAATCATCAAACTTAATTAAAAAAGCCATTTAAGCCTTTTCACAGTGAGATCTATGCGATATGGCCGAGAAATGTAATTTTGATGTTCACTCCCAAACCGCTGCGCAGAAGTCAACCAAACTTCACCCAATAGTGTATTGTATCACAATCTAGTAGTTACATTTGAAAATTTTGTTCCAGGAAATTTTGTTTGAGCGCAATCATCAAACTTAATTAAAAAAGTCATTTAAGCCTTTTCACAGTGAGATCTATGCGATATGGCCGAGAAATGTAATTTTGATGTTAACTCCCAAACCGCTGCGCAGAAGTCAACCAAACTTCACCCATTAGTGTATTTTATCACAATCTAGTAGTTACATGTGGAAATTTGGTTCTAGGACATTTGATTTGAGCGCAATCCTCAAACTTAGGTCAAAAAAGCCATTTAAGCCTTTTCACAGTGAGATCTATGCGATATGGCCGAGAAATGTAATTTTGATGTTAACTCCCAAACCGCTGCGCAGAAGTCAACCAAACTTCACCCAATAGTGTATTGTATCACATTCTAGTAGTTACATTTGAAAATTTCGTTCTAGGACATTTGGTTTGAGCGCAATCCTCAAACTTAGGTCAAAAAAGCCATTTAAGCCTTTTCACAGTGAGATCTATGCGATATGGCCGAGAAATGTAATTTTGATGTTAACTCCCAAACCGCTGCGCAGAAGTCAACCAAACTTCACCCAATAGTGTATTGTATCACAATCTAGTAGTTACATTTGAAAATTTTGTTCTAGGAAATTTTGTTTGAGAGCAATCATCAAACTTAATTAAAAAAGTCATTTAAGCCTTTTCACAGTGAGATCTATGCGATATGGCCGAGAAATGTAATTTTGATGTTAACTCCCAAACCGCTGCGCAGAAGTCAACCAAACTTCACCCATTAGTGTATTGTATCACAATCTAGTAGTTACATTTGGAAATTTGGTTCTAGGAAATTTTGTTTGAGCGCAATCATCAAACTTAATTAAAAAAGTCATTTAAGCCTTTTCACAGTGAGATCTATGCGATATGGCCGAGAAATGTAATTTTGATGTTAACTCCCAAACCGCTGCGCAGAAGTCAACCAAACTTCACCCAATAGTGTATTGTATCACATTCTAGTAGTTACATTTTAAAATTTTGTTCTAGGACATTTGGTTTGAGCGCAATCCTCAAACTTAGGTCAAAAAAGCCATTTAAGCCTTTTCACAGTGAGATCTATGCGATATGGCCGAGAAATGTAATTTTGATGTTAACTCTCAAACCGCTGCGCAGAAGTCAACCAAACTTCACCCAATAGTGTATTGTATCACAATCTAGTAGTTACATTTGAAAATTTTGTTCTAGGACATTTTGTTTGAACGCAATCATCAAACTTAATTAAAAAAGTCATTTAAGCCTTTTCACAGTGAGATCTATGCGATATGGCCGAGAAATGTAATTTTGATGTTAACTCCCAAACCGCTGCGCAGAAGTCAACCAAACTTCACCCAATAGTGTATTGTATCACAATCTAGTAGTTACATTTGAAAATTTTGTTCTAGAAAATTTTGTTTGAGCGCAATCATCAAACTTAATTAAAAAAGTCATTTAAGCCTTTTCACAGTGAGATCTATGCGATATGGCCGAGAAATGTAATTTTGATGTTAACTCCCAAACCGCTGCGCAGAAGTCAACCAAACTTCACCCATTAGTGTATTTTATCACAATCTAGTAGTTACATGTGGAAATTTGGTTCTAGGACATTTGATTTGAGCGCAATCCTCAAACTTAGGTCAAAAAAGCCATTTAAGCCTTTTCACAGTGAGATCTATGCGATATGGCCGAGAAATGTTATTTTGATGTTAACTCCCAAACCGCTGCGCAGAAGTCAACCAAACTTCACCCAATAGTGTATTGTATCACAATCTAGTAGTTACATTTAAAAATTTTGTTCTAGGACATTTTGTTTGAACGCAATCATCAAACTTAATTAAAAAAGTCATTTAAGCCTTTTCACAGTGAGATCTATGCGATATGGCCGAGAAATGTAATTTTGATGTTAACTCCCAAACCGCTGCGCAGAAGTCAACCAAACTTCACCCATTAGTGTATTGTATCACAATCTAGTAGTTACATGTGGAAATTTGGTTATAGGACATTTGATTTGAGCGCAATCCTCAAACTTAGGTCAAAAAAGCCATTTAAGCCTTTTCACAGTGAGATCTATGCGATATGGCCGAGAAATGTAATTTTGATGTTAACTCCCAAACCGCTGCGCAGAAGTCAACCAAACTTCACCCAATAGTGTATTGTATCACAATCTAGTAGTTACATTTGAAAATTTTGTTCTAGGAAATTTTGTTTGAGCGCAATCATCAAACTTAATTAAAAAAGTCATTTAAGCCTTTTCACAGTGAGATCTATGCGATATGGCCGAGAAATGTAATTTTGATGTTAACTCCCAAACCGCTGCCCAGAAGTCAACCAAACTTCACCCATTAGTGTATTTTATCACAATCTAGTAGTTACATGTGGAAATTTGGTTCTAGGACATTTGATTTGAGCGCAATCCTCAAACTTAGGTCAAAAAAGCCATTTAAGCCTTTTCACAGTGAGATCTATGCGATATGGCCGAGAAATGTAATTTTGATGTTAACTCCCAAACCGCTGCGCAGAAGTCAACCAAACTTCACCCAATAGTGTATTGTATCACATTCTAGTAGTTACATTTGAAAATTTCGTTCTAGGACATTTGGTTTGAGCGCAATCCTCAAACTTAGGTCAAAAAAGCCATTTAAGCCTTTTCACAGTGAGATCTATGCGATATGGCCGAGAAATGTAATTTTGATGTTAACTCCCAAACCGCTGCGCAGAAGTCAACCAAACTTCACCCAATAGTGTATTGTATCACAATCTAGTAGTTACATTTGAAAATTTTGTTCTAGGACATTTTGTTTGAACGCAATCATCAAACTTAATTAAAAAAGCCATTTAAGCCTTTTCACAGTGAGATCTATGCGATATGGCCGAGAAATGTAATTTTGATGTTCACTCCCAAACCGCTGCGCAGAAGTCAACCAAACTTCACCCAATAGTGTATTGTATCACAATCTAGTAGTTACATTTGAAAATTTTGTTCCAGGAAATTTTGTTTGAGCGCAATCATCAAACTTAATTAAAAAAGTCATTTAAGCCTTTTCACAGTGAGATCTATGCGATATGGCCGAGAAATGTAATTTTGATGTTAACTCCCAAACCGCTGCGCAGAAGTCAACCAAACTTCACCCATTAGTGTATTTTATCACAATCTAGTAGTTACATGTGGAAATTTGGTTCTAGGACATTTGATTTGAGCGCAATCCTCAAACTTAGGTCAAAAAAGCCATTTAAGCCTTTTCACAGTGAGATCTATGCGATATGGCCGAGAAATGTAATTTTGATGTTAACTCCCAAACCGCTGCGCAGAAGTCAACCAAACTTCACCCAATAGTGTATTGTATCACATTCTAGTAGTTACATTTGAAAATTTCGTTCTAGGACATTTGGTTTGAGCGCAATCCTCAAACTTAGGTCAAAAAAGCCATTTAAGCCTTTTCACAGTGAGATCTATGCGATATGGCCGAGAAATGTAATTTTGATGTTAACTCCCAAACCGCTGCGCAGAAGTCAACCAAACTTCACCCAATAGTGTATTGTATCACAATCTAGTAGTTACATTTGAAAATTTTGTTCTAGGAAATTTTGTTTGAGCGCAATCATCAAACTTAATTAAAAAAGTCATTTAAGCCTTTTCACAGTGAGATCTATGCGATATGGCCGAGAAATGTAATTTTGATGTTAACTCCCAAACCGCTGCGCAGAAGTCAACCAAACTTCACCCATTAGTGTATTGTATCACAATCTAGTAGTTACATTTGGAAATTTGGTTCTAGGAAATTTTGTTTGAGCGCAATCATCAAACTTAATTAAAAAAGTCATTTAAGCCTTTTCACAGTGAGATCTATGCGATATGGCCGAGAAATGTAATTTTGATGTTAACTCCCAAACCGCTGCGCAGAAGTCAACCAAACTTCACCCAATAGTGTATTGTATCACATTCTAGTAGTTACATTTGAAAATTTTGTTCTAGGACATTTGGTTTGAGCGCAATCCTCAAACTTAGGTCAAAAAAGCCATTTAAGCCTTTTCACAGTGAGATCTATGCGATATGGCCGAGAAATGTAATTTTGATGTTAACTCTCAAACCGCTGCGCAGAAGTCAACCAAACTTCACCCAATAGTGTATTGTATCACAATCTAGTAGTTACATTTGAAAATTTTGTTCTAGGACATTTTGTTTGAACGCAATCATCAAACTTAATTAAAAAAGTCATTTAAGCCTTTTCACAGTGAGATCTATGCGATATGGCCGAGAAATGTAATTTTGATGTTAACTCCCAAACCGCTGCGCAGAAGTCAACCAAACTTCACCCAATAGTGTATTGTATCACAATCTAGTAGTTACATTTGAAAATTTTGTTCTAGAAAATTTTGTTTGAGCGCAATCATCAAACTTAATTAAAAAAGTCATTTAAGCCTTTTCACAGTGAGATCTATGCGATATGGCCGAGAAATGTAATTTTGATGTTAACTCCCAAACCGCTGCGCAGAAGTCAACCAAACTTCACCCATTAGTGTATTTTATCACAATCTAGTAGTTACATGTGGAAATTTGGTTCTAGGACATTTGATTTGAGCGCAATCCTCAAACTTAGGTCAAAAAAGCCATTTAAGCCTTTTCACAGTGAGATCTATGCGATATGGCCGAGAAATGTAATTTTGATGTTAACTCCCAAACCGCTGCGCAGAAGTCAACCAAACTTCACCCAATAGTGTATTGTATCACAATCTAGTAGTTACATTTAAAAATTTTGTTCTAGGACATTTTGTTTGAACGCAATCATCAAACTTAATTAAAAAAGTCATTTAAGCCTTTTCACAGTGAGATCTATGCGATATGGCCGAGAAATGTAATTTTGATGTTAACTCCCAAACCGCTGCGCAGAAGTCAACCAAACTTCACCCATTAGTGTATTGTATCACAATCTAGTAGTTACATGTGGAAATTTGGTTATAGGACATTTGATTTGAGCGCAATCCTCAAACTTAGGTCAAAAAAGCCATTTAAGCCTTTTCACAGTGAGATCTATGCGATATGGCCGAGAAATGTAATTTTGATGTTAACTCCCAAACCGCTGCGCAGAAGTCAACCAAACTTCACCCAATAGTGTATTGTATCACAATCTAGTAGTTACATTTGAAAATTTTGTTCTAGGAAATTTTGTTTGAGCGCAATCATCAAACTTAATTAAAAAAGTCATTTAAGCCTTTTCACAGTGAGATCTATGCGATATGGCCGAGAAATGTAATTTTGATGTTAACTCCCAAACCGCTGCGCAGAAGTCAACCAAACTTCACCCATTAGTGTATTTTATCACAATCTAGTAGTTACATGTGGAAATTTGGTTCTAGGACATTTGATTTGAGCGCAATCCTCAAACTTAGGTCAAAAAAGCCATTTAAGCCTTTTCACAGTGAGATCTATGCGATATGGCCGAGAAATGTAATTTTGATGTTAACTCCCAAACCGCTGCGCAGAAGTCAACCAAACTTCACCCAATAGTGTATTGTATCACATTCTAGTAGTTACATTTGAAAATTTCGTTCTAGGACATTTGGTTTGAGCGCAATCCTCAAACTTAGGTCAAAAAAGCCATTTAAGCCTTTTCACAGTGAGATCTATGCGATATGGCCGAGAAATGTAATTTTGATGTTAACTCCCAAACCGCTGCGCAGAAGTCAACCAAACTTCACCCAATAGTGTATTGTATCACAATCTAGTAGTTACATTTGAAAATTTTGTTCTAGGACATTTTGTTTGAACGCAATCATCAAACTTAATTAAAAAAGTCATTTAAGCCTTTTCACAGTGAGATCTATGCGATATGGCCGAGAAATGTAATTTTGATGTTAACTCCCAAACCGCTGCGCAGAAGTCAACCAAACTTCACCCAATAGTGTATTGTATCACAATCTAGTAGTTACATTTGAAAATTTTGTTCTAGGACATTTTGTTTGAACGCAATCATCAAACTTAATTAAAAAAGTCATTTAAGCCTTTTCACAGTGAGATCTATGCGATATGGCCGAGAAATGTAATTTTGATGTTAACTCCCAAACCGCTGCGCAGAAGTCAACCAAACTTCACCCAATAGTGTATTGTATCACAATCTAGTAGTTACATTTGAAAATTTTGTTCTAGGACATTTTGTTTGAGCGCAATCCTCAAACTTAGGTCAAAAAAGCCATTTAAGCCTTTTCACAGTGAGATCTATGCGATATGGCCGAGAAATGTAATTTTGATGTTAACTCCCAAACCGCTGCGCAGAAGTCAACCAAACTTCACCCAATAGTGTATTGTATCACAATCTAGTAGTTACATTTGAAAATTTTGTTCTAGGAAATTTTGTTTGAGCGCAATCATCAAACTTAATTAAAAAAGTCATTTAAGCCTTTTCACAGTGAGATCTATGCGATATGGCCGAGAAATGTAATTTTGATGTTAACTCCCAAACCGCTGCGCAGAAGTCAACCAAACTTCACCCATTAGTGTATTGTATCATAATCTAGTAATTACATGTGGAAATTTGGTTCTAGGACATTTGATTTGAGCGCAATCCTCAAACTTAGGTCAAAAAAGCCATTTAAGCCTTTTCACAGTGAGATCTATGCGATATGGCCGAGAAATGTAATTTTGATGTTAACTCCCAAACCGCTGCGCAGAAGTCAACCAAACTTCACCCAATAGTGTATTGTATCACAATCTAGTAGTTACATTTGAAAATTTTGTTCTAGGAAATTTTGTTTGAGCGCAATCATCAAACTTAATTAAAAAAGTCATTTAAGCCTTTTCACAGTGAGATCTATGCGATATGGCCGAGAAATGTAATTTTGATGTTAACTCCCAAACCGCTGCGCAGAAGTCAACCAAACTTCACCCAATAGTGTATTGTATCACAATCTAGTAGTTACATTTGAAAATTTTGTTCTAGAAAATTTTGTTTGAGCGCAATCATCAAACTTAATTAAAAAAGTCATTTAAGCCTTTTCACAGTGAGATCTATGCGATATGGCCGAGAAATGTAATTTTGATGTTAACTCCCAAACCGCTGCGCAGAAGTCAACCAAACTTCACCCATTAGTGTATTTTATCACAATCTAGTAGTTACATGTGGAAATTTGGTTCTAGGACATTTGATTTGAGCGCAATCCTCAAACTTAGGTCAAAAAAGCCATTTAAGCCTTTTCACAGTGAGATCTATGCGATATGGCCGAGAAATGTAATTTTGATGTTAACTCCCAAACCGCTGCGCAGAAGTCAACCAAACTTCACCCAATAGTGTATTGTATCACAATCTAGTAGTTACATTTGAAAATTTTGTTCTAGGACATTTTGTTTGAACGCAATCATCAAACTTAATTAAAAAAGTCATTTAAGCCTTTTCACAGTGAGATCTATGCGATATGGCCGAGAAATGTAATTTTGATGTTAACTCCCAAACCGCTGCGCAGAAGTCAACCAAACTTCACCCAATAGTGTATTGTATCACAATCTAGTAGTTACATTTGAAAATTTTGTTCTAGGACATTTTGTTTGAACGCAATCATCAAACTTAATTAAAAAAGTCATTTAAGCCTTTTCACAGTGAGATCTATGCGATATGGCCGAGAAATGTAATTTTGATGTTAACTCCCAAACCGCTGCGCAGAAGTCAACCAAACTTCACCCAATAGTGTATTGTATCACAATCTAGTAGTTACATTTGAAAATTTTGTTCTAGGACATTTTGTTTGAGCGCAATCCTCAAACTTAGGTCAAAAAAGCCATTTAAGCCTTTTCACAGTGAGATCTATGCGATATGGCCGAGAAATGTAATTTTGATGTTAACTCCCAAACCGCTGCGCAGAAGTCAACCAAACTTCACCCAATAGTGTATTGTATCACAATCTAGTAGTTACATTTGAAAATTTTGTTCTAGGAAATTTTGTTTGAGCGCAATCATCAAACTTAATTAAAAAAGTCATTTAAGCCTTTTCACAGTGAGATCTATGCGATATGGCCGAGAAATGTAATTTTGATGTTAACTCCCAAACCGCTGCGCAGAAGTCAACCAAACTTCACCCATTAGTGTATTGTATCATAATCTAGTAATTACATGTGGAAATTTGGTTCTAGGACATTTGATTTGAGCGCAATCCTCAAACTTAGGTCAAAAAAGCCATTTAAGCCTTTTCACAGTGAGATCTATGCGATATGGCCGAGAAATGTAATTTTGATGTTAACTCCCAAACCGCTGCGCAGAAGTCAACCAAACTTCACCCAATAGTGTATTGTATCACAATCTAGTAGTTACATTTGAAAATTTTGTTCTAGGAAATTTTGTTTGAGCGCAATCATCAAACTTAATTAAAAAAGTCATTTAAGCCTTTTCACAGTGAGATCTATGCGATATGGCCGAGAAATGTAATTTTGATGTTAACTCCCAAACCGCTGCGCAGAAGTCAACCAAACTTCACCCAATAGTGTATTGTATCACAATCTAGTAGTTACATTTGAAAATTTTGTTCTAGAAAATTTTGTTTGAGCGCAATCATCAAACTTAATTAAAAAAGTCATTTAAGCCTTTTCACAGTGAGATCTATGCGATATGGCCGAGAAATGTAATTTTGATGTTAACTCCCAAACCGCTGCGCAGAAGTCAACCAAACTTCACCCATTAGTGTATTTTATCACAATCTAGTAGTTACATGTGGAAATTTGGTTCTAGGACATTTGATTTGAGCGCAATCCTCAAACTTAGGTCAAAAAAGCCATTTAAGCCTTTTCACAGTGAGATCTATGCGATATGGCCGAGAAATGTAATTTTGATGTTAACTCCCAAACCGCTGCGCAGAAGTCAACCAAACTTCACCCAATAGTGTATTGTATCACAATCTAGTAGTTACATTTAAAAATTTTGTTCTAGGACATTTTGTTTGAACGCAATCATCAAACTTAATTAAAAAAGTCATTTAAGCCTTTTCACAGTGAGATCTATGCGATATGGCCGAGAAATGTAATTTTGATGTTAACTCCCAAACCGCTGCGCAGAAGTCAACCAAACTTCACCCATTAGTGTATTGTATCACAATCTAGTAGTTACATGTGGAAATTTGGTTATAGGACATTTGGTTTGAGCGCAATCCTCAAACTTAGGTCAAAAAAGCCATTTAAGCCTTTTCACAGTGAGATCTATGCGATATGGCCGAGAAATGTAATTTTGATGTTAACTCCCAAACCGCTGCGCAGAAGTCAACCAAACTTCACCCAATAGTGTATTGTATCACAATCTAGTAGTTACATTTGAAAATTTTGTTCTAGGAAATTTTGTTTGAGCGCAATCATCAAACTTAATTAAAAAAGTCATTTAAGCCTTTTCACAGTGAGATCTATGCGATATGGCCGAGAAATGTAATTTTGATGTTAACTCCCAAACCGCTGCGCAGAAGTCAACCAAACTTCACCCATTAGTGTATTTTATCACAATCTAGTAGTTACATGTGGAAATTTGGTTCTAGGACATTTGATTTGAGCGCAATCCTCAAACTTAGGTCAAAAAAGCCATTTAAGCCTTTTCACAGTCAGATCTATGCGATATGGCCGAGAAATGTAATTTTGATGTTAACTCCCAAACCGCTGCGCAGAAGTCAACCAAACTTCACCCAATAGTGTATTGTATCACAATCTAGTAGTTACATTTGAAAATTTTGTTCTAGGAAATTTTGTTTGAGCGCAATCATCAAACTTAATTAAAAAAGTCATTTAAGCCTTTTCACAGTGAGATCTATGCGATATGGCCGAGAAATGTAATTTTGATGTTAACTCCCAAACCGCTGCGCAGAAGTCAACCAAACTTCACCCATTAGTGTATTGTATCATAATCTAGTAATTACATGTGGAAATTTGGTTCTAGGACATTTGATTTGAGCGCAATCCTCAAACTTAGGTCAAAAAAGCCATTTAAGCCTTTTCACAGTGAGATCTATGCGATATGGCCGAGAAATGTAATTTTGATGTTAACTCCCAAACCGCTGCGCAGAAGTCAACCAAACTTCACCCAATAGTGTATTGTATCACAATCTAGTAGTTACATTTGAAAATTTTGTTCTAGGAAATTTTGTTTGAGCGCAATCATCAAACTTAATTAAAAAAGTCATTTAAGCCTTTTCACAGTGAGATCTATGCGATATTACCGAGAAATGTAATTTTGATGTTAACTCCCAAACCGCTGCGCAGAAGTCAACCAAACTTCACCCAATAGTGTATTGTATCACAATCTAGTAGTTACATTTGAAAATTTTGTTCTAGAAAATTTTGTTTGAGCGCAATCATCAAACTTAATTAAAAAAGTCATTTAAGCCTTTTCACAGTGAGATCTATGCGATATGGCCGAGAAATGTAATTTTGATGTTAACTCCCAAACCGCTGCGCAGAAGTCAACCAAACTTCACCCATTAGTGTATTTTATCACAATCTAGTAGTTACATGTGGAAATTTGGTTCTAGGACATTTGATTTGAGCGCAATCCTCAAACTTAGGTCAAAAAAGCCATTTAAGCCTTTTCACAGTGAGATCTATGCGATATGGCCGAGAAATGTAATTTTGATGTTAACTCCCAAACCGCTGCGCAGAAGTCAACCAAACTTCACCCAATAGTGTATTGTATCACAATCTAGTAGTTACATTTAAAAATTTTGTTCTAGGACATTTTGTTTGAACGCAATCATCAAACTTAATTAAAAAAGTCATTTAAGCCTTTTCACAGTGAGATCTATGCGATATGGCCGAGAAATGTAATTTTGATGTTAACTCCCAAACCGCTGCGCAGAAGTCAACCAAACTTCACCCATTAGTGTATTGTATCACAATCTAGTAGTTACATGTGGAAATTTGGTTATAGGACATTTGATTTGAGCGCAATCCTCAAACTTAGGTCAAAAAAGCCATTTAAGCCTTTTCACAGTGAGATCTATGCGATATGGCCGAGAAATGTAATTTTGATGTTAACTCCCAAACCGCTGCGCAGAAGTCAACCAAACTTCACCCAATAGTGTATTGTATCACAATCTAGTAGTTACATTTGAAAATTTTGTTCTAGGAAATTTTGTTTGAGCGCAATCATCAAACTTAATTAAAAAAGTCATTTAAGCCTTTTCACAGTGAGATCTATGCGATATGGCCGAGAAATGTAATTTTGATGTTAACTCCCAAACCGCTGCGCAGAAGTCAACCAAACTTCACCCAATAGTGTATTGTATCACAATCTAGTAGTTACATTTGAAAATTTTGTTCTAGGACATTTTGTTTGAACGCAATCATCAAACTTAATTAAAAAAGTCATTTAAGCCTTTTCACAGTGAGATCTATGCGATATGGCCGAGAAATGTAATTTTGATGTTAACTCCCAAACCGCTGCGCAGAAGTCAACCAAACTTCACCCAATAGTGTATTGTATCACAATCTAGTAGTTACATTTGAAAATTTTGTTCTAGGACATTTTGTTTGAACGCAATCATCAAACTTAATTAAAAAAGTCATTTAAGCCTTTTCACAGTGAGATCTATGCGATATGGCCGAGAAATGTAATTTTGATGTTAACTCCCAAACCGCTGCGCAGAAGTCAACCAAACTTCACCCATTAGTGTATTTTATCACAATCTAGTAGTTACATGTGGAAATTTGGTTCTAGGACATTTGATTTGAGCGCAATCCTCAAACTTAGGTCAAAAAAGCCATTTAAGCCTTTTAACAGTGAGATCTATGCGATATGGCCGAGAAATGTAATTTTGATGTTAACTCCCAAACCGCTGCGCAGAAGTCAACCAAACTTCACCCAATAGTGTATTGTATCACAATCTAGTAGTTACATTTAAAAATTTTGTTCTAGGACATTTTGTTTGAACGCAATCATCAAACTTAATTAAAAAAGTCATTTAAGCCTTTTCACAGTGAGATCTATGCGATATGGCCGAGAAATGTAATTTTGATGTTAACTCCCAAACCGCTGCGCAGAAGTCAACCAAACTTCACCCATTAGTGTATTGTATCACAATCTAGTAGTTACATGTGGAAATTTGGTTATAGGACATTTGATTTGAGCGCAATCCTCAAACTTAGGTCAAAAAAGCCATTTAAGCCTTTTCACAGTGAGATCTATGCGATATGGCCGAGTAATGTAATTTTGATGTTAACTCCCAAACCGCTGCGCAGAAGTCAACCAAACTTCACCCAATAGTGTATTGTATCACAATCTAGTAGTTACATTTGAAAATTTTGTTCTAGGAAATTTTGTTTGAGCGCAATCATCAAACTTAATTAAAAAAGTCATTTAAGCCTTTTCACAGTGAGATCTATGCGATATGGCCGAGAAATGTAATTTTGATGTTAACTCCCAAACCGCTGCGCAGAAGTCAACCAAACTTCACCCATTAGTGTATTTTATCACAATCTAGTAGTTACATGTGGAAATTTGGTTCTAGGACATTTGATTTGAGCGCAATCCTCAAACTTAGGTCAAAAAAGCCATTTAAGCCTTTTCACAGTGAGATCTATGCGATATGGCCGAGAAATGTAATTTTGATGTTAACTCCCAAACCGCTGCGCAGAAGTCAACCAAACTTCACCCAATAGTGTATTGTATCACATTCTAGTAGTTACATTTGAAAATTTCGTTCTAGGACATTTGGTTTGAGCGCAATCCTCAAACTTAGGTCAAAAAAGCCATTTAAGCCTTTTCACAGTGAGATCTATGCGATATGGCCGAGAAATGTAATTTTGATGTTAACTCCCAAACCGCTGCGCAGAAGTCAACCAAACTTCACCCAATAGTGTATTGTATCACATTCTAGTAGTTACATTTTAAAATTTCGTTCTAGGACATTTGGTTTGAGCGCAATCCTCAAACTTAGGTCAAAAAAGCCATTTAAGCCTTTTCACAGTGAGATCTATGCGATATGGCCGAGAAATGTAATTTTGATGTTAACTCCCAAACCGCTGCGCAGAAGTCAACCAAACTTCACCCAATAGTGTATTGTATCACAATCTAGTAGTTACATTTGAAAATTTTGTTCTAGAAAATTTTGTTTGAGCGCAATCATCAAACTTAATTAAAAAAGTCATTTAAGCCTTTTCACAGTGAGATCTATGCGATATGGCCGAGAAATGTAATTTTGATGTTAACTCCCAAACCGCTGCGCAGAAGTCAACCAAACTTCACCCATTAGTGTATTTTATCACAATCTAGTAGTTACATGTGGAAATTTGGTTCTAGGACATTTGATTTGAGCGCAATCCTCAAACTTAGGTCAAAAAAGCCATTTAAGCCTTTTCACAGTGAGATCTATGCGATATGGCCGAGAAATGTAATTTTGATGTTAACTCCCAAACCGCTGCGCAGAAGTCAACCAAACTTCACCCAATAGTGTATTGTATCACAATCTAGTAGTTACATTTAAAAATTTTGTTCTAGGACATTTTGTTTGAACGCAATCATCAAACTTAATTAAAAAAGTCATTTAAGCCTTTTCACAGTGAGATCTATGCGATATGGCCGAGAAATGTAATTTTGATGTTAACTCCCAAACCGCTGCGCAGAAGTCAACCAAACTTCACCCATTAGTGTATTGTATCACAATCTAGTAGTTACATGTGGAAATTTGGTTATAGGACATTTGATTTGAGCGCAATCCTCAAACTTAGGTCAAAAAAGCCATTTAAGCCTTTTCACAGTGAGATCTATGCGATATGGCCGAGAAATGTAATTTTGATGTTAACTCCCAAACCGCTGCGCAGAAGTCAACCAAACTTCACCCAATAGTGTATTGTATCACAATCTAGTAGTTACATTTGAAAATTTTGTTCTAGGAAATTTTGTTTGAGCGCAATCATCAAACTTAATTAAAAAAGTCATTTAAGCCTTTTCACAGTGAGATCTATGCGATATGGCCGAGAAATGTAATTTTGATGTTAACTCCCAAACCGCTGCGCAGAAGTCAACCAAACTTCACCCATTAGTGTATTTTATCACAATCTAGTAGTTACATGTGGAAATTTGGTTCTAGGACATTTGATTTGAGCGCAATCCTCAAACTTAGGTCAAAAAAGCCATTTAAGCCTTTTCACAGTGAGATCTATGCGATATGGCCGAGAAATGTAATTTTGATGTTAACTCCCAAACCGCTGCGCAGAAGTCAACCAAACTTCACCCAATAGTGTATTGTATCACAATCTAGTAGTTACATTTAAAAATTTTGTTCTAGGACATTTTGTTTGAACGCAATCATCAAACTTAATTAAAAAAGTCATTTAAGCCTTTTCACAGTGAGATCTATGCGATATGGCCGAGAAATGTAATTTTGATGTTAACTCCCAAACCGCTGCGCAGAAGTCAACCAAACTTCACCCATTAGTGTATTGTATCACAATCTAGTAGTTACATGTGGAAATTTGGTTATAGGACATTTGATTTGAGCGCAATCCTCAAACTTAGGTCAAAAAAGCCATTTAAGCCTTTTCACAGTGAGATCTATGCGATATGGCCGAGAAATGTAATTTTGATGTTAACTCCCAAACCGCTGCGCAGAAGTCAACCAAACTTCACCCAATAGTGTATTGTATCACAATCTAGTAGTTACATTTGAAAATTTTGTTCTAGGAAATTTTGTTTGAGCGCAATCATCAAACTTAATTAAAAAAGTCATTTAAGCCTTTTCACAGTGAGATCTATGCGATATGGCCGAGAAATGTAATTTTGATGTTAACTCCCAAACCGCTGCGCAGAAGTCAACCAAACTTCACCCATTAGTGTATTTTATCACAATCTAGTAGTTACATGTGGAAATTTGGTTCTAGGACATTTGATTTGAGCGCAATCCTCAAACTTAGGTCAAAAAAGCCATTTAAGCCTTTTCACAGTGAGATCTATGCGATATGGCCGAGAAATGTAATTTTGATGTTAACTCCCAAACCGCTGCGCAGAAGTCAACCAAACTTCACCCAATAGTGTATTGTATCACATTCTAGTAGTTACATTTGAAAATTTCGTTCTAGGACATTTGGTTTGAGCGCAATCCTCAAACTTAGGTCAAAAAAGCCATTTAAGCCTTTTCACAGTGAGATCTATGCGATATGGCCGAGAAATGTAATTTTGATGTTAACTCCCAAACCGCTGCGCAGAAGTCAACCAAACTTCACCCAATAGTGTATTGTATCACATTCTAGTAGTTACATTTAAAAATTTCGTTCTAGGACATTTGGTTTGAGCGCAATCCTCAAACTTAGGTCAAAAAAGCCATTTAAGCCTTTTCACAGTGAGATCTATGCGATATGGCCGAGAAATGTAATTTTGATGTTAACTCCCAAACCGCTGCGCAGAAGTCAACCAAACTTCACCCAATAGTGTATTGTATCACAATCTAGTAGTTACATTTGAAAATTTTGTTCTAGGACATTTTGTTTGAACGCAATCATCAAACTTAATTAAAAAAGTCATTTAAGCCTTTTCACAGTGAGATCTATGCGATATGGCCGAGAAATGTAATTTTGATGTTAACTCCCAAACCGCTGCGCAGAAGTCAACCAAACTTCACCCAATAGTGTATTGTATCACAATCTAGTAGTTACATTTGAAAATTTTGTTCTAGGACATTTTGTTTGAACGCAATCATCAAACTTAATTAAAAAAGTCATTTAAGCCTTTTCACAGTGAGATCTATGCGATATGGCCGAGAAATGTAATTTTGATGTTAACTCCCAAACCGCTGCGCAGAAGTCAACCAAACTTCACCCATTAGTGTATTTTATCACAATCTAGTAGTTACATGTGGAAATTTGGTTCTAGGACATTTGATTTGAGCGCAATCCTCAAACTTAGGTCAAAAAAGCCATTTAAGCCTTTTAACAGTGAGATCTATGCGATATGGCCGAGAAATGTAATTTTGATGTTAACTCCCAAACCGCTGCGCAGAAGTCAACCAAACTTCACCCAATAGTGTATTGTATCACAATCTAGTAGTTACATTTAAAAATTTTGTTCTAGGACATTTTGTTTGAACGCAATCATCAAACTTAATTAAAAAAGTCATTTAAGCCTTTTCACAGTGAGATCTATGCGATATGGCCGAGAAATGTAATTTTGATGTTAACTCCCAAACCGCTGCGCAGAAGTCAACCAAACTTCACCCATTAGTGTATTGTATCACAATCTAGTAGTTACATGTGGAAATTTGGTTATAGGACATTTGATTTGAGCGCAATCCTCAAACTTAGGTCAAAAAAGCCATTTAAGCCTTTTCACAGTGAGATCTATGCGATATGGCCGAGTAATGTAATTTTGATGTTAACTCCCAAACCGCTGCGCAGAAGTCAACCAAACTTCACCCAATAGTGTATTGTATCACAATCTAGTAGTTACATTTGAAAATTTTGTTCTAGGAAATTTTGTTTGAGCGCAATCATCAAACTTAATTAAAAAAGTCATTTAAGCCTTTTCACAGTGAGATCTATGCGATATGGCCGAGAAATGTAATTTTGATGTTAACTCCCAAACCGCTGCGCAGAAGTCAACCAAACTTCACCCATTAGTGTATTTTATCACAATCTAGTAGTTACATGTGGAAATTTGGTTCTAGGACATTTGATTTGAGCGCAATCCTCAAACTTAGGTCAAAAAAGCCATTTAAGCCTTTTCACAGTGAGATCTATGCGATATGGCCGAGAAATGTAATTTTGATGTTAACTCCCAAACCGCTGCGCAGAAGTCAACCAAACTTCACCCAATAGTGTATTGTATCACATTCTAGTAGTTACATTTGAAAATTTCGTTCTAGGACATTTGGTTTGAGCGCAATCCTCAAACTTAGGTCAAAAAAGCCATTTAAGCCTTTTCACAGTGAGATCTATGCGATATGGCCGAGAAATGTAATTTTGATGTTAACTCCCAAACCGCTGCGCAGAAGTCAACCAAACTTCACCCAATAGTGTATTGTATCACATTCTAGTAGTTACATTTTAAAATTTCGTTCTAGGACATTTGGTTTGAGCGCAATCCTCAAACTTAGGTCAAAAAAGCCATTTAAGCCTTTTCACAGTGAGATCTATGCGATATGGCCGAGAAATGTAATTTTGATGTTAACTCCCAAACCGCTGCGCAGAAGTCAACCAAACTTCACCCAATAGTGTATTGTATCACAATCTAGTAGTTACATTTGAAAATTTTGTTCTAGAAAATTTTGTTTGAGCGCAATCATCAAACTTAATTAAAAAAGTCATTTAAGCCTTTTCACAGTGAGATCTATGCGATATGGCCGAGAAATGTAATTTTGATGTTAACTCCCAAACCGCTGCGCAGAAGTCAACCAAACTTCACCCATTAGTGTATTTTATCACAATCTAGTAGTTACATGTGGAAATTTGGTTCTAGGACATTTGATTTGAGCGCAATCCTCAAACTTAGGTCAAAAAAGCCATTTAAGCCTTTTCACAGTGAGATCTATGCGATATGGCCGAGAAATGTAATTTTGATGTTAACTCCCAAACCGCTGCGCAGAAGTCAACCAAACTTCACCCAATAGTGTATTGTATCACAATCTAGTAGTTACATTTAAAAATTTTGTTCTAGGACATTTTGTTTGAACGCAATCATCAAACTTAATTAAAAAAGTCATTTAAGCCTTTTCACAGTGAGATCTATGCGATATGGCCGAGAAATGTAATTTTGATGTTAACTCCCAAACCGCTGCGCAGAAGTCAACCAAACTTCACCCATTAGTGTATTGTATCACAATCTAGTAGTTACATGTGGAAATTTGGTTATAGGACATTTGATTTGAGCGCAATCCTCAAACTTAGGTCAAAAAAGCCATTTAAGCCTTTTCACAGTGAGATCTATGCGATATGGCCGAGAAATGTAATTTTGATGTTAACTCCCAAACCGCTGCGCAGAAGTCAACCAAACTTCACCCAATAGTGTATTGTATCACAATCTAGTAGTTACATTTGAAAATTTTGTTCTAGGAAATTTTGTTTGAGCGCAATCATCAAACTTAATTAAAAAAGTCATTTAAGCCTTTTCACAGTGAGATCTATGCGATATGGCCGAGAAATGTAATTTTGATGTTAACTCCCAAACCGCTGCGCAGAAGTCAACCAAACTTCACCCATTAGTGTATTTTATCACAATCTAGTAGTTACATGTGGAAATTTGGTTCTAGGACATTTGATTTGAGCGCAATCCTCAAACTTAGGTCAAAAAAGCCATTTAAGCCTTTTCACAGTGAGATATATATGCGATATGGCCGAGAAATGTAATTTTGATGTTAACTCCCAAACCGCTGCGCAGAAGTCAACCAAACTTCACCCAATAGTGTATTGTATCACATTCTAGTAGTTACATTTGAAAATTTCGTTCTAGGACATTTAGTTTGAGCGCAATCCTCAAACTTAGGTCAAAAAAGCCATTTAAGCCTTTTCACAGTGAGATCTATGCGATATGGCCGAGAAATGTAATTTTGATGTTAACTCCCAAACCGCTGCGCAGAAGTCAACCAAACTTCAACCAATAGTGTATTGTATCACAATCTAGTAGTTACATTTGAAAATTTTGTTCTAGGACATTTTGTTTGAACGCAATCATCAAACTTAATTAAAAAAGTCATTTAAGCCTTTTCACAGTGAGATCTATGCGATATGGCCGAGAAATGTAATTTTGATGTTAACTCCCAAACCGCTGCGCAGAAGTCAACCAAACTTCACCCAATAGTGTATTGTATCACAATCTAGTAGTTACATTTGAAAATTTTGTTCTAGGAAATTTTGTTTGAGCGCAATCATCAAACTTAATTAAAAAAGTCATTTAAGCCTTTTCACAGTGAGATCTATGCGATATGGCCGAGAAATGTAATTTTGATGTTAACTCCCAAACCGCTGCGCAGAAGTCAACCAAACTTCACCCATTAGTGTATTGTATCATAATCTAGTAATTACATGTGGAAATTTGGTTCTAGGACATTTGATTTGAGCGCAATCCTCAAACTTAGGTCAAAAAAGCCATTTAAGCCTTTTCACAGTGAGATCTATGCGATATGGCCGAGAAATGTAATTTTGATGTTAACTCCCAAACCGCTGCGCAGAAGTCAACCAAACTTCACCCAATAGTGTATTGTATCACAATCTAGTAGTTACATTTAAAAATTTTGTTCTAGGACATTTTGTTTGAACCCAATCATCAAACTTAATTAAAAAAGTCATTTAATCCTTTTCACAGTGAGATCTATGCGATATGGCCGAGAAATGTAATTTTGATGTTAACTCCCAAACCGCTGCGCAGAAGTCAACCAAACTTCACCCATTAGTGTATTGTATCACAATCTAGTAGTTACATGTGGAAATTTGGTTATAGGACATTTGATTTGAGCGCAATCCTCAAACTTAGGTCAAAAAAGCCATTTAAGCCTTTTCACAGTGAGATCTATGCGATATGGCCGAGAAATGTAATTTTGATGTTAACTCCCAAACCGCTGCGCAGAAGTCAACCAAACTTCACCCAATAGTGTATTGTATCACAATCTAGTAGTTACATTTGAAAATTTTGTTCTAGGAAATTTTGTTTGAGCGCAATCATCAAACTTAATTAAAAAAGTCATTTAAGCCTTTTCACAGTGAGATCTATGCGATATGGCCGAGATATGTAATTTTGATGTTAACTCCCAAACCGCTGCGCAGAAGTCAACCAAACTTCACCCAATAGTGTATTGTATCACAATCTAGTAGTTACATTTGAAAATTTTGTTCTAGAAAATTTTGTTTGAGCGCAATCATCAAACTTAATTAAAAAAGTCATTTAAGCCTTTTCACAGTGAGATCTATGCGATATGGCCGAGAAATGTAATTTTGATGTTAACTCCCAAACCGCTGCGCAGAAGTCAACCAAACTTCACCCATTAGTGTATTTTATCACAATCTAGTAGTTACATGTGGAAATTTGGTTCTAGGACATTTGATTTGAGCGCAATCCTCAAACTTAGGTCAAAAAAGCCATTTAAGCCTTTTCACAGTGAGATCTATGCGATATGGCCGAGAAATGTAATTTTGATGTTAACTCCCAAACCGCTGCGCAGAAGTCAACCAAACTTCACCCATTAGTGTATTGTATCATAATCTAGTAATTACATGTGGAAATTTGGTTCTAGGACATTTGATTTGAGCGCAATCCTCAAACTTAGGTCAAAAAAGCCATTTAAGCCTTTTCACAGTGAGATGTATGCGATATGGCCGAGAAATGTAATTTTGATGTTAACTCCCAAACCGCTGCGCAGAAGTCAACCAAACTTCACCCAATAGTGTATTGTATCACAATCTAGTAGTTACATTTGAAAATTTTGTTCTAGGAAATTTTGTTTGAGCGCAATCATCAAACTTAATTAAAAAAGTCATTTAAGCCTTTTCACAGTGAGATCTATGCGATATGGCCGAGAAATGTAATTTTGATGTTAACTCCCAAACCGCTGCGCAGAAGTCAACCAAACTTCACCCAATAGTGTATTGTATCACAATCTAGTAGTTACATTTGAAAATTTTGTTCTAGAAAATTTTGTTTGAGCGCAATCATCAAACTTAATTAAAAAAGTCATTTAAGCCTTTTCACAGTGAGATCTATGCGATATGGCCGAGAAATGTAATTTTGATGTTAACTCCCAAACCGCTGCGCAGAAGTCAACCAAACTTCACCCATTAGTGTATTTTATCACAATCTAGTAGTTACATGTGGAAATTTGGTTCTAGGACATTTGATTTGAGCGCAATCCTCAAACTTAGGTCAAAAAAGCCATTTAAGCCTTTTCACAGTGAGATCTATGCGATATGGCCGAGAAATGTAATTTTGATGTTAACTCCCAAACCGCTGCGCAGAAGTCAACCAAACTTCACCCAATAGTGTATTGTATCACAATCTAGTAGTTACATTTAAAAATTTTGTTCTAGGACATTTTGTTTGAACGCAATCATCAAACTTAATTAAAAAAGTCATTTAAGCCTTTTCACAGTGAGATCTATGCGATATGGCCGAGAAATGTAATTTTGATGTTAACTCCCAAACCGCTGCGCAGAAGTCAACCAAACTTCACCCATTAGTGTATTGTATCACAATCTAGTAGTTACATGTGGAAATTTGGTTATAGGACATTTGATTTGAGCGCAATCCTCAAACTTAGGTCAAAAAAGCCATTTAAGCCTTTTCACAGTGAGATCTATGCGATATGGCCGAGAAATGTAATTTTGATGTTAACTCCCAAACCGCTGCGCAGAAGTCAACCAAACTTCACCCAATAGTGTATTGTATCACAATCTAGTAGTTACATTTGAAAATTTTGTTCTAGGAAATTTTGTTTGAGCGCAATCATCAAACTTAATTAAAAAAGTCATTTAAGCCTTTTCACAGTGAGATCTATGCGATATGGCCGAGAAATGTAATTTTGATGTTAACTCCCAAACCGCTGCGCAGAAGTCAACCAAACTTCACCCATTAGTGTATTTTATCACAATCTAGTAGTTACATGTGGAAATTTGGTTCTAGGACATTTGATTTGAGCGCAATCCTCAAACTTAGGTCAAAAAAGCCATTTAAGCCTTTTCACAGTGAGATCTATGCGATATGGCCGAGAAATGTAATTTTGATGTTAACTCCCAAACCGCTGCGCAGAAGTCAACCAAACTTCACCCAATAGTGTATTGTATCACATTCTAGTAGTTACATTTGAAAATTTCGTTCTAGGACATTTGGTTTGAGCGCAATCCTCAAACTTAGGTCAAAAAAGCCATTTAAGCCTTTTCACAGTGAGATCTATGCGATATGGCCGAGAAATGTAATTTTGATGTTAACTCCCAAACCGCTGCGCAGAAGTCAACCAAACTTCACCCAATAGTGTATTGTATCACATTCTAGTAGTTACATTTGAAAATTTCGTTCTAGGACATTTGGTTTGAGCGCAATCCTCAAACTTAGGTCAAAAAAGCCATTTAAGCCTTTTCACAGTGAGATCTATGCGATATGGCCGAGAAATGTAATTTTGATGTTAACTCCCAAACCGCTGCGCAGAAGTCAACCAAACTTCACCCAATAGTGTATTGTATCACAATCTAGTAGTTACATTTGAAAATTTTGTTCTAGGACATTTTGTTTGAACGCAATCATCAAACTTAATTAAAAAAGCCATTTAAGCCTTTTCACAGTGAGATCTATGCGATATGGCCGAGAAATGTAATTTTGATGTTAACTCCCAAACCGCTGCGCAGAAGTCAACCAAACTTCACCCAATAGTGTATTGTATCACAATCTAGTAGTTACATTTGAAAATTTTGTTCTAGGAAATTTTGTTTGAGCGCAATCATCAAACTTAATTAAAAAAGTCATTTAAGCCTTTTCACAGTGAGATCTATGCGATATGGCCGAGAAATGTAATTTTGATGTTAACTCCCAAACCGCTGCGCAGAAGTCAACCAAACTTCACCCATTAGTGTATTGTATCATAATCTAGTAATTACATGTGGAAATTTGGTTCTAGGACATTTGATTTGAGCGCAATCCTCAAACTTAGGTCAAAAAAGCCATTTAAGCCTTTTCACAGTGAGATCTATGCGATATGGCCGAGAAATGTAATTTTGATGTTAACTCCCAAACCGCTGCGCAGAAGTCAACCAAACTTCACCCAATAGTGTATTGTATCACAATCTAGTAGTTACATTTGAAAATTTTGTTCTAGGAAATTTTGTTTGAGCGCAATCATCAAACTTAATTAAAAAAGTCATTTAAGCCTTTTCACAGTGAGATCTATGCGATATGGCCGAGAAATGTAATTTTGATGTTAACTCCCAAACCGCTGCGCAGAAGTCAACCAAACTTCACCCAATAGTGTATTGTATCACAATCTAGTAGTTACATTTGAAAATTTTGTTCTAGAAAATTTTGTTTGAGCGCAATCATCAAACTTAATTAAAAAAGTCATTTAAGCCTTTTCACAGTGAGATCTATGCGATATGGCCGAGAAATGTAATTTTGATGTTAACTCCCAAACCGCTGCGCAGAAGTCAACCAAACTTCACCCATTAGTGTATTTTATCACAATCTAGTAGTTACATGTGGAAATTTGGTTCTAGGACATTTGATTTGAGCGCAATCCTCAAACTTAGGTCAAAAAAGCCATTTAAGCCTTTTCACAGTGAGATCTATGCGATATGGCCGAGAAATGTAATTTTGATGTTAACTCCCAAACCGCTGCGCAGAAGTCAACCAAACTTCACCCAATAGTGTATTGTATCACAATCTAGTAGTTACATTTGAAAATTTTGTTCTAGGAAATTTTGTTTGAGCGCAATCATCAAACTTAATTAAAAAAGTCATTTAAGCCTTTTCACAGTGAGATCTATGCGATATGGCCGAGAAATGTAATTTTGATGTTAACTCCCAAACCGCTGCGCAGAAGTCAACCAAACTTCACCCATTAGTGTATTTTATCACAATCTAGTAGTTACATGTGGAAATTTGGTTCTAGGACATTTGATTTGAGCGCAATCCTCAAACTTAGGTCAAAAAAGCCATTTAAGCCTTTTCACAGTGAGATCTATGCGATATGGCCGAGAAATGTAATTTTGATGTTAACTCCCAAACCGCTGCGCAGAAGTCAACCAAACTTCACCCAATAGTGTATTGTATCACATTCTAGTAGTTACATTTGAAAATTTCGTTCTAGGACATTTGGTTTGAGCGCAATCCTCAAACTTAGGTCAAAAAAGCCATTTAAGCCTTTTCACAGTGAGATCTATGCGATATGGCCGAGAAATGTAATTTTGATGTTAACTCCCAAACCGCTGCGCAGAAGTCAACCAAACTTCACCCAATAGTGTATTGTATCACATTCTAGTAGTTACATTTGAAAATTTCGTTCTAGGACATTTGGTTTGAGCGCAATCCTCAAACTTAGGTCAAAAAAGCCATTTAAGCCTTTTCACAGTGAGATCTATGCGATATGGCCGAGAAATGTAATTTTGATGTTAACTCCCAAACCGCTGCGCAGAAGTCAACCAAACTTCACCCAATAGTGTATTGTATCACAATCTAGTAGTTACATTTGAAAATTTTGTTCTAGGACATTTTGTTTGAACGCAATCATCAAACTTAATTAAAAAAGCCATTTAAGCCTTTTCACAGTGAGATCTATGCGATATGGCCGAGAAATGTAATTTTGATGTTAACTCCCAAACCGCTGCGCAGAAGTCAACCAAACTTCACCCAATAGTGTATTGTATCACAATCTAGTAGTTACATTTGAAAATTTTGTTCTAGGAAATTTTGTTTGAGCGCAATCATCAAACTTAATTAAAAAAGTCATTTAAGCCTTTTCACAGTGAGATCTATGCGATATGGCCGAGAAATGTAATTTTGATGTTAACTCCCAAACCGCTGCGCAGAAGTCAACCAAACTTCACCCATTAGTGTATTGTATCATAATCTAGTAATTACATGTGGAAATTTGGTTCTAGGACATTTGATTTGAGCGCAATCCTCAAACTTAGGTCAAAAAAGCCATTTAAGCCTTTTCACAGTGAGATCTATGCGATATGGCCGAGAAATGTAATTTTGATGTTAACTCCCAAACCGCTGCGCAGAAGTCAACCAAACTTCACCCAATAGTGTATTGTATCACAATCTAGTAGTTACATTTGAAAATTTTGTTCTAGGAAATTTTGTTTGAGCGCAATCATCAAACTTAATTAAAAAAGTCATTTAAGCCTTTTCACAGTGAGATCTATGCGATATGGCCGAGAAATGTAATTTTGATGTTAACTCCCAAACCGCTGCGCAGAAGTCAACCAAACTTCACCCAATAGTGTATTGTATCACAATCTAGTAGTTACATTTGAAAATTTTGTTCTAGAAAATTTTGTTTGAGCGCAATCATCAAACTTAATTAAAAAAGTCATTTAAGCCTTTTCACAGTGAGATCTATGCGATATGGCCGAGAAATGTAATTTTGATGTTAACTCCCAAACCGCTGCGCAGAAGTCAACCAAACTTCACCCATTAGTGTATTTTATCACAATCTAGTAGTTACATGTGGAAATTTGGTTCTAGGACATTTGATTTGAGCGCAATCCTCAAACTTAGGTCAAAAAAGCCATTTAAGCCTTTTCACAGTGAGATCTATGCGATATGGCCGAGAAATGTAATTTTGATGTTAACTCCCAAACCGCTGCGCAGAAGTCAACCAAACTTCACCCAATAGTGTATTGTATCACAATCTAGTAGTTACATTTAAAAATTTTGTTCTAGGACATTTTGTTTGAACGCAATCATCAAACTTAATTAAAAAAGTCATTTAAGCCTTTTCACAGTGAGATCTATGCGATATGGCCGAGAAATGTAATTTTGATGTTAACTCCCAAACCGCTGCGCAGAAGTCAACCAAACTTCACCCATTAGTGTATTGTATCACAATCTAGTAGTTACATGTGGAAATTTGGTTATAGGACATTTGATTTGAGCGCAATCCTCAAACTTAGGTCAAAAAAGCCATTTAAGCCTTTTCACAGTGAGATCTATGCGATATGGCCGAGAAATGTAATTTTGATGTTAACTCCCAAACCGCTGCGCAGAAGTCAACCAAACTTCACCCAATAGTGTATTGTATCACAATCTAGTAGTTACATTTGAAAATTTTGTTCTAGGAAATTTTGTTTGAGCGCAATCATCAAACTTAGGTCAAAAAAGCCATTTAAGCCTTTTCACAGTGAGATCTATGCGATATGGCCGAGAAATGTAATTTTGATGTTAACTCCCAAACCGCTGCGCAGAAGTCAACCAAACTTCACCCAATAGTGTATTGTATCACATTCTAGTAGTTACATTTTAAAATTTCGTTCTAGGACATTTGGTTTGAGCGCAATCCTCAAACTTAGGTCAAAAAAGCCATTTAAGCCTTTTCACAGTGAGATCTATGCGATATGGCCGAGAAATGTAATTTTGATGTTAACTCCCAAACCGCTGCGCAGAAGTCAACCAAACTTCACCCAATAGTGTATTGTATCACAATCTAGTAGTTACATTTGAAAATTTTGTTCTAGGAAATTTTGTTTGAGCGCAATCATCAAACTTAATTAAAAAAGTCATTTAAGCCTTTTCACAGTGAGATCTATGCGATATGGCCGAGAAATGTAATTTTGATGTTAACTCCCAAACCGCTGCGCAGAAGTCAACCAAACTTCACCCATTAGTGTATTTTATCACAATCTAGTAGTTACATGTGGAAATTTGGTTCTAGGACATTTGATTTGAGCGCAATCCTCAAACTTAGGTCAAAAAAGCCATTTAAGCCTTTTCACAGTGAGATCTATGCGATATGGCCGAGAAATGTAATTTTGATGTTAACTCCCAAACCGCTGCGCAGAAGTCAACCAAACTTCACCCAATAGTGTATTGTATCACATTCTAGTAGTTACATTTGAAAATTTCGTTCTAGGACATTTGGTTTGAGCGCAATCCTCAAACTTAGGTCAAAAAAGCCATTTAAGCCTTTTCACAGTGAGATCTATGCGATATGGCCGAGAAATGTAATTTTGATGTTAACTCCCAAACCGCTGCGCAGAAGTCAACCAAACTTCACCCAATAGTGTATTGTATCACAATCTAGTAGTTACATTTGAAAATTTTGTTCTAGGACATTTTGTTTGAACGCAATCATCAAACTTAATTAAAAAAGTCATTTAAGCCTTTTCACAGTGAGATCTATGCGATATGGCCGAGAAATGTAATTTTGATGTTAACTCCCAAACCGCTGCGCAGAAGTCAACCAAACTTCACCCAATAGTGTATTGTATCACAATCTAGTAGTTACATTTGAAAATTTTGTTCTAGGACATTTTGTTTGAACGCAATCATCAAACTTAATTAAAAAAGTCATTTAAGCCTTTTCACAGTGAGATCTATGCGATATGGCCGAGAAATGTAATTTTGATGTTAACTCCCAAACCGCTGCGCAGAAGTCAACCAAACTTCACCCAATAGTGTATTGTATCACAATCTAGTAGTTACATTTGAAAATTTTGTTCTAGGACATTTTGTTTGAGCGCAATCCTCAAACTTAGGTCAAAAAAGCCATTTAAGCCTTTTCACAGTGAGATCTATGCGATATGGCCGAGAAATGTAATTTTGATGTTAACTCCCAAACCGCTGCGCAGAAGTCAACCAAACTTCACCCAATAGTGTATTGTATCACAATCTAGTAGTTACATTTGAAAATTTTGTTCTAGGAAATTTTGTTTGAGCGCAATCATCAAACTTAATTAAAAAAGTCATTTAAGCCTTTTCACAGTGAGATCTATGCGATATGGCCGAGAAATGTAATTTTGATGTTAACTCCCAAACCGCTGCGCAGAAGTCAACCAAACTTCACCCAATAGTGTATTGTATCACAATCTAGTAGTTACATTTGAAAATTTTGTTCTAGGAAATTTTGTTTGAGCGCAATCATCAAACTTAATTAAAAAAGTCATTTAAGCCTTTTCACAGTGAGATCTATGCGATATGGCCGAGAAATGTAATTTTGATGTTAACTCCCAAACCGCTGCGCAGAAGTCAACCAAACTTCACCCAATAGTGTATTGTATCACAATCTAGTAGTTACATTTGAAAATTTTGTTCTAGGAAATTTTGTTTGAGCGCAATCATCAAACTTAATTAAAAAAGTCATTTAAGCCTTTTCACAGTGAGATCTATGCGATATGGCCGAGAAATGTAATTTTGATGTTAACTCCCAAACCGCTGCGCAGAAGTCAACCAAACTTCACCCAATAGTGTATTGTATCACAATCTAGTAGTTACATTTGAAAATTTTGTTCTAGAAAATTTTGTTTGAGCGCAATCATCAAACTTAATTAAAAAAGTCATTTAAGCCTTTTCACAGTGAGATCTATGCGATATGGCCGAGAAATGTAATTTTGATGTTAACTCCCAAACCGCTGCGCAGAAGTCAACCAAACTTCACCCATTAGTGTATTTTATCACAATCTAGTAGTTACATGTGGAAATTTGGTTCTAGGACATTTGATTTGAGCGCAATCCTCAAACTTAGGTCAAAAAAGCCATTTAAGCCTTTTCACAGTGAGATCTATGCGATATGGCCGAGAAATGTAATTTTGATGTTAACTCCCAAACCGCTGCGCAGAAGTCAACCAAACTTCACCCAATAGTGTATTGTATCACAATCTAGTAGTTACATTTGAAAATTTTGTTCTAGGACATTTTGTTTGAACGCAATCATCAAACTTAATTAAAAAAGTCATTTAAGCCTTTTCACAGTGAGATCTATGCGATA
Organism: Corythoichthys intestinalis; assembly: GCF_030265065.1. NCBI lineage: Eukaryota > Metazoa > Chordata > Actinopteri > Syngnathiformes > Syngnathidae > Corythoichthys > Corythoichthys intestinalis. Next base: position 48,589,526 of record NC_080411.1, on the reverse strand, counting down.
TGGCCGAGAAATGTAATTTTGATGTTAACTCCCAAACCGCTGCGCAGAAGTCAACCAAACTTCACCCAATAGTGTATTGTATCACAATCTAGTAGTTACATTTGAAAATTTTGTTCTAGGACATTTTGTTTGAACGCAATCATCAAACTTAATTAAAAAAGTCATTTAAGCCTTTTCACAGTGAGATCTATGCGATATGGCCGAGAAATGTAATTTTGATGTTAACTCCCAAACCGCTGCGCAGAAGTCAACCAAACTTCACCCAATAGTGTATTGTATCACAATCTAGTAGTTACATTTGAAAATTTTGTTCTAGGACATTTTGTTTGAGCGCAATCCTCAAACTTAGGTCAAAAAAGCCATTTAAGCCTTTTCACAGTGAGATCTATGCGATATGGCCGAGAAATGTAATTTTGATGTTAACTCCCAAACCGCTGCGCAGAAGTCAACCAAACTTCACCCAATAGTGTATTGTATCACAATCTAGTAGTTACATTTGAAAATTTTGTTCTAGGAAATTTTGTTTGAGCGCAATCATCAAACTTAATTAAAAAAGTCATTTAAGCCTTTTCACAGTGAGATCTATGCGATATGGCCGAGAAATGTAATTTTGATGTTAACTCCCAAACCGCTGCGCAGAAGTCAACCAAACTTCACCCATTAGTGTATTGTATCATAATCTAGTAATTACATGTGGAAATTTGGTTCTAGGACATTTGATTTGAGCGCAATCCTCAAACTTAGGTCAAAAAAGCCATTTAAGCCTTTTCACAGTGAGATCTATGCGATATGGCCGAGAAATGTAATTTTGATGTTAACTCCCAAACCGCTGCGCAGAAGTCAACCAAACTTCACCCAATAGTGTATTGTATCACAATCTAGTAGTTACATTTGAAAATTTTGTTCTAGGAAATTTTGTTTGAGCGCAATCATCAAACTTAATTAAAAAAGTCATTTAAGCCTTTTCACAGTGAGATCTATGCGATATGGCCGAGAAATGTAATTTTGATGTTAACTCCCAAACCGCTGCGCAGAAGTCAACCAAACTTCACCCAATAGTGTATTGTATCACAATCTAGTAGTTACATTTGAAAATTTTGTTCTAGAAAATTTTGTTTGAGCGCAATCATCAAACTTAATTAAAAAAGTCATTTAAGCCTTTTCACAGTGAGATCTATGCGATATGGCCGAGAAATGTAATTTTGATGTTAACTCCCAAACCGCTGCGCAGAAGTCAACCAAACTTCACCCATTAGTGTATTTTATCACAATCTAGTAGTTACATGTGGAAATTTGGTTCTAGGACATTTGATTTGAGCGCAATCCTCAAACTTAGGTCAAAAAAGCCATTTAAGCCTTTTCACAGTGAGATCTATGCGATATGGCCGAGAAATGTAATTTTGATGTTAACTCCCAAACCGCTGCGCAGAAGTCAACCAAACTTCACCCAATAGTGTATTGTATCACAATCTAGTAGTTACATTTAAAAATTTTGTTCTAGGACATTTTGTTTGAACGCAATCATCAAACTTAATTAAAAAAGTCATTTAAGCCTTTTCACAGTGAGATCTATGCGATATGGCCGAGAAATGTAATTTTGATGTTAACTCCCAAACCGCTGCGCAGAAGTCAACCAAACTTCACCCATTAGTGTATTGTATCACAATCTAGTAGTTACATGTGGAAATTTGGTTATAGGACATTTGATTTGAGCGCAATCCTCAAACTTAGGTCAAAAAAGCCATTTAAGCCTTTTCACAGTGAGATCTATGCGATATGGCCGAGAAATGTAATTTTGATGTTAACTCCCAAACCGCTGCGCAGAAGTCAACCAAACTTCACCCAATAGTGTATTGTATCACAATCTAGTAGTTACATTTGAAAATTTTGTTCTAGGAAATTTTGTTTGAGCGCAATCATCAAACTTAATTAAAAAAGTCATTTAAGCCTTTTCACAGTGAGATCTATGCGATATGGCCGAGAAATGTAATTTTGATGTTAACTCCCAAACCGCTGCGCAGAAGTCAACCAAACTTCACCCATTAGTGTATTTTATCACAATCTAGTAGTTACATGTGGAAATTTGGTTCTAGGACATTTGATTTGAGCGCAATCCTCAAACTTAGGTCAAAAAAGCCATTTAAGCCTTTTCACAGTCAGATCTATGCGATATGGCCGAGAAATGTAATTTTGATGTTAACTCCCAAACCGCTGCGCAGAAGTCAACCAAACTTCACCCAATAGTGTATTGTATCACATTCTAGTAGTTACATTTGAAAATTTCGTTCTAGGACATTTGGTTTGAGCGCAATCCTCAAACTTAGGTCAAAAAAGCCATTTAAGCCTTTTCACAGTGAGATCTATGCGATATGGCCGAGAAATGTAATTTTGATGTTAACTCCCAAACCGCTGCGCAGAAGTCAACCAAACTTCACCCAATAGTGTATTGTATCACATTCTAGTAGTTACATTTGAAAATTTCGTTCTAGGACATTTGGTTTGAGCGCAATCCTCAAACTTAGGTCAAAAAAGCCATTTAAGCCTTTTCACAGTGAGATCTATGCGATATGGCCGAGAAATGTAATTTTGATGTTAACTCCCAAACCGCTGCGCAGAAGTCAACCAAACTTCACCCAATAGTGTATTGTATCACAATCTAGTAGTTACATTTGAAAATTTTGTTCTAGGACATTTTGTTTGAACGCAATCATCAAACTTAATTAAAAAAGCCATTTAAGCCTTTTCACAGTGAGATCTATGCGATATGGCCGAGAAATGTAATTTTGATGTTAACTCCCAAACCGCTGCGCAGAAGTCAACCAAACTTCACCCAATAGTGTATTGTATCACAATCTAGTAGTTACATTTGAAAATTTTGTTCTAGGAAATTTTGTTTGAGCGCAATCATCAAACTTAATTAAAAAAGTCATTTAAGCCTTTTCACAGTGAGATCTATGCGATATGGCCGAGAAATGTAATTTTGATGTTAACTCCCAAACCGCTGCGCAGAAGTCAACCAAACTTCACCCATTAGTGTATTGTATCATAATCTAGTAATTACATGTGGAAATTTGGTTCTAGGACATTTGATTTGAGCGCAATCCTCAAACTTAGGTCAAAAAAGCCATTTAAGCCTTTTCACAGTGAGATCTATGCGATATGGCCGAGAAATGTAATTTTGATGTTAACTCCCAAACCGCTGCGCAGAAGTCAACCAAACTTCACCCAATAGTGTATTGTATCACAATCTAGTAGTTACATTTGAAAATTTTGTTCTAGGAAATTTTGTTTGAGCGCAATCATCAAACTTAATTAAAAAAGTCATTTAAGCCTTTTCACAGTGAGATCTATGCGATATGGCCGAGAAATGTAATTTTGATGTTAACTCCCAAACCGCTGCGCAGAAGTCAACCAAACTTCACCCAATAGTGTATTGTATCACAATCTAGTAGTTACATTTGAAAATTTTGTTCTAGAAAATTTTGTTTGAGCGCAATCATCAAACTTAATTAAAAAAGTCATTTAAGCCTTTTCACAGTGAGATCTATGCGATATGGCCGAGAAATGTAATTTTGATGTTAACTCCCAAACCGCTGCGCAGAAGTCAACCAAACTTCACCCATTAGTGTATTTTATCACAATCTAGTAGTTACATGTGGAAATTTGGTTCTAGGACATTTGATTTGAGCGCAATCCTCAAACTTAGGTCAAAAAAGCCATTTAAGCCTTTTCACAGTGAGATCTATGCGATATGGCCGAGAAATGTAATTTTGATGTTAACTCCCAAACCGCTGCGCAGAAGTCAACCAAACTTCACCCAATAGTGTATTGTATCACAATCTAGTAGTTACATTTAAAAATTTTGTTCTAGGACATTTTGTTTGAACGCAATCATCAAACTTAATTAAAAAAGTCATTTAAGCCTTTTCACAGTGAGATCTATGCGATATGGCCGAGAAATGTAATTTTGATGTTAACTCCCAAACCGCTGCGCAGAAGTCAACCAAACTTCACCCATTAGTGTATTGTATCACAATCTAGTAGTTACATGTGGAAATTTGGTTATAGGACATTTGATTTGAGCGCAATCCTCAAACTTAGGTCAAAAAAGCCATTTAAGCCTTTTCACAGTGAGATCTATGCGATATGGCCGAGAAATGTAATTTTGATGTTAACTCCCAAACCGCTGCGCAGAAGTCAACCAAACTTCACCCAATAGTGTATTGTATCACAATCTAGTAGTTACATTTGAAAATTTTGTTCTAGGAAATTTTGTTTGAGCGCAATCATCAAACTTAGGTCAAAAAAGCCATTTAAGCCTTTTCACAGTGAGATCTATGCGATATGGCCGAGAAATGTAATTTTGATGTTAACTCCCAAACCGCTGCGCAGAAGTCAACCAAACTTCACCCAATAGTGTATTGTATCACAATCTAGTAGTTACATTTGAAAATTTTGTTCTAGGACATTTTGTTTGAACGCAATCATCAAACTTAATTAAAAAAGTCATTTAAGCCTTTTCACAGTGAGATCTATGCGATATGGCCGAGAAATGTAATTTTGATGTTAACTCCCAAACCGCTGCGCAGAAGTCAACCAAACTTCACCCAATAGTGTATTGTATCACAATCTAGTAGTTACATTTGAAAATTTTGTTCTAGGACATTTTGTTTGAACGCAATCATCAAACTTAATTAAAAAAGTCATTTAAGCCTTTTCACAGTGAGATCTATGCGATATGGCCGAGAAATGTAATTTTGATGTTAACTCCCAAACCGCTGCGCAGAAGTCAACCAAACTTCACCCAATAGTGTATTGTATCACAATCTAGTAGTTACATTTGAAAATTTTGTTCTAGGACATTTTGTTTGAGCGCAATCCTCAAACTTAGGTCAAAAAAGCCATTTAAGCCTTTTCACAGTGAGATCTATGCGATATGGCCGAGAAATGTAATTTTGATGTTAACTCCCAAACCGCTGCGCAGAAGTCAACCAAACTTCACCCAATAGTGTATTGTATCACAATCTAGTAGTTACATTTGAAAATTTTGTTCTAGGAAATTTTGTTTGAGCGCAATCATCAAACTTAATTAAAAAAGTCATTTAAGCCTTTTCACAGTGAGATCTATGCGATATGGCCGAGAAATGTAATTTTGATGTTAACTCCCAAACCGCTGCGCAGAAGTCAACCAAACTTCACCCATTAGTGTATTGTATCATAATCTAGTAATTACATGTGGAAATTTGGTTCTAGGACATTTGATTTGAGCGCAATCCTCAAACTTAGGTCAAAAAAGCCATTTAAGCCTTTTCACAGTGAGATCTATGCGATATGGCCGAGAAATGTAATTTTGATGTTAACTCCCAAACCGCTGCGCAGAAGTCAACCAAACTTCACCCAATAGTGTATTGTATCACAATCTAGTAGTTACATTTGAAAATTTTGTTCTAGGAAATTTTGTTTGAGCGCAATCATCAAACTTAATTAAAAAAGTCATTTAAGCCTTTTCACAGTGAGATCTATGCGATATGGCCGAGAAATGTAATTTTGATGTTAACTCCCAAACCGCTGCGCAGAAGTCAACCAAACTTCACCCAATAGTGTATTGTATCACAATCTAGTAGTTACATTTGAAAATTTTGTTCTAGAAAATTTTGTTTGAGCGCAATCATCAAACTTAATTAAAAAAGTCATTTAAGCCTTTTCACAGTGAGATCTATGCGATATGGCCGAGAAATGTAATTTTGATGTTAACTCCCAAACCGCTGCGCAGAAGTCAACCAAACTTCACCCATTAGTGTATTTTATCACAATCTAGTAGTTACATGTGGAAATTTGGTTCTAGGACATTTGATTTGAGCGCAATCCTCAAACTTAGGTCAAAAAAGCCATTTAAGCCTTTTCACAGTGAGATCTATGCGATATGGCCGAGAAATGTAATTTTGATGTTAACTCCCAAACCGCTGCGCAGAAGTCAACCAAACTTCACCCAATAGTGTATTGTATCACAATCTAGTAGTTACATTTAAAAATTTTGTTCTAGGACATTTTGTTTGAACGCAATCATCAAACTTAATTAAAAAAGTCATTTAAGCCTTTTCACAGTGAGATCTATGCGATATGGCCGAGAAATGTAATTTTGATGTTAACTCCCAAACCGCTGCGCAGAAGTCAACCAAACTTCACCCATTAGTGTATTGTATCACAATCTAGTAGTTACATGTGGAAATTTGGTTATAGGACATTTGATTTGAGCGCAATCCTCAAACTTAGGTCAAAAAAGCCATTTAAGCCTTTTCACAGTGAGATCTATGCGATATGGCCGAGAAATGTAATTTTGATGTTAACTCCCAAACCGCTGCGCAGAAGTCAACCAAACTTCACCCAATAGTGTATTGTATCACAATCTAGTAGTTACATTTGAAAATTTTGTTCTAGGAAATTTTGTTTGAGCGCAATCATCAAACTTAATTAAAAAAGTCATTTAAGCCTTTTCACAGTGAGATCTATGCGATATGGCCGAGAAATGTAATTTTGATGTTAACTCCCAAACCGCTGCGCAGAAGTCAACCAAACTTCACCCATTAGTGTATTTTATCACAATCTAGTAGTTACATGTGGAAATTTGGTTCTAGGACATTTGATTTGAGCGCAATCCTCAAACTTAGGTCAAAAAAGCCATTTAAGCCTTTTCACAGTGAGATCTATGCGATATGGCCGAGAAATGTAATTTTGATGTTAACTCCCAAACCGCTGCGCAGAAGTCAACCAAACTTCACCCAATAGTGTATTGTATCACATTCTAGTAGTTACATTTGAAAATTTCGTTCTAGGACATTTGGTTTGAGCGCAATCCTCAAACTTAGGTCAAAAAAGCCATTTAAGCCTTTTCACAGTGAGATCTATGCGATATGGCCGAGAAATGTAATTTTGATGTTAACTCCCAAACCGCTGCGCAGAAGTCAACCAAACTTCACCCAATAGTGTATTGTATCACATTCTAGTAGTTACATTTAAAAATTTCGTTCTAGGACATTTGGTTTGAGCGCAATCCTCAAACTTAGGTCAAAAAAGCCATTTAAGCCTTTTCACAGTGAGATCTATGCGATATGGCCGAGAAATGTAATTTTGATGTTAACTCCCAAACCGCTGCGCAGAAGTCAACCAAACTTCACCCAATAGTGTATTGTATCACAATCTAGTAGTTACATTTGAAAATTTTGTTCTAGGACATTTTGTTTGAACGCAATCATCAAACTTAATTAAAAAAGTCATTTAAGCCTTTTCACAGTGAGATCTATGCGATATGGCCGAGAAATGTAATTTTGATGTTAACTCCCAAACCGCTGCGCAGAAGTCAACCAAACTTCACCCAATAGTGTATTGTATCACAATCTAGTAGTTACATTTGAAAATTTTGTTCTAGGACATTTTGTTTGAACGCAATCATCAAACTTAATTAAAAAAGTCATTTAAGCCTTTTCACAGTGAGATCTATGCGATATGGCCGAGAAATGTAATTTTGATGTTAACTCCCAAACCGCTGCGCAGAAGTCAACCAAACTTCACCCAATAGTGTATTGTATCACAATCTAGTAGTTACATTTGAAAATTTTGTTCTAGGACATTTTGTTTGAGCGCAATCCTCAAACTTAGGTCAAAAAAGCCATTTAAGCCTTTTCACAGTGAGATCTATGCGATATGGCCGAGAAATGTAATTTTGATGTTAACTCCCAAACCGCTGCGCAGAAGTCAACCAAACTTCACCCAATAGTGTATTGTATCACAATCTAGTAGTTACATTTGAAAATTTTGTTCTAGGAAATTTTGTTTGAGCGCAATCATCAAACTTAATTAAAAAAGTCATTTAAGCCTTTTCACAGTGAGATCTATGCGATATGGCCGAGAAATGTAATTTTGATGTTAACTCCCAAACCGCTGCGCAGAAGTCAACCAAACTTCACCCATTAGTGTATTGTATCATAATCTAGTAATTACATGTGGAAATTTGGTTCTAGGACATTTGATTTGAGCGCAATCCTCAAACTTAGGTCAAAAAAGCCATTTAAGCCTTTTCACAGTGAGATCTATGCGATATGGCCGAGAAATGTAATTTTGATGTTAACTCCCAAACCGCTGCGCAGAAGTCAACCAAACTTCACCCAATAGTGTATTGTATCACAATCTAGTAGTTACATTTGAAAATTTTGTTCTAGGAAATTTTGTTTGAGCGCAATCATCAAACTTAATTAAAAAAGTCATTTAAGCCTTTTCACAGTGAGATCTATGCGATATGGCCGAGAAATGTAATTTTGATGTTAACTCCCAAACCGCTGCGCAGAAGTCAACCAAACTTCACCCAATAGTGTATTGTATCACAATCTAGTAGTTACATTTGAAAATTTTGTTCTAGAAAATTTTGTTTGAGCGCAATCATCAAACTTAATTAAAAAAGTCATTTAAGCCTTTTCACAGTGAGATCTATGCGATATGGCCGAGAAATGTAATTTTGATGTTAACTCCCAAACCGCTGCGCAGAAGTCAACCAAACTTCACCCATTAGTGTATTTTATCACAATCTAGTAGTTACATGTGGAAATTTGGTTCTAGGACATTTGATTTGAGCGCAATCCTCAAACTTAGGTCAAAAAAGCCATTTAAGCCTTTTAACAGTGAGATCTATGCGATATGGCCGAGAAATGTAATTTTGATGTTAACTCCCAAACCGCTGCGCAGAAGTCAACCAAACTTCACCCAATAGTGTATTGTATCACAATCTAGTAGTTACATTTAAAAATTTTGTTCTAGGACATTTTGTTTGAACGCAATCATCAAACTTAATTAAAAAAGTCATTTAAGCCTTTTCACAGTGAGATCTATGCGATATGGCCGAGAAATGTAATTTTGATGTTAACTCCCAAACCGCTGCGCAGAAGTCAACCAAACTTCACCCATTAGTGTATTGTATCACAATCTAGTAGTTACATGTGGAAATTTGGTTATAGGACATTTGATTTGAGCGCAATCCTCAAACTTAGGTCAAAAAAGCCATTTAAGCCTTTTCACAGTGAGATCTATGCGATATGGCCGAGTAATGTAATTTTGATGTTAACTCCCAAACCGCTGCGCAGAAGTCAACCAAACTTCACCCAATAGTGTATTGTATCACAATCTAGTAGTTACATTTGAAAATTTTGTTCTAGGAAATTTTGTTTGAGCGCAATCATCAAACTTAATTAAAAAAGTCATTTAAGCCTTTTCACAGTGAGATCTATGCGATATGGCCGAGAAATGTAATTTTGATGTTAACTCCCAAACCGCTGCGCAGAAGTCAACCAAACTTCACCCATTAGTGTATTTTATCACAATCTAGTAGTTACATGTGGAAATTTGGTTCTAGGACATTTGATTTGAGCGCAATCCTCAAACTTAGGTCAAAAAAGCCATTTAAGCCTTTTCACAGTGAGATCTATGCGATATGGCCGAGAAATGTAATTTTGATGTTAACTCCCAAACCGCTGCGCAGAAGTCAACCAAACTTCACCCAATAGTGTATTGTATCACATTCTAGTAGTTACATTTGAAAATTTCGTTCTAGGACATTTGGTTTGAGCGCAATCCTCAAACTTAGGTCAAAAAAGCCATTTAAGCCTTTTCACAGTGAGATCTATGCGATATGGCCGAGAAATGTAATTTTGATGTTAACTCCCAAACCGCTGCGCAGAAGTCAACCAAACTTCACCCAATAGTGTATTGTATCACATTCTAGTAGTTACATTTTAAAATTTCGTTCTAGGACATTTGGTTTGAGCGCAATCCTCAAACTTAGGTCAAAAAAGCCATTTAAGCCTTTTCACAGTGAGATCTATGCGATATGGCCGAGAAATGTAATTTTGATGTTAACTCCCAAACCGCTGCGCAGAAGTCAACCAAACTTCACCCAATAGTGTATTGTATCACAATCTAGTAGTTACATTTGAAAATTTTGTTCTAGAAAATTTTGTTTGAGCGCAATCATCAAACTTAATTAAAAAAGTCATTTAAGCCTTTTCACAGTGAGATCTATGCGATATGGCCGAGAAATGTAATTTTGATGTTAACTCCCAAACCGCTGCGCAGAAGTCAACCAAACTTCACCCAATAGTGTATTGTATCACAATCTAGTAGTTACATTTGAAAATTTTGTTCTAGGAAATTTTGTTTGAGCGCAATCATCAAACTTAATTAAAAAAGTCATTTAAGCCTTTTCACAGTGAGATCTATGCGATATGGCCGAGAAATGTAATTTTGATGTTAACTCCCAAACCGCTGCGCAGAAGTCAACCAAACTTCACCCATTAGTGTATTTTATCACAATCTAGTAGTTACATGTGGAAATTTGGTTCTAGGACATTTGATTTGAGCGCAATCCTCAAACTTAGGTCAAAAAAGCCATTTAAGCCTTTTCACAGTGAGATCTATGCGATATGGCCGAGAAATGTAATTTTGATGTTAACTCCCAAACCGCTGCGCAGAAGTCAACCAAACTTCACCCAATAGTGTATTGTATCACATTCTAGTAGTTACATTTGAAAATTTCGTTCTAGGACATTTGGTTTGAGCGCAATCCTCAAACTTAGGTCAAAAAAGCCATTTAAGCCTTTTCACAGTGAGATCTATGCGATATGGCCGAGAAATGTAATTTTGATGTTAACTCCCAAACCGCTGCGCAGAAGTCAACCAAACTTCACCCAATAGTGTATTGTATCACATTCTAGTAGTTACATTTAAAAATTTCGTTCTAGGACATTTGGTTTGAGCGCAATCCTCAAACTTAGGTCAAAAAAGCCATTTAAGCCTTTTCACAGTGAGATCTATGCGATATGGCCGAGAAATGTAATTTTGATGTTAACTCCCAAACCGCTGCGCAGAAGTCAACCAAACTTCACCCAATAGTGTATTGTATCACAATCTAGTAGTTACATTTGAAAATTTTGTTCTAGGACATTTTGTTTGAACGCAATCATCAAACTTAATTAAAAAAGTCATTTAAGCCTTTTCACAGTGAGATCTATGCGATATGGCCGAGAAATGTAATTTTGATGTTAACTCCCAAACCGCTGCGCAGAAGTCAACCAAACTTCACCCAATAGTGTATTGTATCACAATCTAGTAGTTACATTTGAAAATTTTGTTCTAGGACATTTTGTTTGAACGCAATCATCAAACTTAATTAAAAAAGTCATTTAAGCCTTTTCACAGTGAGATCTATGCGATATGGCCGAGAAATGTAATTTTGATGTTAACTCCCAAACCGCTGCGCAGAAGTCAACCAAACTTCACCCAATAGTGTATTGTATCACAATCTAGTAGTTACATTTGAAAATTTTGTTCTAGGACATTTTGTTTGAGCGCAATCCTCAAACTTAGGTCAAAAAAGCCATTTAAGCCTTTTCACAGTGAGATCTATGCGATATGGCCGAGAAATGTAATTTTGATGTTAACTCCCAAACCGCTGCGCAGAAGTCAACCAAACTTCACCCAATAGTGTATTGTATCACAATCTAGTAGTTACATTTGAAAATTTTGTTCTAGGAAATTTTGTTTGAGCGCAATCATCAAACTTAATTAAAAAAGTCATTTAAGCCTTTTCACAGTGAGATCTATGCGATATGGCCGAGAAATGTAATTTTGATGTTAACTCCCAAACCGCTGCGCAGAAGTCAACCAAACTTCACCCATTAGTGTATTGTATCATAATCTAGTAATTACATGTGGAAATTTGGTTCTAGGACATTTGATTTGAGCGCAATCCTCAAACTTAGGTCAAAAAAGCCATTTAAGCCTTTTCACAGTGAGATCTATGCGATATGGCCGAGAAATGTAATTTTGATGTTAACTCCCAAACCGCTGCGCAGAAGTCAACCAAACTTCACCCAATAGTGTATTGTATCACAATCTAGTAGTTACATTTGAAAATTTTGTTCTAGGAAATTTTGTTTGAGCGCAATCATCAAACTTAATTAAAAAAGTCATTTAAGCCTTTTCACAGTGAGATCTATGCGATATGGCCGAGAAATGTAATTTTGATGTTAACTCCCAAACCGCTGCGCAGAAGTCAACCAAACTTCACCCAATAGTGTATTGTATCACAATCTAGTAGTTACATTTGAAAATTTTGTTCTAGAAAATTTTGTTTGAGCGCAATCATCAAACTTAATTAAAAAAGTCATTTAAGCCTTTTCACAGTGAGATCTATGCGATATGGCCGAGAAATGTAATTTTGATGTTAACTCCCAAACCGCTGCGCAGAAGTCAACCAAACTTCACCCATTAGTGTATTTTATCACAATCTAGTAGTTACATGTGGAAATTTGGTTCTAGGACATTTGATTTGAGCGCAATCCTCAAACTTAGGTCAAAAAAGCCATTTAAGCCTTTTAACAGTGAGATCTATGCGATATGGCCGAGAAATGTAATTTTGATGTTAACTCCCAAACCGCTGCGCAGAAGTCAACCAAACTTCACCCAATAGTGTATTGTATCACAATCTAGTAGTTACATTTAAAAATTTTGTTCTAGGACATTTTGTTTGAACGCAATCATCAAACTTAATTAAAAAAGTCATTTAAGCCTTTTCACAGTGAGATCTATGCGATATGGCCGAGAAATGTAATTTTGATGTTAACTCCCAAACCGCTGCGCAGAAGTCAACCAAACTTCACCCATTAGTGTATTGTATCACAATCTAGTAGTTACATGTGGAAATTTGGTTATAGGACATTTGATTTGAGCGCAATCCTCAAACTTAGGTCAAAAAAGCCATTTAAGCCTTTTCACAGTGAGATCTATGCGATATGGCCGAGTAATGTAATTTTGATGTTAACTCCCAAACCGCTGCGCAGAAGTCAACCAAACTTCACCCAATAGTGTATTGTATCACAATCTAGTAGTTACATTTGAAAATTTTGTTCTAGGAAATTTTGTTTGAGCGCAATCATCAAACTTAATTAAAAAAGTCATTTAAGCCTTTTCACAGTGAGATCTATGCGATATGGCCGAGAAATGTAATTTTGATGTTAACTCCCAAACCGCTGCGCAGAAGTCAACCAAACTTCACCCATTAGTGTATTTTATCACAATCTAGTAGTTACATGTGGAAATTTGGTTCTAGGACATTTGATTTGAGCGCAATCCTCAAACTTAGGTCAAAAAAGCCATTTAAGCCTTTTCACAGTGAGATCTATGCGATATGGCCGAGAAATGTAATTTTGATGTTAACTCCCAAACCGCTGCGCAGAAGTCAACCAAACTTCACCCAATAGTGTATTGTATCACATTCTAGTAGTTACATTTGAAAATTTCGTTCTAGGACATTTGGTTTGAGCGCAATCCTCAAACTTAGGTCAAAAAAGCCATTTAAGCCTTTTCACAGTGAGATCTATGCGATATGGCCGAGAAATGTAATTTTGATGTTAACTCCCAAACCGCTGCGCAGAAGTCAACCAAACTTCACCCAATAGTGTATTGTATCACATTCTAGTAGTTACATTTTAAAATTTCGTTCTAGGACATTTGGTTTGAGCGCAATCCTCAAACTTAGGTCAAAAAAGCCATTTAAGCCTTTTCACAGTGAGATCTATGCGATATGGCCGAGAAATGTAATTTTGATGTTAACTCCCAAACCGCTGCGCAGAAGTCAACCAAACTTCACCCAATAGTGTATTGTATCACAATCTAGTAGTTACATTTGAAAATTTTGTTCTAGAAAATTTTGTTTGAGCGCAATCATCAAACTTAATTAAAAAAGTCATTTAAGCCTTTTCACAGTGAGATCTATGCGATATGGCCGAGAAATGTAATTTTGATGTTAACTCCCAAACCGCTGCGCAGAAGTCAACCAAACTTCACCCATTAGTGTATTTTATCACAATCTAGTAGTTACATGTGGAAATTTGGTTCTAGGACATTTGATTTGAGCGCAATCCTCAAACTTAGGTCAAAAAAGCCATTTAAGCCTTTTCACAGTGAGATCTATGCGATATGGCCGAGAAATGTAATTTTGATGTTAACTCCCAAACCGCTGCGCAGAAGTCAACCAAACTTCACCCAATAGTGTATTGTATCACAATCTAGTAGTTACATTTAAAAATTTTGTTCTAGGACATTTTGTTTGAACGCAATCATCAAACTTAATTAAAAAAGTCATTTAAGCCTTTTCACAGTGAGATCTATGCGATATGGCCGAGAAATGTAATTTTGATGTTAACTCCCAAACCGCTGCGCAGAAGTCAACCAAACTTCACCCATTAGTGTATTGTATCACAATCTAGTAGTTACATGTGGAAATTTGGTTATAGGACATTTGATTTGAGCGCAATCCTCAAACTTAGGTCAAAAAAGCCATTTAAGCCTTTTCACAGTGAGATCTATGCGATATGGCCGAGAAATGTAATTTTGATGTTAACTCCCAAACCGCTGCGCAGAAGTCAACCAAACTTCACCCAATAGTGTATTGTATCACAATCTAGTAGTTACATTTGAAAATTTTGTTCTAGGAAATTTTGTTTGAGCGCAATCATCAAACTTAATTAAAAAAGTCATTTAAGCCTTTTCACAGTGAGATCTATGCGATATGGCCGAGAAATGTAATTTTGATGGTAACTCCCAAACCGCTGCGCAGAAGTCAACCAAACTTCACCCATTAGTGTATTTTATCACAATCTAGTAGTTACATGTGGAAATTTGGTTCTAGGACATTTGATTTGAGCGCAATCCTCAAACTTAGGTCAAAAAAGCCATTTAAGCCTTTTCACAGTGAGATATATATGCGATATGGCCGAGAAATGTAATTTTGATGTTAACTCCCAAACCGCTGCGCAGAAGTCAACCAAACTTCACCCAATAGTGTATTGTATCACATTCTAGTAGTTACATTTGAAAATTTCGTTCTAGGACATTTAGTTTGAGCGCAATCCTCAAACTTAGGTCAAAAAAGCCATTTAAGCCTTTTCACAGTGAGATCTATGCGATATGGCCGAGAAATGTAATTTTGATGTTAACTCCCAAACCGCTGCGCAGAAGTCAACCAAACTTCACCCAATAGTGTATTGTATCACAATCTAGTAGTTACATTTGAAAATTTTGTTCTAGGACATTTTGTTTGAACGCAATCATCAAACTTAATTAAAAAAGTCATTTAAGCCTTTTCACAGTGAGATCTATGCGATATGGCCGAGAAATGTAATTTTGATGTTAACTCCCAAACCGCTGCGCAGAAGTCAACCAAACTTCACCCAATAGTGTATTGTATCACAATCTAGTAGTTACATTTGAAAATTTTGTTCTAGGACATTTTGTTTGAACGCAATCATCAAACTTAATTAAAAAAGTCATTTAAGCCTTTTCACAGTGAGATCTATGCGATATGGCCGAGAAATGTAATTTTGATGTTAACTCCCAAACCGCTGCGCAGAAGTCAACCAAACTTCACCCAATAGTGTATTGTATCACAATCTAGTAGTTACATTTGAAAATTTTGTTCTAGGACATTTTGTTTGAGCGCAATCCTCAAACTTAGGTCAAAAAAGCCATTTAAGCCTTTTCACAGTGAGATCTATGCGATATGGCCGAGAAATGTAATTTTGATGTTAACTCCCAAACCGCTGCGCAGAAGTCAACCAAACTTCACCCAATAGTGTATTGTATCACAATCTAGTAGTTACATTTGAAAATTTTGTTCTAGGAAATTTTGTTTGAGCGCAATCATCAAACTTAATTAAAAAAGTCATTTAAGCCTTTTCACAGTGAGATCTATGCGATATGGCCGAGAAATGTAATTTTGATGTTAACTCCCAAACCGCTGCGCAGAAGTCAACCAAACTTCACCCATTAGTGTATTGTATCATAATCTAGTAATTACATGTGGAAATTTGGTTCTAGGACATTTGATTTGAGCGCAATCCTCAAACTTAGGTCAAAAAAGCCATTTAAGCCTTTTCACAGTGAGATCTATGCGATATGGCCGAGAAATGTAATTTTGATGTTAACTCCCAAACCGCTGCGCAGAAGTCAACCAAACTTCACCCAATAGTGTATTGTATCACAATCTAGTAGTTACATTTAAAAATTTTGTTCTAGGACATTTTGTTTGAACGCAATCATCAAACTTAATTAAAAAAGTCATTTAATCCTTTTCACAGTGAGATCTATGCGATATGGCCGAGAAATGTAATTTTGATGTTAACTCCCAAACCGCTGCGCAGAAGTCAACCAAACTTCACCCATTAGTGTATTGTATCACAATCTAGTAGTTACATGTGGAAATTTGGTTATAGGACATTTGATTTGAGCGCAATCCTCAAACTTAGGTCAAAAAAGCCATTTAAGCCTTTTCACAGTGAGATCTATGCGATATGGCCGAGAAATGTAATTTTGATGTTAACTCCCAAACCGCTGCGCAGAAGTCAACCAAACTTCACCCAATAGTGTATTGTATCACAATCTAGTAGTTACATTTGAAAATTTTGTTCTAGGAAATTTTGTTTGAGCGCAATCATCAAACTTAATTAAAAAAGTCATTTAAGCCTTTTCACAGTGAGATCTATGCGATATGGCCGAGATATGTAATTTTGATGTTAACTCCCAAACCGCTGCGCAGAAGTCAACCAAACTTCACCCAATAGTGTATTGTATCACAATCTAGTAGTTACATTTGAAAATTTTGTTCTAGAAAATTTTGTTTGAGCGCAATCATCAAACTTAATTAAAAAAGTCATTTAAGCCTTTTCACAGTGAGATCTATGCGATATGGCCGAGAAATGTAATTTTGATGTTAACTCCCAAACCGCTGCGCAGAAGTCAACCAAACTTCACCCATTAGTGTATTTTATCACAATCTAGTAGTTACATGTGGAAATTTGGTTCTAGGACATTTGATTTGAGCGCAATCCTCAAACTTAGGTCAAAAAATCCATTTAAGCCTTTTCACTGTGAGATCTATGCGATATGGCCGAGAAATGTAATTTTGATGTTAACTCCCAAACCGCTGCGCAGAAGTCAACCAAACTTCACCCATTAGTGTATTGTATCATAATCTAGTAATTACATGTGGAAATTTGGTTCTAGGACATTTGATTTGAGCGCAATCCTCAAACTTAGGTCAAAAAAGCCATTTAAGCCTTTTCACAGTGAGATCTATGCGATATGGCCGAGAAATGTAATTTTGATGTTAACTCCCAAACCGCTGCGCAGAAGTCAACCAAACTTCACCCAATAGTGTATTGTATCACAATCTAGTAGTTACATTTGAAAATTTTGTTCTAGGAAATTTTGTTTGAGCGCAATCATCAAACTTAATTAAAAAAGTCATTTAAGCCTTTTCACAGTGAGATCTATGCGATATGGCCGAGAAATGTAATTTTGATGTTAACTCCCAAACCGCTGCGCAGAAGTCAACCAAACTTCACCCAATAGTGTATTGTATCACAATCTAGTAGTTACATTTGAAAATTTTGTTCTAGAAAATTTTGTTTGAGCGCAATCATCAAACTTAATTAAAAAAGTCATTTAAGCCTTTTCACAGTGAGATCTATGCGATATGGCCGAGAAATGTAATTTTGATGTTAACTCCCAAACCGCTGCGCAGAAGTCAACCAAACTTCACCCATTAGTGTATTTTATCACAATCTAGTAGTTACATGTGGAAATTTGGTTCTAGGACATTTGATTTGAGCGCAATCCTCAAACTTAGGTCAAAAAAGCCATTTAAGCCTTTTCACAGTGAGATCTATGCGATATGGCCGAGAAATGTAATTTTGATGTTAACTCCCAAACCGCTGCGCAGAAGTCAACCAAACTTCACCCAATAGTGTATTGTATCACAATCTAGTAGTTACATTTAAAAATTTTGTTCTAGGACATTTTGTTTGAACGCAATCATCAAACTTAATTAAAAAAGTCATTTAAGCCTTTTCACAGTGAGATCTATGCGATATGGCCGAGAAATGTAATTTTGATGTTAACTCCCAAACCGCTGCGCAGAAGTCAACCAAACTTCACCCATTAGTGTATTGTATCACAATCTAGTAGTTACATGTGGAAATTTGGTTATAGGACATTTGATTTGAGCGCAATCCTCAAACTTAGGTCAAAAAAGCCATTTAAGCCTTTTCACAGTGAGATCTATGCGATATGGCCGAGAAATGTAATTTTGATGTTAACTCCCAAACCGCTGCGCAGAAGTCAACCAAACTTCACCCAATAGTGTATTGTATCACAATCTAGTAGTTACATTTGAAAATTTTGTTCTAGGAAATTTTGTTTGAGCGCAATCATCAAACTTAGGTCAAAAAAGCCATTTAAGCCTTTTCACAGTGAGATCTATGCGATATGGCCGAGAAATGTAATTTTGATGTTAACTCCCAAACCGCTGCGCAGAAGTCAACCAAACTTCACCCAATAGTGTATTGTATCACATTCTAGTAGTTACATTTTAAAATTTCGTTCTAGGACATTTGGTTTGAGCGCAATCCTCAAACTTAGGTCAAAAAAGCCATTTAAGCCTTTTCACAGTGAGATCTATGCGATATGGCCGAGAAATGTAATTTTGATGTTAACTCCCAAACCGCTGCGCAGAAGTCAACCAAACTTCACCCAATAGTGTATTGTATCACAATCTAGTAGTTACATTTGAAAATTTTGTTCTAGGAAATTTTGTTTGAGCGCAATCATCAAACTTAATTAAAAAAGTCATTTAAGCCTTTTCACAGTGAGATCTATGCGATATGGCCGAGAAATGTAATTTTGATGTTAACTCCCAAACCGCTGCGCAGAAGTCAACCAAACTTCACCCATTAGTGTATTTTATCACAATCTAGTAGTTACATGTGGAAATTTGGTTCTAGGACATTTGATTTGAGCGCAATCCTCAAACTTAGGTCAAAAAAGCCATTTAAGCCTTTTCACAGTGAGATCTATGCGATATGGCCGAGAAATGTAATTTTGATGTTAACTCCCAAACCGCTGCGCAGAAGTCAACCAAACTTCACCCAATAGTGTATTGTATCACATTCTAGTAGTTACATTTGAAAATTTCGTTCTAGGACATTTGGTTTGAGCGCAATCCTCAAACTTAGGTCAAAAAAGCCATTTAAGCCTTTTCACAGTGAGATCTATGCGATATGGCCGAGAAATGTAATTTTGATGTTAACTCCCAAACCGCTGCGCAGAAGTCAACCAAACTTCACCCAATAGTGTATTGTATCACAATCTAGTAGTTACATTTGAAAATGTTGTTCTAGGACATTTTGTTTGAACGCAATCATCAAACTTAATTAAAAAAGTCATTTAAGCCTTTTCACAGTGAGATCTATGCGATATGGCCGAGAAATGTAATTTTGATGTTAACTCCCAAACCGCTGCGCAGAAGTCAACCAAACTTCACCCAATAGTGTATTGTATCACAATCTAGTAGTTACATTTGAAAATTTTGTTCTAGGACATTTTGTTTGAACGCAATCATCAAACTTAATTAAAAAAGTCATTTAAGCCTTTTCACAGTGAGATCTATGCGATATGGCCGAGAAATGTAATTTTGATGTTAACTCCCAAACCGCTGCGCAGAAGTCAACCAAACTTCACCCAATAGTGTATTGTATCACAATCTAGTAGTTACATTTGAAAATTTTGTTCTAGGACATTTTGTTTGAGCGCAATCCTCAAACTTAGGTCAAAAAAGCCATTTAAGCCTTTTCACAGTGAGATCTATGCGATATGGCCGAGAAATGTAATTTTGATGTTAACTCCCAAACCGCTGCGCAGAAGTCAACCAAACTTCACCCAATAGTGTATTGTATCACAATCTAGTAGTTACATTTGAAAATTTTGTTCTAGGAAATTTTGTTTGAGCGCAATCATCAAACTTAATTAAAAAAGTCATTTAAGCCTTTTCACAGTGAGATCTATGCGATATGGCCGAGAAATGTAATTTTGATGTTAACTCCCAAACCGCTGCGCAGAAGTCAACCAAACTTCACCCATTAGTGTATTGTATCATAATCTAGTAATTACATGTGGAAATTTGGTTCTAGGACATTTGATTTGAGCGCAATCCTCAAACTTAGGTCAAAAAAGCCATTTAAGCCTTTTCACAGTGAGATCTATGCGATATGGCCGAGAAATGTAATTTTGATGTTAACTCCCAAACCGCTGCGCAGAAGTCAACCAAACTTCACCCAATAGTGTATTGTATCACAATCTAGTAGTTACATTTGAAAATTTTGTTCTAGGAAATTTTGTTTGAGCGCAATCATCAAACTTAATTAAAAAAGTCATTTAAGCCTTTTCACAGTGAGATCTATGCGATATGGCCGAGAAATGTAATTTTGATGTTAACTCCCAAACCGCTGCGCAGAAGTCAACCAAACTTCACCCAATAGTGTATTGTATCACAATCTAGTAGTTACATTTGAAAATTTTGTTCTAGAAAATTTTGTTTGAGCGCAATCATCAAACTTAATTAAAAAAGTCATTTAAGCCTTTTCACAGTGAGATCTATGCGATATGGCCGAGAAATGTAATTTTGATGTTAACTCCCAAACCGCTGCGCAGAAGTCAACCAAACTTCACCCATTAGTGTATTTTATCACAATCTAGTAGTTACATGTGGAAATTTGGTTCTAGGACATTTGATTTGAGCGCAATCCTCAAACTTAGGTCAAAAAAGCCATTTAAGCCTTTTCACAGTGAGATCTATGCGATATGGCCGAGAAATGTAATTTTGATGTTAACTCCCAAACCGCTGCGCAGAAGTCAACCAAACTTCACCCAATAGTGTATTGTATCACAATCTAGTAGTTACATTTAAAAATTTTGTTCTAGGACATTTTGTTTGAACGCAATCATCAAACTTAATTAAAAAAGTCATTTAAGCCTTTTCACAGTGAGATCTATGCGATATGGCCGAGAAATGTAATTTTGATGTTAACTCCCAAACCGCTGCGCAGAAGTCAACCAAACTTCACCCATTAGTGTATTGTATCACAATCTAGTAGTTACATGTGGAAATTTGGTTATAGGACATTTGATTTGAGCGCAATCCTCAAACTTAGGTCAAAAAAGCCATTTAAGCCTTTTCACAGTGAGATCTATGCGATATGGCCGAGAAATGTAATTTTGATGTTAACTCCCAAACCGCTGCGCAGAAGTCAACCAAACTTCACCCAATAGTGTATTGTATCACAATCTAGTAGTTACATTTGAAAATTTTGTTCTAGGAAATTTTGTTTGAGCGCAATCATCAAACTTAATTAAAAAAGTCATTTAAGCCTTTTCACAGTGAGATCTATGCGATATGGCCGAGAAATGTAATTTTGATGTTAACTCCCAAACCGCTGCGCAGAAGTCAACCAAACTTCACCCATTAGTGTATTTTATCACAATCTAGTAGTTACATGTGGAAATTTGGTTCTAGGACATTTGATTTGAGCGCAATCCTCAAACTTAGGTCAAAAAAGCCATTTAAGCCTTTTCACAGTGAGATCTATGCGATATGGCCGAGAAATGTAATTTTGATGTTAACTCCCAAACCGCTGCGCAGAAGTCAACCAAACTTCACCCAATAGTGTATTGTATAACATTCTAGTAGTTACATTTGAAAATTTCGTTCTAGGACATTTGGTTTGAGCGCAATCCTCAAACTTAGGTCAAAAAAGCCATTTAAGCCTTTTCACAGTGAGATCTATGCGATATGGCCGAGAAATGTAATTTTGATGTTAACTCCCAAACCGCTGCGCAGAAGTCAACCAAACTTCACCCAATAGTGTATTGTATCACATTCTAGTAGTTACATTTGAAAATTTCGTTCTAGGACATTTGGTTTGAGCGCAATCCTCAAACTTAGGTTAAAAAAGCCATTTAAGCCTTTTCACAGTGAGATCTATGCGATATGGCCGAGAAATGTAATTTTGATGTTAACTCCCAAACCGCTGCGCAGAAGTCAACCAAACTTCACCCAATAGTGTATTGTATCACAATCTAGTAGTTACATTTGAAAATTTTGTTCTAGGACATTTTGTTTGAACGCAATCATCAAACTTAATTAAAAAAGTCATTTAAGCCTTTTCACAGTGAGATCTATGCGATATGGCCGAGAAATGTAATTTTGATGTTAACTCCCAAACCGCTGCGCAGAAGTCAACCAAACTTCACCCAATAGTGTATTGTATCACAATCTAGTAGTTACATTTGAAAATTTTGTTCTAGGACATTTTGTTTGAACGCAATCATCAAACTTAATTAAAAAAGTCATTTAAGCCTTTTCACAGTGAGATCTATGCGATATGGCCGAGAAATGTAATTTTGATGTTAACTCCCAAACCGCTGCGCAGAAGTCAACCAAACTTCACCCAATAGTGTATTGTATCACAATCTAGTAGTTACATTTGAAAATTTTGTTCTAGGACATTTTGTTTGAGCGCAATCCTCAAACTTAGGTCAAAAAAGCCATTTAAGCCTTTTCACAGTGAGATCTATGCGATATGGCCGAGAAATGTAATTTTGATGTTAACTCCCAAACCGCTGCGCAGAAGTCAACCAAACTTCACCCAATAGTGTATTGTATCACAATCTAGTAGTTACATTTGAAAATTTTGTTCTAGGAAATTTTGTTTGAGCGCAATCATCAAACTTAATTACAAAAGTCATTTAAGCCTTTTCACAGTGAGATCTATGCGATATGGCCGAGAAATGTAATTTTGATGTTAACTCCCAAACCGCTGCGCAGAAGTCAACCAAACTTCACCCATTAGTGTATTGTATCATAATCTAGTAATTACATGTGGAAATTTGGTTCTAGGACATTTGATTTGAGCGCAATCCTCAAACTTAGGTCAAAAAAGCCATTTAAGCCTTTTCACAGTGAGATCTATGCGATATGGCCGAGAAATGTAATTTTGATGTTAACTCCCAAACCGCTGCGCAGAAGTCAACCAAACTTCACCCAATAGTGTATTGTATCAAAATCTAGTAGTTACATTTGAAAATTTTGTTCTAGGAAATTTTGTTTGAGCGCAATCATCAAACTTAATTAAAAAAGTCATTTAAGCCTTTTCACAGTGAGATCTATGCGATATGGCCGAGAAATGTAATTTTGATGTTAACTCCCAAACCGCTGCGCAGAAGTCAACCAAACTTCACCCAATAGTGTATTGTATCACAATCTAGTAGTTACATTTGAAAATTTTGTTCTAGAAAATTTTGTTTGAGCGCAATCATCAAACTTAATTAAAAAAGTCATTTAAGCCTTTTCACAGTGAGATCTATGCGATATGGCCGAGAAATGTAATTTTGATGTTAACTCCCAAACCGCTGCGCAGAAGTCAACCAAACTTCACCCAATAGTGTATTGTATCACAATCTAGTAGTTACATTTGAAAATTTTGTTCTAGGACATTTTGTTTGAGCGCAATCCTCAAACTTAGGTCAAAAAAGCCATTTAAGCCTTTTCACAGTGAGATCTATGCGATATGGCCGAGAAATGTAATTTTGATGTTAACTCCCAAACCGCTGCGCAGAAGTCAACCAAACTTCACCCAATAGTGTATTGTATCACAATCTAGTAGTTACATTTGAAAATTTTGTTCTAGGAAATTTTGTTTGAGCGCAATCATCAAACTTAATTACAAAAGTCATTTAAGCCTTTTCACAGTGAGATCTATGCGATATGGCCGAGAAATGTAATTTTGATGTTAACTCCCAAACCGCTGCGCAGAAGTCAACCAAACTTCACCCATTAGTGTATTGTATCATAATCTAGTAATTACATGTGGAAATTTGGTTCTAGGACATTTGATTTGAGCGCAATCCTCAAACTTAGGTCAAAAAAGCCATTTAAGCCTTTTCACAGTGAGATCTATGCGATATGGCCGAGAAATGTAATTTTGATGTTAACTCCCAAACCGCTGCGCAGAAGTCAACCAAACTTCACCCAATAGTGTATTGTATCACAATCTAGTAGTTACATTTGAAAATTTTGTTCTAGGAAATTTTGTTTGAGCGCAATCATCAAACTTAATTAAAAAAGTCATTTAAGCCTTTTCACAGTGAGATCTATGCGATATGGCCGAGAAATGTAATTTTGATGTTAACTCCCAAACCGCTGCGCAGAAGTCAACCAAACTTCACCCAATAGTGTATTGTATCACAATCTAGTAGTTACATTTGAAAATTTTGTTCTAGAAAATTTTGTTTGAGCGCAATCATCAAACTTAATTAAAAAAGTCATTTAAGCCTTTTCACAGTGAGATCTATGCGATATGGCCGAGAAATGTAATTTTGATGTTAACTCCCAAACCGCTGCGCAGAAGTCAACCAAACTTCACCCATTAGTGTATTTTATCACAATCTAGTAGTTACATGTGGAAATTTGGTTCTAGGACATTTGATTTGAGCGCAATCCTCAAACTTAGGTCAAAAAAGCCATTTAAGCCTTTTCACAGTGAGATCTATGCGATATGGCCAAGAAATGTAATTTTGATGTTAACTCCCAAACCGCTGCGCAGAAGTCAACCAAACTTCACCCAATAGTGTATTGTATCACAATCTAGTAGTTACATTTAAAAATTTTGTTCTAGGACATTTTGTTTGAACGCAATCATCAAACTTAATTAAAAAAGTCATTTAAGCCTTTTCACAGTGAGATCTATGCGATATGGCCGAGAAATGTAATTTTGATGTTAACTCCCAAACCGCTGCGCAGAAGTCAACCAAACTTCACCCATTAGTGTATTGTATCACAATCTAGTAGTTACATGTGGAAATTTGGTTATAGGACATTTGATTTGAGCGCAATCCTCAAACTTAGGTCAAAAAAGCCATTTAAGCCTTTTCACAGTGAGATCTATGCGATATGGCCGAGAAATGTAATTTTGATGTTAACTCCCAAACCGCTGCGCAGAAGTCAACCAAACTTCACCCAATAGTGTATTGTATCACAATCTAGTAGTTACATTTGAAAATTTTGTTCTAGAAAATTTTGTTTGAGCGCAATCATCAAACTTAATTAAAAAAGTCATTTAAGCCTTTTCACAGTGAGATCTATGCGATATGGCCGAGAAATGTAATTTTGATGTTAACTCCCAAACCGCTGCGCAGAAGTCAACCAAACTTCACCCATTAGTGTATTTTATCACAATCTAGTAGTTACATGTGGAAATTTGGTTCTAGGACATTTGATTTGAGCGCAATCCTCAAACTTAGGTCAAAAAAGCCATTTAAGCCTTTTCACAGTGAGATCTATGCGATATGGCCGAGAAATGTAATTTTGATGTTAACTCCCAAACCGCTGCGCAGAAGTCAACCAAACTTCACCCAATAGTGTATTGTATCACAATCTAGTAGTTACATTTAAAAATTTTGTTCTAGGACATTTTGTTTGAACGCAATCATCAAACTTAATTAAAAAAGTCATTTAAGCCTTTTCACAGTGAGATCTATGCGATATGGCCGAGAAATGTAATTTTGATGTTAACTCCCAAACCGCTGCGCAGAAGTCAACCAAACTTCACCCATTAGTGTATTGTATCACAATCTAGTAGTTACATGTGGAAATTTGGTTATAGGACATTTGATTTGAGCGCAATCCTCAAACTTAGGTCAAAAAAGCCATTTAAGCCTTTTCACAGTGAGATCTATGCGATATGGCCGAGAAATGTAATTTTGATGTTAACTCCCAAACCGCTGCGCAGAAGTCAACCAAACTTCACCCAATAGTGTATTGTATCACAATCTAGTAGTTACATTTGAAAATTTTGTTCTAGGAAATTTTGTTTGAGCGCAATCATCAAACTTAATTAAAAAAGTCATTTAAGCCTTTTCACAGTGAGATCTATGCGATATGGCCGAGAAATGTAATTTTGATGTTAACTCCCAAACCGCTGCGCAGAAGTCAACCAAACTTCACCCATTAGTGTATTTTATCACAATCTAGTAGTTACATGTGGAAATTTGGTTCTAGGACATTTGATTTGAGCGCAATCCTCAAACTTAGGTCAAAAAAGCCATTTAAGCCTTTTCACAGTGAGATCTATGCGATATGGCCGAGAAATGTAATTTTGATGTTAACTCCCAAACCGCTGCGCAGAAGTCAACCAAACTTCACCCAATAGTGTATTGTATCACATTCTAGTAGTTACATTTGAAAATTTCGTTCTAGGACATTTGGTTTGAGCGCAATCCTCAAACTTAGGTCAAAAAAGCCATTTAAGCCTTTTCACAGTGAGATCTATGCGATATGGCCGAGAAATGTAATTTTGATGTTAACTCCCAAACCGCTGCGCAGAAGTCAACCAAACTTCACCCAATAGTGTATTGTATCACATTCTAGTAGTTACATTTGAAAATTTCGTTCTAGGACATTTGGTTTGAGCGCAATCCTCAAACTTAGGTCAAAAAAGCCATTTAAGCCTTTTCACAGTGAGATCTATGCGATATGGCCGAGAAATGTAATTTTGATGTTAACTCCCAAACCGCTGCGCAGAAGTCAACCAAACTTCACCCAATAGTGTATTGTATCACAATCTAGTAGTTACATTTGAAAATTTTGTTCTAGAAAATTTTGTTTGAGCGCAATCATCAAACTTAATTAAAAAAGTCATTTAAGCCTTTTCACAGTGAGATCTATGCGATATGGCCGAGAAATGTAATTTTGATGTTAACTCCCAAACCGCTGCGCAGAAGTCAACCAAACTTCACCCATTAGTGTATTTTATCACAATCTAGTAGTTACATGTGGAAATTTGGTTCTTTGACATTTGATTTGAGCGCAATCCTCAAACTTAGGTCAAAAAAGCCATTTAAGCCTTTTCACAGTGAGATCTATGCGATATGGCCGAGAAATGTAATTTTGATGTTAACTCCCAAACCGCTGCGCAGAAGTCAACCAAACTTCACCCAATAGTGTATTGTATCACAATCTAGTAGTTACATGTAGAAATTTTGTTCTAGGACATTTTGTTTGAACGCAATCATCAAACTTAATTAAAAAAGTCATTTAAGCCTTTTCACAGTGAGATCTATGCGATATGGCCGAGAAATGTAATTTTGATGTTAACTCCCAAACCGCTGCGCAGAAGTCAACCAAACTTCACCCAATAGTGTATTGTATCACAATCTAGTAGTTACATTTGAAAATTTTGTTCTAGGACATTTTGTTTGAACGCAATCATCAAACTTAATTAAAAAAGTCATTTAAGCCTTTTCACAGTGAGATCTATGCGATATGGCCGAGAAATGTAATTTTGATGTTAACTCCCAAACCGCTGCGCAGAAGTCAACCAAACTTCACCCAATAGTGTATTGTATCACAATCTAGTAGTTACATTTGAAAATTTTGTTCTAGGACATTTTGTTTGAGCGCAATCCTCAAACTTAGGTCAAAAAAGCCATTTAAGCCTTTTCACAGTGAGATCTATGCGATATGGCCGAGAAATGTAATTTTGATGTTAACTCCCAAACCGCTGCGCAGAAGTCAACCAAACTTCACCCAATAGTGTATTGTATCACAATCTAGTAGTTACATTTGAAAATTTTGTTCTAGGAAATTTTGTTTGAGCGCAATCATCAAACTTAATTTAAAAAGTCATTTAAGCCTTTTCACAGTGAGATCTATGCGATATGGCCGAGAAATGTAATTTTGATGTTAACTCCCAAACCGCTGCGCAGAAGTCAACCAAACTTCACCCATTAGTGTATTGTATCATAATCTAGTAATTACATGTGGAAATTTGGTTCTAGGACATTTGATTTGAGCGCAATCCTCAAACTTAGGTCAAAAAAGCCATTTAAGCCTTTTCACAGTGAGATCTATGCGATATGGCCGAGAAATGTAATTTTGATGTTAACTCCCAAACCGCTGCGCAGAAGTCAACCAAACTTCACCCAATAGTGTATTGTATCACAATCTAGTAGTTACATTTAAAAATTTTGTTCTAGGACATTTTGTTTGAACGCAATCATCAAACTTAATTAAAAAAGTCATTTAAGCCTTTTCACAGTGAGATCTATGCGATATGGCCGAGAAATGTAATTTTGATGTTAACTCCCAAACCGCTGCGCAGAAGTCAACCAAACTTCACCCATTAGTGTATTGTATCACAATCTAGTAGTTACATGTGGAAATTTGGTTATAGGACATTTGATTTGAGCGCAATCCTCAAACTTAGGTCAAAAAAGCCATTTAAGCCTTTTCACAGTGAGATCTATGCGATATGGCCGAGAAATGTAATTTTGATGTTAACTCCCAAACCGCTGCGCAGAAGTCAACCAAACTTCACCCAATAGTGTATTGTATCACAATCTAGTAGTTACATTTGAAAATTTTGTTCTAGGAAATTTTGTTTGAGCGCAATCATCAAACTTAATTAAAAAAGTCATTTAAGCCTTTTCACAGTGAGATCTATGCGATATGGCAGAGAAATGTAATTTTGATGTTAACTCCCAAACCGCTGCGCAGAAGTCAACCAAACTTCACCCAATAGTGTATTGTATCACAATCTAGTAGTTACATTTGAAAATTTGGTTCTAGAAAATTTTGTTTGAGCGCAATCATCAAACTTAATTAAAAAAGTCATTTAAGCCTTTTCACAGTGAGATCTATGCGATATGGCCGAGAAATGTAATTTTGATGTTAACTCCCAAACCGCTGCGCAGAAGTCAACCAAACTTCACCCATTAGTGTATTTTATCACAATCTAGTAGTTACATGTGGAAATTTGGTTCTAGGACATTTGATTTGAGCGCAATCCTCAAACTTAGGTCAAAAAAGCCATTTAAGCCTTTTCACAGTGAGATCTATGCGATATGGCCGAGAAATGTAATTTTGATGTTAACTCCCAAACCGCTGCGCAGAAGTCAACCAAACTTCACCCAATAGTGTATTGTATCACAATCTAGTAGTTACATTTAAAAATTTTGTTCTAGGACATTTTGTTTGAACGCAATCATCAAACTTAATTAAAAAAGTCATTTAAGCCTTTTCACAGTGAGATCTATGCGATATGGCCGAGAAATGTAATTTTGATGTTAACTCCCAAACCGCTGCGCAGAAGTCAACCAAACTTCACCCATTAGTGTATTGTATCACAATCTAGTAGTTACATGTGGAAATTTGGTTATAGGACATTTGATTTGAGCGCAATCCTCAAACTTAGGTCAAAAAAGCCATTTAAGCCTTTTCACAGTGAGATCTATGCGATATGGCCGAGAAATGTAATTTTGATGTTAACTCCCAAACCGCTGCGCAGAAGTCAACCAAACTTCACCCAATAGTGTATTGTATCACAATCTAGTAGTTACATTTGAAAATTTTGTTCTAGGAAATTTTGTTTGAGCGCAATCATCAAACTTAATTAAAAAAGTCATTTAAGCCTTTTCACAGTGAGATCTATGCGATATGGCCGAGAAATGTAATTTTGATGTTAACTCCCAAACCGCTGCGCAGAAGTCAACCAAACTTCACCCATTAGTGTATTTTATCACAATCTAGTAGTTACATGTGGAAATTTGGTTCTAGGACATTTGATTTGAGCGCAATCCTCAAACTTAGGTCAAAAAAGCCATTTAAGCCTTTTCACAGTGAGATCTATGCGATATGGCCGAGAAATGTAATTTTGATGTTAACTCCCAAACCGCTGCGCAGAAGTCAACCAAACTTCACCCAATAGTGTATTGTATCACATTCTAGTAGTTACATTTGAAAATTTCGTTCTAGGACATTTGGTTTGAGCGCAATCCTCAAACTTAGGTCAAAAAAGCCATTTAAGCCTTTTCACAGTGAGATCTATGCGATATGGCCGAGAAATGTAATTTTGATGTTAACTCCCAAACCGCTGCGCAGAAGTCAACCAAACTTCACCCAATAGTGTATTGTATCACAATCTAGTAGTTACATTTGAAAATTTTGTTCTAGGACATTTTGTTTGAACGCAATCATCAAACTTAATTAAAAAAGTCATTTAAGCCTTTTCACAGTGAGATCTATGCGATATGGCCGAGAAATGTAATTTTGATGTTAACTCCCAAACCGCTGCGCAGAAGTCAACCAAACTTCACCCAATAGTGTATTGTATCACAATCTAGTAGTTACATTTTAAAATTTTGTTCTAGGACATTTTGTTTGAACGCAATCATCAAACTTAATTAAAAAAGTCATTTAAGCCTTTTCACAGTGAGATCTATGCGATATGGCCGAGAAATGTAATTTTGATGTTAACTCCCAAACCGCTGCGCAGAAGTCAACCAAACTTCACCCAATAGTGTATTGTATCACAATCTAGTAGTTACATTTGAAAATTTTGTTCTAGGAAATTTTGTTTGAGCGCAATCATCAAACTTAATTAAAAAAGTCATTTAAGCCTTTTCACAGTGAGATCTATGCGATATGGCCGAGAAATGTAATTTTGATGTTAACTCCCAAACCGCTGCGCAGAAGTCAACCAAACTTCACCCAATAGTGTATTGTATCACAATCTAGTAGTTACATTTGAAAATTTTGTTCTAGAAAATTTTGTTTGAGCGCAATCATCAAACTTAATTAAAAAAGTCATTTAAGCCTTTTCACAGTGAGATCTATGCGATATGGCCGAGAAATGTAATTTTGATGTTAACTCCCAAACCGCTGCGCAGAAGTCAACCAAACTTCACCCATTAGTGTATTTTATCACAATCTAGTAGTTACATGTGGAAATTTGGTTCTAGGACATTTGATTTGAGCGCAATCCTCAAACTTAGGTCAAAAAAGCCATTTAAGCCTTTTCACAGTGAGATCTATGCGATATGGCCGAGAAATGTAATTTTGATGTTAACTCCCAAACCGCTGCGCAGAAGTCAACCAAACTTCACCCAATAGTGTATTGTATCACAATCTAGTAGTTACATTTAAAAATTTTGTTCTAGGACATTTTGTTTGAACGCAATCATCAAACTTAATTAAAAAAGTCATTTAAGCCTTTTCACAGTGAGATCTATGCGATATGGCCGAGAAATGTAATTTTGATGTTAACTCCCAAACCGCTGCGCAGAAGTCAACCAAACTTCACCCATTAGTGTATTGTATCACAATCTAGTAGTTACATGTGGAAATTTGGTTATAGGACATTTGATTTGAGCGCAATCCTCAAACTTAGGTCAAAAAAGCCATTTAAGCCTTTTCACAGTGAGATCTATGCGATATGGCCGAGAAATGTAATTTTGATGTTAACTCCCAAACCGCTGCGCAGAAGTCAACCAAACTTCACCCAATAGTGTATTGTATCACAATCTAGTAGTTACATTTGAAAATTTTGTTCTAGGAAATTTTGTTTGAGCGCAATCATCAAACTTAATTAAAAAAGTCATTTAAGCCTTTTCACAGTGAGATCTATGCGATATGGCCGAGAAATGTAATTTTGATAACTCCCAAACCGCTGCGCAGAAGTCAACCAAACTTCACCCATTAGTGTATTTTATCACAATCTAGTAGTTACATGTGGAAATTTGGTTCTAGGACATTTGATTTGAGCGCAATCCTCAAACTTAGGTCAAAAAAGCCATTTAAGCCTTTTCACAGTGAGATCTATGCGATATGGCCGAGAAATGTAATTTTGATGTTAACTCCCAAACCGCTGCGCAGAAGTCAACCAAACTTCACCCAATAGTGTATTGTATCACATTCTAGTAGTTACATTTGAAAATTTCGTTCTAGGACATTTGGTTTGAGCGCAATCCTCAAACTTAGGTCAAAAAAGCCATTTAAGCCTTTTCACAGTGAGATCTATGCGATATGGCCGAGAAATGTAATTTTGATGTTAACTCCCAAACCGCTGCGCAGAAGTCAACCAAACTTCACCCAATAGTGTATTGTATCACATTCTAGTAGTTACATTTGAAAATTTCGTTCTAGGACATTTGGTTTGAGCGCAATCCTCAAACTTAGGTCAAAAAAGCCATTTAAGCCTTTTCACAGTGAGATCTATGCGATATGGCCGAGAAATGTAATTTTGATGTTAACTCCCAAACCGCTGCGCAGAAGTCAACCAAACTTCACCCAATAGTGTATTGTATCACAATCTAGTAGTTACATTTGAAAATTTTGTTCTAGGACATTTTGTTTGAACGCAATCATCAAACTTAATTAAAAAAGTCATTTAAGCCTTTTCACAGTGAGATCTATGCGATATGGCCGAGAAATGTAATTTTGATGTTAACTCCCAAACCGCTGCGCAGAAGTCAACCAAACTTCACCCAATAGTGTATTGTATCACAATCTAGTAGTTACATTTTAAAATTTTGTTCTAGGACATTTTGTTTGAACGCAATCATCAAACTTAATTAAAAAAGTCATTTAAGCCTTTTCACAGTGAGATCTATGCGATATGGCCGAGAAATGTAATTTTGATGTTAACTCCCAAACCGCTGCGCAGAAGTCAACCAAACTTCACCCAATAGTGTATTGTATCACAATCTAGTAGTTACATTTGAAAATTTTGTTCTAGGAAATTTTGTTTGAGCGCAATCATCAAACTTAATTAAAAAAGTCATTTAAGCCTTTTCACAGTGAGATCTATGCGATATGGCCGAGAAATGTAATTTTGATGTTAACTCCCAAACCGCTGCGCAGAAGTCAACCAAACTTCACCCAATAGTGTATTGTATCACAATCTAGTAGTTACATTTGAAAATTTTGTT
Organism: Corythoichthys intestinalis; assembly: GCF_030265065.1. Lineage (NCBI taxonomy): Eukaryota > Metazoa > Chordata > Actinopteri > Syngnathiformes > Syngnathidae > Corythoichthys > Corythoichthys intestinalis. The sequence goes on along the minus strand of NC_080411.1, from coordinate 48,556,826 downwards.
CTAGAAAATTTTGTTTGAGCGCAATCATCAAACTTAATTAAAAAAGTCATTTAAGCCTTTTCACAGTGAGATCTATGCGATATGGCCGAGAAATGTAATTTTGATGTTAACTCCCAAACCGCTGCGCAGAAGTCAACCAAACTTCACCCATTAGTGTATTTTATCACAATCTAGTAGTTACATGTGGAAATTTGGTTCTAGGACATTTGATTTGAGCGCAATCCTCAAACTTAGGTCAAAAAAGCCATTTAAGCCTTTTCACAGTGAGATCTATGCGATATGGCCGAGAAATGTAATTTTGATGTTAACTCCCAAACCGCTGCGCAGAAGTCAACCAAACTTCACCCAATAGTGTATTGTATCACAATCTAGTAGTTACATTTAAAAATTTTGTTCTAGGACATTTTGTTTGAACGCAATCATCAAACTTAATTAAAAAAGTCATTTAAGCCTTTTCACAGTGAGATCTATGCGATATGGCCGAGAAATGTAATTTTGATGTTAACTCCCAAACCGCTGCGCAGAAGTCAACCAAACTTCACCCATTAGTGTATTGTATCACAATCTAGTAGTTACATGTGGAAATTTGGTTATAGGACATTTGATTTGAGCGCAATCCTCAAACTTAGGTCAAAAAAGCCATTTAAGCCTTTTCACAGTGAGATCTATGCGATATGGCCGAGAAATGTAATTTTGATGTTAACTCCCAAACCGCTGCGCAGAAGTCAACCAAACTTCACCCAATAGTGTATTGTATCACAATCTAGTAGTTACATTTGAAAATTTTGTTCTAGGAAATTTTGTTTGAGCGCAATCATCAAACTTAATTAAAAAAGTCATTTAAGCCTTTTCACAGTGAGATCTATGCGATATGGCCGAGAAATGTAATTTTGATAACTCCCAAACCGCTGCGCAGAAGTCAACCAAACTTCACCCATTAGTGTATTTTATCACAATCTAGTAGTTACATGTGGAAATTTGGTTCTAGGACATTTGATTTGAGCGCAATCCTCAAACTTAGGTCAAAAAAGCCATTTAAGCCTTTTCACAGTGAGATCTATGCGATATGGCCGAGAAATGTAATTTTGATGTTAACTCCCAAACCGCTGCGCAGAAGTCAACCAAACTTCACCCAATAGTGTATTGTATCACATTCTAGTAGTTACATTTGAAAATTTCGTTCTAGGACATTTGGTTTGAGCGCAATCCTCAAACTTAGGTCAAAAAAGCCATTTAAGCCTTTTCACAGTGAGATCTATGCGATATGGCCGAGAAATGTAATTTTGATGTTAACTCCCAAACCGCTGCGCAGAAGTCAACCAAACTTCACCCAATAGTGTATTGTATCACATTCTAGTAGTTACATTTGAAAATTTCGTTCTAGGACATTTGGTTTGAGCGCAATCCTCAAACTTAGGTCAAAAAAGCCATTTAAGCCTTTTCACAGTGAGATCTATGCGATATGGCCGAGAAATGTAATTTTGATGTTAACTCCCAAACCGCTGCGCAGAAGTCAACCAAACTTCACCCAATAGTGTATTGTATCACAATCTAGTAGTTACATTTGAAAATTTTGTTCTAGAAAATTTTGTTTGAGCGCAATCATCAAACTTAATTAAAAAAGTCATTTAAGCCTTTTCACAGTGAGATCTATGCGATATGGCCGAGAAATGTAATTTTGATGTTAACTCCCAAACCGCTGCGCAGAAGTCAACCAAACTTCACCCATTAGTGTATTTTATCACAATCTAGTAGTTACATGTGGAAATTTGGTTCTAGGACATTTGATTTGAGCGCAATCCTCAAACTTAGGTCAAAAAAGCCATTTAAGCCTTTTCACAGTGAGATCTATGCGATATGGCCGAGAAATGTAATTTTGATGTTAACTCCCAAACCGCTGCGCAGAAGTCAACCAAACTTCACCCAATAGTGTATTGTATCACAATCTAGTAGTTACATGTAGAAATTTTGTTCTAGGACATTTTGTTTGAACGCAATCATCAAACTTAATTAAAAAAGTCATTTAAGCCTTTTCACAGTGAGATCTATGCGATATGGCCGAGAAATGTAATTTTGATGTTAACTCCCAAACCGCTGCGCAGAAGTCAACCAAACTTCACCCATTAGTGTATTGTATCACAATCTAGTAGTTACATGTGGAAATTTGGTTATAGGACATTTGATTTGAGCGCAATCCTCAAACTTAGGTCAAAAAAGCCATTTAAGCCTTTTCACAGTGAGATCTATGCGATATGGCCGAGAAATGTAATTTTGATGTTAACTCCCAAACCGCTGCGCAGAAGTCAACCAAACTTCACCCAATAGTGTATTGTATCACAATCTAGTAGTTACATTTGAAAATTTTGTTCTAGGAAATTTTGTTTGAGCGCAATCATCAAACTTAATTAAAAAAGTCATTTAAGCCTTTTCACAGTGAGATCTATGCGATATGGCCGAGAAATGTAATTTTGATGTTAACTCCCAAACCGCTGCGCAGAAGTCAACCAAACTTCACCCATTAGTGTATTGTATCACAATCTAGTAGTTACATGTGGAAATTTGGTTATAGGACATTTGATTTGAGCGCAATCCTCAAACTTAGGTCAAAAAAGCCATTTAAGCCTTTTCACAGTGAGATCTATGCGATATGGCCGAGAAATGTAATTTTGATGTTAACTCCCAAACCGCTGCGCAGAAGTCAACCAAACTTCACCCAATAGTGTATTGTATCACAATCTAGTAGTTACATTTGAAAATTTTGTTCTAGGAAATTTTGTTTGAGCGCAATCATCAAACTTAATTAAAAAAGTCATTTAAGCCTTTTCACAGTGAGATCTATGCGATATGGCCGAGAAATGTAATTTTGATGTTAACTCCCAAACCGCTGCGCAGAAGTCAACCAAACTTCACCCAATAGTGTATTGTATCACAATCTAGTAGTTACATTTGAAAATTTTGTTCTAGAAAATTTTGTTTGAGCGCAATCATCAAACTTAATTAAAAAAGTCATTTAAGCCTTTTCACAGTGAGATCTATGCGATATGGCCGAGAAATGTAATTTTGATGTTAACTCCCAAACCGCTGCGCAGAAGTCAACCAAACTTCACCCATTAGTGTATTTTATCACAATCTAGTAGTTACATGTGGAAATTTGGTTCTAGGACATTTGATTTGAGCGCAATCCTCAAACTTAGGTCAAAAAAGCCATTTAAGCCTTTTCACAGTGAGATCTATGCGATATGGCCGAGAAATGTAATTTTGATGTTAACTCCCAAACCGCTGCGCAGAAGTCAACCAAACTTCACCCAATAGTGTATTGTATCACAATCTAGTAGTTACATTTAAAAATTTTGTTCTAGGACATTTTGTTTGAACGCAATCATCAAACTTAATTAAAAAAGTCATTTAAGCCTTTTCACAGTGAGATCTATGCGATATGGCCGAGAAATGTAATTTTGATGTTAACTCCCAAACCGCTGCGCAGAAGTCAACCAAACTTCACCCATTAGTGTATTGTATCACAATCTAGTAGTTACATGTGGAAATTTGGTTATAGGACATTTGATTTGAGCGCAATCCTCAAACTTAGGTCAAAAAAGCCATTTAAGCCTTTTCACAGTGAGATCTATGCGATATGGCCGAGAAATGTAATTTTGATGTTAACTCCCAAACCGCTGCGCAGAAGTCAACCAAACTTCACCCAATAGTGTATTGTATCACAATCTAGTAGTTACATTTGAAAATTTTGTTCTAGGAAATTTTGTTTGAGCGCAATCATCAAACTTAATTAAAAAAGTCATTTAAGCCTTTTCACAGTGAGATCTATGCGATATGGCCGAGAAATGTAATTTTGATGTTAACTCCCAAACCGCTGCGCAGAAGTCAACCAAACTTCACCCATTAGTGTATTTTATCACAATCTAGTAGTTACATGTGGAAATTTGGTTCTAGGACATTTGATTTGAGCGCAATCCTCAAACTTAGGTCAAAAAAGCCATTTAAGCCTTTTCACAGTGAGATCTATGCGATATGGCCGAGAAATGTAATTTTGATGTTAACTCCCAAACCGCTGCGCAGAAGTCAACCAAACTTCACCCAATAGTGTATTGTATCACATTCTAGTAGTTACATTTGAAAATTTCGTTCTAGGACATTTGGTTTGAGCGCAATCCTCAAACTTAGGTCAAAAAAGCCATTTAAGCCTTTTCACAGTGAGATCTATGCGATATGGCCGAGAAATGTAATTTTGATGTTAACTCCCAAACCGCTGCGCAGAAGTCAACCAAACTTCACCCAATAGTGTATTGTATCACAATCTAGTAGTTACATTTGAAAATTTTGTTCTAGGACATTTTGTTTGAACGCAATCATCAAACTTAATTAAAAAAGTCATTTAAGCCTTTTCACAGTGAGATCTATGCGATATGGCCGAGAAATGTAATTTTGATGTTAACTCCCAAACCGCTGCGCAGAAGTCAACCAAACTTCACCCAATAGTGTATTGTATCACAATCTAGTAGTTACATTTGAAAATTTTGTTCTAGGACATTTTGTTTGAACGCAATCATCAAACTTAATTAAAAAAGTCATTTAAGCCTTTTCACAGTGAGATCTATGCGATATGGCCGAGAAATGTAATTTTGATGTTAACTCCCAAACCGCTGCGCAGAAGTCAACCAAACTTCACCCAATAGTGTATTGTATCACAATCTAGTAGTTACATTTGAAAATTTTGTTCTAGGAAATTTTGTTTGAGCGCAATCATCAAACTTAATTAAAAAAGTCATTTAAGCCTTTTCACAGTGAGATCTATGCGATATGGCCGAGAAATGTAATTTTGATGTTAACTCCCAAACCGCTGCGCAGAAGTCAACCAAACTTCACCCAATAGTGTATTGTATCACAATCTAGTAGTTACATTTGAAAATTTTGTTCTAGAAAATTTTGTTTGAGCGCAATCATCAAACTTAATTAAAAAAGTCATTTAAGCCTTTTCACAGTGAGATCTATGCGATATGGCCGAGAAATGTAATTTTGATGTTAACTGCCAAACCGCTGCGCAGAAGTCAACCAAACTTCACCCATTAGTGTATTTTATCACAATCTAGTAGTTACATGTGGAAATTTGGTTCTAGGACATTTGATTTGAGCGCAATCCTCAAACTTAGGTCAAAAAAGCCATTTAAGCCTTTTCACAGTGAGATCTATGCGATATGGCCGAGAAATGTAATTTTGATGTTAACTCCCAAACCGCTGCGCAGAAGTCAACCAAACTTCACCCAATAGTGTATTGTATCACAATCTAGTAGTTACATTTAAAAATTTTGTTCTAGGACATTTTGTTTGAACGCAATCATCAAACTTAATTAAAAAAGTCATTTAAGCCTTTTCACAGTGAGATCTATGCGATATGGCCGAGAAATGTAATTTTGATGTTAACTCCCAAACCGCTGCGCAGAAGTCAACCAAACTTCACCCATTAGTGTATTGTATCACAATCTAGTAGTTACATTTGAAAATTTTGTTCTAGGAAATTTTGTTTGAGCGCAATCATCAAACTTAATTAAAAAAGTCATTTAAGCCTTTTCACAGTGAGATCTATGCGATATGGCCGAGAAATGTAATTTTGATGTTAACTCCCAAACCGCTGCGCAGAAGTCAACCAAACTTCACCCAATAGTGTATTGTATCACAATCTAGTAGTTACATTTGAAAATTTTGTTCTAGAAAATTTTGTTTGAGCGCAATCATCAAACTTAATTAAAAAAGTCATTTAAGCCTTTTCACAGTGAGATCTATGCGATATGGCCGAGAAATGTAATTTTGATGTTAACTCCCAAACCGCTGCGCAGAAGTCAACCAAACTTCACCCATTAGTGTATTTTATCACAATCTAGTAGTTACATGTGGAAATTTGGTTCTAGGACATTTGATTTGAGCGCAATCCTCAAACTTAGGTCAAAAAAGCCATTTAAGCCTTTTCACAGTGAGATCTATGCGATATGGCCGAGAAATGTAATTTTGATGTTAACTCCCAAACCGCTGCGCAGAAGTCAACCAAACTTCACCCAATAGTGTATTGTATCACAATCTAGTAGTTACATTTAAAAATTTTGTTCTAGGACATTTTGTTTGAACGCAATCATCAAACTTAATTAAAAAAGTCATTTAAGCCTTTTCACAGTGAGATCTATGCGATATGGCCGAGAAATGTAATTTTGATGTTAACTCCCAAACCGCTGCGCAGAAGTCAACCAAACTTCACCCATTAGTGTATTGTATCACAATCTAGTAGTTACATGTGGAAATTTGGTTATAGGACATTTGATTTGAGCGCAATCCTCAAACTTAGGTCAAAAAAGCCATTTAAGCCTTTTCACAGTGAGATCTATGCGATATGGCCGAGAAATGTAATTTTGATGTTAACTCCCAAACCGCTGCGCAGAAGTCAACCAAACTTCACCCAATAGTGTATTGTATCACAATCTAGTAGTTACATTTGAAAATTTTGTTCTAGGAAATTTTGTTTGAGCGCAATCATCAAACTTAATTAAAAAAGTCATTTAAGCCTTTTCACAGTGAGATCTATGCGATATGGCCGAGAAATGTAATTTTGATGTTAACTCCCAAACCGCTGCGCAGAAGTCAACCAAACTTCACCCATTAGTGTATTTTATCACAATCTAGTAGTTACATGTGGAAATTTGGTTCTAGGACATTTGATTTGAGCGCAATCCTCAAACTTAGGTCAAAAAAGCCATTTAAGCCTTTTCACAGTGAGATCTATGCGATATGGCCGAGAAATGTAATTTTGATGTTAACTCCCAAACCGCTGCGCAGAAGTCAACCAAACTTCACCCAATAGTGTATTGTATCACATTCTAGTAGTTACATTTGAAAATTTCGTTCTAGGACATTTGGTTTGAGCGCAATCCTCAAACTTAGGTCAAAAAAGCCATTTAAGCCTTTTCACAGTGAGATCTATGCGATATGGCCGAGAAATGTAATTTTGATGTTAACTCCCAAACCGCTGCGCAGAAGTCAACCAAACTTCACCCAATAGTGTATTGTATCACAATCTAGTAGTTACATTTGAAAATTTTGTTCTAGGACATTTTGTTTGAACGCAATCATCAAACTTAATTAAAAAAGTCATTTAAGCCTTTTCACAGTGAGATCTATGCGATATGGCCGAGAAATGTAATTTTGATGTTAACTCCCAAACCGCTGCGCAGAAGTCAACCAAACTTCACCCAATAGTGTATTGTATCACAATCTAGTAGTTACATTTGAAAATTTTGTTCTAGGACATTTTGTTTGAACGCAATCATCAAACTTAATTAAAAAAGTCATTTAAGCCTTTTCACAGTGAGATCTATGCGATATGGCCGAGAAATGTAATTTTGATGTTAACTCCCAAACCGCTGCGCAGAAGTCAACCAAACTTCACCCAATAGTGTATTGTATCACAATCTAGTAGTTACATTTGAAAATTTTGTTCTAGGAAATTTTGTTTGAGCGCAATCATCAAACTTAATTAAAAAAGTCATTTAAGCCTTTTCACAGTGAGATCTATGCGATATGGCCGAGAAATGTAATTTTGATGTTAACTCCCAAACCGCTGCGCAGAAGTCAACCAACCTTCACCCAATAGTGTATTGTATCACAATCTAGTAGTTACATTTAAAAATTTTGTTCTAGGACATTTTGTTTGAACGCAATCATCAAACTTAATTAAAAAAGTCATTTAAGCCTTTTCACAGTGAGATCTATGCGATATGGCCGAGAAATGTAATTTTGATGTTAACTCCCAAACCGCTGCGCAGAAGTCAACCAAACTTCACCCATTAGTGTATTGTATCACAATCTAGTAGTTACATGTGGAAATTTGGTTATAGGACATTTGATTTGAGCGCAATCCTCAAACTTAGGTCAAAAAAGCCATTTAAGCCTTTTCACAGTGAGATCTATGCGATATGGCCGAGAAATGTAATTTTGATGTTAACTCCCAAACCGCTGCGCAGAAGTCAACCAAACTTCACCCAATAGTGTATTGTATCACAATCTAGTAGTTACATTTGAAAATTTTGTTCTAGGAAATTTTGTTTGAGCGCAATCATCAAACTTAATTAAAAAAGTCATTTAAGCCTTTTCACAGTGAGATCTATGCGATATGGCCGAGAAATGTAATTTTGATAACTCCCAAACCGCTGCGCAGAAGTCAACCAAACTTCACCCATTAGTGTATTTTATCACAATCTAGTAGTTACATGTGGAAATTTGGTTCTAGGACATTTGATTTGAGCGCAATCCTCAAACTTAGGTCAAAAAAGCCATTTAAGCCTTTTCACAGTGAGATCTATGCGATATGGCCGAGAAATGTAATTTTGATGTTAACTCCCAAACCGCTGCGCAGAAGTCAACCAAACTTCACCCAATAGTGTATTGTATCACATTCTAGTAGTTACATTTGAAAATTTCGTTCTAGGACATTTGGTTTGAGCGCAATCCTCAAACTTAGGTCAAAAAAGCCATTTAAGCCTTTTCACAGTGAGATCTATGCGATATGGCCGAGAAATGTAATTTTGATGTTAACTCCCAAACCGCTGCGCAGAAGTCAACCAAACTTCACCCAATAGTGTATTGTATCACATTCTAGTAGTTACATTTGAAAATTTCGTTCTAGGACATTTGGTTTGAGCGCAATCCTCAAACTTAGGTCAAAAAAGCCATTTAAGCCTTTTCACAGTGAGATCTATGCGATATGGCCGAGAAATGTAATTTTGATGTTAACTCCCAAACCGCTGCGCAGAAGTCAACCAAACTTCACCCAATAGTGTATTGTATCACAATCTAGTAGTTACATTTGAAAATTTTGTTCTAGAAAATTTTGTTTGAGCGCAATCATCAAACTTAATTAAAAAAGTCATTTAAGCCTTTTCACAGTGAGATCTATGCGATATGGCCGAGAAATGTAATTTTGATGTTAACTCCCAAACCGCTGCGCAGAAGTCAACCAAACTTCACCCATTAGTGTATTTTATCACAATCTAGTAGTTACATGTGGAAATTTGGTTCTAGGACATTTGATTTGAGCGCAATCCTCAAACTTAGGTCAAAAAAGCCATTTAAGCCTTTTCACAGTGAGATCTATGCGATATGGCCGAGAAATGTAATTTTGATGTTAACTCCCAAACCGCTGCGCAGAAGTCAACCAAACTTCACCCAATAGTGTATTGTATCACAATCTAGTAGTTACATTTAAAAATTTTGTTCTAGGACATTTTGTTTGAACGCAATCATCAAACTTAATTAAAAAAGTCATTTAAGCCTTTTCACAGTGAGATCTATGCGATATGGCCGAGAAATGTAATTTTGATGTTAACTCCCAAACCGCTGCGCAGAAGTCAACCAAACTTCACCCATTAGTGTATTGTATCACAATCTAGTAGTTACATGTGGAAATTTGGTTATAGGACATTTGATTTGAGCGCAATCCTCAAACTTAGGTCAAAAAAGCCATTTAAGCCTTTTCACAGTGAGATCTATGCGATATGGCCGAGAAATGTAATTTTGATGTTAACTCCCAAACCGCTGCGCAGAAGTCAACCAAACTTCACCCAATAGTGTAATGTATCACAATCTAGTAGTTACATTTGAAAATTTTGTTCTAGGAAATTTTGTTTGAGCGCAATCATCAAACTTAATTAAAAAAGTCATTTAAGCCTTTTCACAGTGAGATCTATGCGATATGGCCGAGAAATGTAATTTTGATGTTAACTCCCAAACCGCTGCGCAGAAGTCAACCAAACTTCACCCATTAGTGTATTTTATCACAATCTAGTAGTTACATGTGGAAATTTGGTTCTAGGACATTTGATTTGAGCGCAATCCTCAAACTTAGGTCAAAAAAGCCATTTAAGCCTTTTCACAGTGAGATCTATGCGATATGGCCGAGAAATGTAATTTTGATGTTAACTCCCAAACCGCTGCGCAGAAGTCAACCAAACTTCACCCAATAGTGTATTGTATCACATTCTAGTAGTTACATTTGAAAATTTCGTTCTAGGACATTTGGTTTGAGCGCAATCCTCAAACTTAGGTCAAAAAAGCCATTTAAGCCTTTTCACAGTGAGATCTATGCGATATGGCCGAGAAATGTAATTTTGATGTTAACTCCCAAACCGCTGCGCAGAAGTCAACCAAACTTCACCCAATAGTGTATTGTATCACATTCTAGTAGTTACATTTGAAAATTTCGTTCTAGGACATTTGGTTTGAGCGCAATCCTCAAACTTAGGTCAAAAAAGCCATTTAAGCCTTTTCACAGTGAGATCTATGCGATATGGCCGAGAAATGTAATTTTGATGTTAACTCCCAAACCGCTGCGCAGAAGTCAACCAAACTTCACCCAATAGTGTATTGTATCACAATCTAGTAGTTACATTTGAAAATTTTGTTCTAGAAAATTTTGTTTGAGCGCAATCATCAAACTTAATTAAAAAAGTCATTTAAGCCTTTTCACAGTGAGATCTATGCGATATGGCCGAGAAATGTAATTTTGATGTTAACTCCCAAACCGCTGCGCAGAAGTCAACCAAACTTCACCCATTAGTGTATTTTATCACAATCTAGTAGTTACATGTGGAAATTTGGTTCTAGGACATTTGATTTGAGCGCAATCCTCAAACTTAGGTCAAAAAAGCCATTTAAGCCTTTTCACAGTGAGATCTATGCGATATGGCCGAGAAATGTAATTTTGATGTTAACTCCCAAACCGCTGCGCAGAAGTCAACCAAACTTCACCCAATAGTGTATTGTATCACAATCTAGTAGTTACATTTAAAAATTTTGTTCTAGGACATTTTGTTTGAACGCAATCATCAAACTTAATTAAAAAAGTCATTTAAGCCTTTTCACAGTGAGATCTATGCGATATGGCCGAGAAATGTAATTTTGATGTTAACTCCCAAACCGCTGCGCAGAAGTCAACCAAACTTCACCCATTAGTGTATTGTATCACAATCTAGTAGTTACATGTGGAAATTTGGTTATAGGACATTTGATTTGAGCGCAATCCTCAAACTTAGGTCAAAAAAGCCATTTAAGCCTTTTCACAGTGAGATCTATGCGATATGGCCGAGAAATGTAATTTTGATGTTAACTCCCAAACCGCTGCGCAGAAGTCAACCAAACTTCACCCAATAGTGTATTGTATCACAATCTAGTAGTTACATTTGAAAATTTTGTTCTAGGAAATTTTGTTTGAGCGCAATCATCAAACTTAATTAAAAAAGTCATTTAAGCCTTTTCACAGTGAGATCTATGCGATATGGCCGAGAAATGTAATTTTGATGTTAACTCCCAAACCGCTGCGCAGAAGTCAACCAAACTTCACCCATTAGTGTATTTTATCACAATCTAGTAGTTACATGTGGAAATTTGGTTCTAGGACATTTGATTTGAGCGCAATCCTCAAACTTAGGTCAAAAAAGCCATTTAAGCCTTTTCACAGTGAGATCTATGCGATATGGCCGAGAAATGTAATTTTGATGTTAACTCCCAAACCGCTGCGCAGAAGTCAACCAAACTTCACCCAATAGTGTATTGTATCACATTCTAGTAGTTACATTTGAAAATTTCGTTCTAGGACATTTGGTTTGAGCGCAATCCTCAAACTTAGGTCAAAAAACCCATTTAAGCCTTTTCACAGTGAGATCTATGCGATATGGCCGAGAAATGTAATTTTGATGTTAACTCCCAAACCGCTGCGCAGAAGTCAACCAAACTTCACCCAATAGTGTATTGTATCACAATCTAGTAGTTACATTTGAAAATTTTGTTCTAGGACATTTTGTTTGAACGCAATCATCAAACTTAATTAAAAAAGTCATTTAAGCCTTTTCACAGTGAGATCTATGCGATATGGCCGAGAAATGTAATTTTGATGTTAACTCCCAAACCGCTGCGCAGAAGTCAACCAAACTTCACCCAATAGTGTATTGTATCACAATCTAGTAGTTACATTTGAAAATTTTGTTCTAGGACATTTTGTTTGAACGCAATCATCAAACTTAATTAAAAAAGTCATTTAAGCCTTTTCACAGTGAGATCTATGCGATATGGCCGAGAAATGTAATTTTGATGTTAACTCCCAAACCGCTGCGCAGAAGTCAACCAAACTTCACCCAATAGTGTATTGTATCACAATCTAGTAGTTACATTTGAAAATTTTGTTCTAGGAAATTTTGTTTGAGCGCAATCATCAAACTTAATTAAAAAAGTCATTTAAGCCTTTTCACAGTGAGATCTATGCGATATGGCCGAGAAATGTAATTTTGATGTTAACTCCCAAACCGCTGCGCAGAAGTCAACCAAACTTCACCCAATAGTGTATTGTATCACAATCTAGTAGTTACATTTGAAAATTTTGTTCTAGAAAATTTTGTTTGAGCGCAATCATCAAACTTAATTAAAAAAGTCATTTAAGCCTTTTCACAGTGAGATCTATGCGATATGGCCGAGAAATGTAATTTTGATGTTAACTCCCAAACCGCTGCGCAGAAGTCAACCAAACTTCACCCATTAGTGTATTTTATCACAATCTAGTAGTTACATGTGGAAATTTGGTTCTAGGACATTTGATTTGAGCGCAATCCTCAAACTTAGGTCAAAAAAGCCATTTAAGCCTTTTCACAGTGAGATCTATGCGATATGGCCGAGAAATGTAATTTTGATGTTAACTCCCAAACCGCTGCGCAGAAGTCAACCAAACTTCACCCAATAGTGTATTGTATCACAATCTAGTAGTTACATTTAAAAATTTTGTTCTAGGACATTTTGTTTGAACGCAATCATCAAACTTAATTAAAAAAGTCATTTAAGCCTTTTCACAGTGAGATCTATGCGATATGGCCGAGAAATGTAATTTTGATGTTAACTCCCAAACCGCTGCGCAGAAGTCAACCAAACTTCACCCATTAGTGTATTGTATCACAATCTAGTAGTTACATGTGGAAATTTGGTTATAGGACATTTGATTTGAGCGCAATCCTCAAACTTAGGTCAAAAAAGCCATTTAAGCCTTTTCACAGTGAGATCTATGCGATATGGCCGAGAAATGTAATTTTGATGTTAACTCCCAAACCGCTGCGCAGAAGTCAACCAAACTTCACCCAATAGTGTATTGTATCACAATCTAGTAGTTACATTTGAAAATTTTGTTCTAGGAAATTTTGTTTGAGCGCAATCATCAAACTTAATTAAAAAAGTCATTTAAGCCTTTTCACAGTGAGATCTATGCGATATGGCCGAGAAATGTAATTTTGATAACTCCCAAACCGCTGCGCAGAAGTCAACCAAACTTCACCCATTAGTGTATTTTATCACAATCTAGTAGTTACATGTGGAAATTTGGTTCTAGGACATTTGATTTGAGCGCAATCCTCAAACTTAGGTCAAAAAAGCCATTTAAGCCTTTTCACAGTGAGATCTATGCGATATGGCCGAGAAATGTAATTTTGATGTTAACTCCCAAACCGCTGCGCAGAAGTCAACCAAACTTCACCCAATAGTGTATTGTATCACATTCTAGTAGTTACATTTGAAAATTTCGTTCTAGGACATTTGGTTTGAGCGCAATCCTCAAACTTAGGTCAAAAAAGCCATTTAAGCCTTTTCACAGTGAGATCTATGCGATATGGCCGAGAAATGTAATTTTGATGTTAACTCCCAAACCGCTGCGCAGAAGTCAACCAAACTTCACCCATTAGTGTATTGTATCACAATCTAGTAGTTACATGTGGAAATTTGGTTATAGGACATTTGATTTGAGCGCAATCCTCAAACTTAGGTCAAAAAAGCCATTTAAGCCTTTTCACAGTGAGATCTATGCGATATGGCCGAGAAATGTAATTTTGATGTTAACTCCCAAACCGCTGCGCAGAAGTCAACCAAACTTCACCCAATAGTGTATTGTATCACAATCTAGTAGTTACATTTGAAAATTTTGTTCTAGGAAATTTTGTTTGAGCGCAATCATCAAACTTAATTAAAAAAGTCATTTAAGCCTTTTCACAGTGAGATCTATGCGATATGGCCGAGAAATGTAATTTTGATGTTAACTCCCAAACCGCTGCGCAGAAGTCAACCAAACTTCACCCAATAGTGTATTGTATCACAATCTAGTAGTTACATGTGGAAATTTGGTTCTAGGACATTTGATTTGAGCGCAATCCTCAAACTTAGGTCAAAAAAGCCATTTAAGCCTTTTCACAGTGAGATCTATGCGATATTGCCGAGAAATGTAATTTTGATGTTAACTCCCAAACCGCTGCGCAGAAGTCAACCAAACTTCACCCAATAGTGTATTGTATCACAATCTAGTAGTTACATTTAAAAATTTTGTTCTAGGACATTTTGTTTGAACGCAATCATCAAACTTAATTAAAAAAGTCATTTAAGCCTTTTCACAGTGAGATCTATGCGATATGGCCGAGAAATGTAATTTTGATGTTAACTCCCAAACCGCTGCGCAGAAGTCAACCAAACTTCACCCATTAGTGTATTGTATCACAATCTAGTAGTTACATGTGGAAATTTGGTTATAGGACATTTGATTTGAGCGCAATCCTCAAACTTAGGTCAAAAAAGCCATTTAAGCCTTTTCACAGTGAGATCTATGCGATATGGCCGAGAAATGTAATTTTGATGTTAACTCCCAAACCGCTGCGCAGAAGTCAACCAAACTTCACCCAATAGTGTATTGTATCACAATCTAGTAGTTACATTTGAAAATTTTGTTCTAGGAAATTTTGTTTGAGCGCAATCATCAAACTTAATTAAAAAAGTCATTTAAGCCTTTTCACAGTGAGATCTATGCGATATGGCCGAGAAATGTAATTTTGATAACTCCCAAACCGCTGCGCAGAAGTCAACCAAACTTCACCCATTAGTGTATTTTATCACAATCTAGTAGTTACATGTGGAAATTTGGTTCTAGGACATTTGATTTGAGCGCAATCCTCAAACTTAGGTCAAAAAAGCCATTTAAGCCTTTTCACAGTGAGATCTATGCGATATGGCCGAGAAATGTAATTTTGATGTTAACTCCCAAACCGCTGCGCAGAAGTCAACCAAACTTCACCCAATAGTGTATTGTATCACATTCTAGTAGTTACATTTGAAAATTTCGTTCTAGGACATTTGGTTTGAGCGCAATCCTCAAACTTAGGTCAAAAAAGCCATTTAAGCCTTTTCACAGTGAGATCTATGCGATATGGCCGAGAAATGTAATTTTGATGTTAACTCCCAAACCGCTGCGCAGAAGTCAACCAAACTTCACCCAATAGTGTATTGTATCACATTCTAGTAGTTACATTTGAAAATTTCGTTCTAGGACATTTGGTTTGAGCGCAATCCTCAAACTTAGGTCAAAAAAGCCATTTAAGCCTTTTCACAGTGAGATCTATGCGATATGGCCGAGAAATGTAATTTTGATGTTAACTCCCAAACCGCTGCGCAGAAGTCAACCAAACTTCACCCAATAGTGTATTGTATCACAATCTAGTAGTTACATTTGAAAATTTTGTTCTAGAAAATTTTGTTTGAGCGCAATCATCAAACTTAATTAAAAAAGTCATTTAAGCCTTTTCACAGTGAGATCTATGCGATATGGCCGAGAAATGTAATTTTGATGTTAACTCCCAAACCGCTGCGCAGAAGTCAACCAAACTTCACCCATTAGTGTATTTTATCACAATCTAGTAGTTACATGTGGAAATTTGGTTCTAGGACATTTGATTTGAGCGCAATCCTCAAACTTAGGTCAAAAAAGCCATTTAAGCCTTTTCACAGTGAGATCTATGCGATATGGCCGAGAAATGTAATTTTGATGTTAACTCCCAAACCGCTGCGCAGAAGTCAACCAAACTTCACCCAATAGTGTATTGTATCACAATCTAGTAGTTACATTTAAAAATTTTGTTCTAGGACATTTTGTTTGAACGCAATCATCAAACTTAATTAAAAAAGTCATTTAAGCCTTTTCACAGTGAGATCTATGCGATATGGCCGAGAAATGTAATTTTGATGTTAACTCCCAAACCGCTGCGCAGAAGTCAACCAAACTTCACCCATTAGTGTATTGTATCACAATCTAGTAGTTACATGTGGAAATTTGGTTATAGGACATTTGATTTGAGCGCAATCCTCAAACTTAGGTCAAAAAAGCCATTTAAGCCTTTTCACAGTGAGATCTATGCGATATGGCCGAGAAATGTAATTTTGATGTTAACTCCCAAACCGCTGCGCAGAAGTCAACCAAACTTCACCCAATAGTGTATTGTATCACAATCTAGTAGTTACATTTGAAAATTTTGTTCTAGGAAATTTTGTTTGAGCGCAATCATCAAACTTAATTAAAAAAGTCATTTAAGCCTTTTCACAGTGAGATCTATGCGATATGGCCGAGAAATGTAATTTTGATGTTAACTCCCAAACCGCTGCGCAGAAGTCAACCAAACTTCACCCATTAGTGTATTTTATCACAATCTAGTAGTTACATGTGGAAATTTGGTTCTAGGACATTTGATTTGAGCGCAATCCTCAAACTTAGGTCAAAAAAGCCATTTAAGCCTTTTCACAGTGAGATCTATGCGATATGGCCGAGAAATGTAATTTTGATGTTAACTCCCAAACCGCTGCGCAGAAGTCAACCAAACTTCACCCAATAGTGTATTGTATCACATTCTAGTAGTTACATTTGAAAATTTCGTTCTAGGACATTTGGTTTGAGCGCAATCCTCAAACTTAGGTCAAAAAACCCATTTAAGCCTTTTCACAGTGAGATCTATGCGATATGGCCGAGAAATGTAATTTTGATGTTAACTCCCAAACCGCTGCGCAGAAGTCAACCAAACTTCACCCAATAGTGTATTGTATCACAATCTAGTAGTTACATTTGAAAATTTTGTTCTAGGACATTTTGTTTGAACGCAATCATCAAACTTAATTAAAAAAGTCATTTAAGCCTTTTCACAGTGAGATCTATGCGATATGGCCGAGAAATGTAATTTTGATGTTAACTCCCAAACCGCTGCGCAGAAGTCAACCAAACTTCACCCAATAGTGTATTGTATCACAATCTAGTAGTTACATTTGAAAATTTTGTTCTAGGACATTTTGTTTGAACGCAATCATCAAACTTAATTAAAAAAGTCATTTAAGCCTTTTCACAGTGAGATCTATGCGATATGGCCGAGAAATGTAATTTTGATGTTAACTCCCAAACCGCTGCGCAGAAGTCAACCAAACTTCACCCAATAGTGTATTGTATCACAATCTAGTAGTTACATTTGAAAATTTTGTTCTAGGACATTTTGTTTGAGCGCAATCCTCAAACTTAGGTCAAAAAAGCCATTTAAGCCTTTTCACAGTGAGATCTATGCGATATGGCCGAGAAATGTAATTTTGATGTTAACTCCCAAACCGCTGCGCAGAAGTCAACCAAACTTCACCCAATAGTGTATTGTATCACAATCTAGTAGTTACATTTGAAAATTTTGTTCTAGGAAATTTTGTTTGAGCGCAATCATCAAACTTAATTAAAAAAGTCATTTAAGCCTTTTCACAGTGAGATCTATGCGATATGGCCGAGAAATGTAATTTTGATGTTAACTCCCAAACCGCTGCGCAGAAGTCAACCAAACTTCACCCATTAGTGTATTGTATCATAATCTAGTAATTACATGTGGAAATTTGGTTCTAGGACATTTGATTTGAGCGCAATCCTCAAACTTAGGTCAAAAAAGCCATTTAAGCCTTTTCACAGTGAGATCTATGCGATATGGCCGAGAAATGTAATTTTGATGTTAACTCCCAAACCGCTGCGCAGAAGTCAACCAAACTTCACCCAATAGTGTATTGTATCACAATCTAGTAGTTACATTTAAAAATTTTGTTCTAGGACATTTTGTTTGAACGCAATCATCAAACTTAATTAAAAAAGTCATTTAAGCCTTTTCACAGTGAGATCTATGCGATATGGCCGAGAAATGTAATTTTGATGTTAACTCCCAAACCGCTGCGCAGAAGTCAACCAAACTTCACCCATTAGTGTATTGTATCACAATCTAGTAGTTACATGTGGAAATTTGGTTATAGGACATTTGATTTGAGCGCAATCCTCAAACTTAGGTCAAAAAAGCCATTTAAGCCTTTTCACAGTGAGATCTATGCGATATGGCCGAGAAATGTAATTTTGATGTTAACTCCCAAACCGCTGCGCAGAAGTCAACCAAACTTCACCCAATAGTGTATTGTATCACAATCTAGTAGTTACATTTGAAAATTTTGTTCTAGGAAATTTTGTTTGAGCGCAATCATCAAACTTAATTAAAAAAGTCATTTAAGCCTTTTCACAGTGAGATCTATGCGATATGGCCGAGAAATGTAATTTTGATGTTAACTCCCAAACCGCTGCGCAGAAGTCAACCAAACTTCACCCATTAGTGTATTTTATCACAATCTAGTAGTTACATGTGGAAATTTGGTTCTAGGACATTTGATTTGAGCGCAATCCTCAAACTTAGGTCAAAAAAGCCATTTAAGCCTTTTCACAGTGAGATCTATGCGATATGGCCGAGAAATGTAATTTTGATGTTAACTCCCAAACCGCTGCGCAGAAGTCAACCAAACTTCACCCAATAGTGTATTGTATCACATTCTAGTAGTTACATTTGAAAATTTCGTTCTAGGACATTTGGTTTGAGCGCAATCCTCAAACTTAGGTCAAAAAAGCCATTTAAGCCTTTTCACAGTGAGATCTATGCGATATGGCCGAGAAATGTAATTTTGATGTTAACTCCCAAACCGCTGCGCAGAAGTCAACCAAACTTCACCCAATAGTGTATTGTATCACAATCTAGTAGTTACATTTGAAAATTTTGTTCTATGACATTTTGTTTGAACGCAATCATCAAACTTAATTAAAAAAGTCATTTAAGCCTTTTCACAGTGAGATCTATGCGATATGGCCGAGAAATGTAATTTTGATGTTAACTCCCAAACCGCTGCGCAGAAGTCAACCAAACTTCACCCAATAGTGTATTGTATCACAATCTAGTAGTTACATTTGAAAATTTTGTTCTAGGACATTTTGTTTGAACGCAATCATCAAACTTAATTAAAAAAGTCATTTAAGCCTTTTCACAGTGAGATCTATGCGATATGGCCGAGAAATGTAATTTTGATGTTAACTCCCAAACCGCTGCGCAGAAGTCAACCAAACTTCACCCAATAGTGTATTGTATCACAATCTAGTAGTTACATTTGAAAATTTTGTTCTAGGACATTTTGTTTGAGCGCAATCCTCAAACTTAGGTCAAAAAAGCCATTTAAGCCTTTTCACAGTGAGATCTATGCGATATGGCCGAGAAATGTAATTTTGATAACTCCCAAACCGCTGCGAAGAAGTCAACCAAACTTCACCCATTAGTGTATTGTATCATAATCTAGTAATTACATGTGGAAATTTGGTTCTAGGACATTTGATTTGAGCGCAATCCTCAAACTTAGGTCAAAAAAGCCATTTAAGCCTTTTCACAGTGAGATCTATGCGATATGGCCGAGAAATGTAATTTTGATGTTAACTCCCAAACCACTGCGCAGAAGTCAACCAAACTTCACCCATTAGTGTATTGTATCACAATCTAGTAGTTACATGTGGAAATTTGGTTCTAGGACATTTGATTTGAGCGCAATCCTCAAACTTAGGTCAAAAAAGCCATTTAAGCCTTTTCACAGTGAGATCTATGCGATATGGCCGAGAAATGTAATTTTGATGTTAACTCCCAAACCGCTGCGCAGAAGTCAACCAAACTTCACCCAATAGTGTATTGTATCACAATCTAGTAGTTACATTTAAAAATTTTGTTCTAGGAAATTTTGTTTGAGCGCAATCATCAAACTTAATTAAAAAAGTCATTTAAGCCTTTTCACAGTGAGATCTATGCGATATGGCCGAGAAATGTAATTTTGATGTTAACTCCCAAACCGCTGCGCAGAAGTCAACCAAACTTCACCCATTAGTGTATTTTATCACAATCTAGTAGTTACATGTGGAAATTTGGTTCTAGGACATTTGATTTGAGCGCAATCCTCAAACTTAGGTCAAAAAAGCCATTTAAGCCTTTTCACAGTGAGATCTATGCGATATGGCCGAGAAATGTAATTTTGATGTTCACTCCCAAACCGCTGCGCAAAAGTCAACCAAACTTCACCCAATAGTGTATTGTATCACATTCTAGTAGTTACATTTGAAAATTTCGTTCTAGGACATTTGGTTTGAGCGCAATCCTCAAACTTAGGTCAAAAAAGTCATTTAAGCCTTTTCACAGTGAGATCTATGCGATATGGCCGAGAAATGTAATTTTGATGTTAACTCCCAAACCGCTGCGCAGAAGTCAACCAAACTTCACCCATTAGTGTATTGTATCACAATCTAGTAGTTACATGTGGAAATTTGGTTATAGGACATTTGATTTGAGCGCAATCCTCAAACTTAGGTCAAAAAAGCCATTTAAGCCTTTTCACAGTGAGATCTATGCGATATGGCCGAGAAATGTAATTTTGATGTTAACTCCCAAACCGCTGCGCAGAAGTCAACCAAACTTCACCCAATAGTGTATTGTATCACAATCTAGTAGTTACATTTGAAAATTTTGTTCTAGGAAATTTTGTTTGAGCGCAATCATCAAACTTAATTAAAAAAGTCATTTAAGCCTTTTCACAGTGAGATCTATGCGATATGGCCGAGAAATGTAATTTTGATGTTAACTCCCAAACCGCTGCGCAGAAGTCAACCAAACTTCACCCATTAGTGTATTTTATCACAATCTAGTAGTTACATGTGGAAATTTGGTTCTAGGACATTTGATTTGAGCGCAATCCTCAAACTTAGGTCAAAAAAGCCATTTAAGCCTTTTCACAGTGAGATCTATGCGATATGGCCGAGAAATGTAATTTTGATGTTAACTCCCAAACCGCTGCGCAGAAGTCAACCAAACTTCACCCAATAGTGTATTGTATCACATTCTAGTAGTTACATTTGAAAATTTCGTTCTAGGACATTTGGTTTGAGCGCAATCCTCAAACTTAGGTCAAAAAAGCCATTTAAGCCTTTTCACAGTGAGATCTATGCGATATGGCCGAGAAATGTAATTTTGATGTTAACTCCCAAACCGCTGCGCAGAAGTCAACCAAACTTCACCCAATAGTGTATTGTATCACAATCTAGTAGTTACATTTGAAAATTTTGTTCTAGGACATTTTGTTTGAACGCAATCATCAAACTTAATTAAAAAAGTCATTTAAGCCTTTTCACAGTGAGATCTATGCGATATGGCCGAGAAATGTAATTTTGATGTTAACTCCCAAACCGCTGCGCAGAAGTCAACCAAACTTCACCCAATAGTGTATTGTATCACAATCTAGTAGTTACATTTGAAAATTTTGTTCTAGGACATTTTGTTTGAACGCAATCATCAAACTTAATTAAAAAAGTCATTTAAGCCTTTTCACAGTGAGATCTATGCGATATGGCCGAGAAATGTAATTTTGATGTTAACTCCCAAACCGCTGCGCAGAAGTCAACCAAACTTCACCCAATAGTGTATTGTATCACAATCTAGTAGTTACATTTGAAAATTTTGTTCTAGGACATTTTGTTTGAACGCAATCATCAAACTTAATTAAAAAAGTCATTTAAGCCTTTTCACAGTGAGATCTATGCGATATGGCCGAGAAATGTAATTTTGATGTTAACTCCCAAACCGCTGCGCAGAAGTCAACCAAACTTCACCCAATAGTGTATTGTATCACAATCTAGTAGTTACATTTGAAAATTTTGTTCTAGGACATTTTGTTTGAGCGCAATCCTCAAACTTAGGTCAAAAAAGCCATTTAAGCCTTTTCACAGTGAGATCTATGCGATATGGCCGAGAAATGTAATTTTGATAACTCCCAAACCGCTGCGAAGAAGTCAACCAAACTTCACCCATTAGTGTATTGTATCATAATCTAGTAATTACATGTGGAAATTTGGTTCTAGGACATTTGATTTGAGCGCAATCCTCAAACTTAGGTCAAAAAAGCCATTTAAGCCTTTTCACAGTGAGATCTATGCGATATGGCCGAGAAATGTAATTTTGATGTTAACTCCCAAACCACTGCGCAGAAGTCAACCAAACTTCACCCATTAGTGTATTGTATCACAATCTAGTAGTTACATGTGGAAATTTGGTTCTAGGACATTTGATTTGAGCGCAATCCTCAAACTTAGGTCAAAAAAGCCATTTAAGCCTTTTCACAGTGAGATCTATGCGATATGGCCGAGAAATGTAATTTTGATGTTAACTCCCAAACCGCTGCGCAGAAGTCAACCAAACTTCACCCAATAGTGTATTGTATCACAATCTAGTAGTTACATTTAAAAATTTTGTTCTAGGAAATTTTGTTTGAGCGCAATCATCAAACTTAATTAAAAAAGTCATTTAAGCCTTTTCACAGTGAGATCTATGCGATATGGCCGAGAAATGTAATTTTGATGTTAACTCCCAAACCGCTGCGCAGAAGTCAACCAAACTTCACCCATTAGTGTATTTTATCACAATCTAGTAGTTACATGTGGAAATTTGGTTCTAGGACATTTGATTTGAGCGCAATCCTCAAACTTAGGTCAAAAAAGCCATTTAAGCCTTTTCACAGTGAGATCTATGCGATATGGCCGAGAAATGTAATTTTGATGTTCACTCCCAAACCGCTGCGCAAAAGTCAACCAAACTTCACCCAATAGTGTATTGTATCACATTCTAGTAGTTACATTTGAAAATTTCGTTCTAGGACATTTGGTTTGAGCGCAATCCTCAAACTTAGGTCAAAAAAGTCATTTAAGCCTTTTCACAGTGAGATCTATGCGATATGGCCGAGAAATGTAATTTTGATGTTAACTCCCAAACCGCTGCGCAGAAGTCAACCAAACTTCACCCATTAGTGTATTGTATCACAATCTAGTAGTTACATGTGGAAATTTGGTTATAGGACATTTGATTTGAGCGCAATCCTCAAACTTAGGTCAAAAAAGCCATTTAAGCCTTTTCACAGTGAGATCTATGCGATATGGCCGAGAAATGTAATTTTGATGTTAACTCCCAAACCGCTGCGCAGAAGTCAACCAAACTTCACCCAATAGTGTATTGTATCACAATCTAGTAGTTACATTTGAAAATTTTGTTCTAGGTAATTTTGTTTGAGCGCAATCATCAAACTTAATTAAAAAAGTCATTTAAGCCTTTTCACAGTGAGATCTATGCGATATGGCCGAGAAATGTAATTTTGATGTTAACTCCCAAACCGCTGCGCAGAAGTCAACCAAACTTCACCCATTAGTGTATTTTATCACAATCTAGTAGTTACATGTGGAAATTTGGTTCTAGGACATTTGATTTGAGCGCAATCCTCAAACTTAGGTCAAAAAAGCCATTTAAGCCTTTTCACAGTGAGATCTATGCGATATGGCCGAGAAATGTAATTTTGATGTTAACTCCCAAACCGCTGCGCAGAAGTCAACCAAACTTCACCCAATAGTGTATTGTATCACATTCTAGTAGTTACATTTGAAAATTTCGTTCTAGGACATTTGGTTTGAGCGCAATCCTCAAACTTAGGTCAAAAAAGCCATTTAAGCCTTTTCACAGTGAGATCTATGCGATATGGCCGAGAAATGTAATTTTGATGTTAACTCCCAAACCGCTGCGCAGAAGTCAACCAAACTTCACCCAATAGTGTATTGTATCACAATCTAGTAGTTACATTTGAAAATTTTGTTCTAGGACATTTTGTTTGAACGCAATCATCAAACTTAATTAAAAAAGTCATTTAAGCCTTTTCACAGTGAGATCTATGCGATATGGCCGAGAAATGTAATTTTGATGTTAACTCCCAAACCGCTGCGCAGAAGTCAACCAAACTTCACCCAATAGTGTATTGTATCACAATCTAGTAGTTACATTTGAAAATTTTGTTCTAGGACATTTTGTTTGAACGCAATCATCAAACTTAATTAAAAAAGTCATTTAAGCCTTTTCACAGTGAGATCTATGCGATATGGCCGAGAAATGTAATTTTGATGTTAACTCCCAAACCGCTGCGCAGAAGTCAACCAAACTTCACCCAATAGTGTATTGTATCACAATCTAGTAGTTACATTTGAAAATTTTGTTCTAGGACATTTTGTTTGAGCGCAATCCTCAAACTTAGGTCAAAAAAGCCATTTAAGCCTTTTCACAGTGAGATCTATGCGATATGGCCGAGAAATGTAATTTTGATAACTCCCAAACCGCTGCGAAGAAGTCAACCAAACTTCACCCATTAGTGTATTGTATCATAATCTAGTAATTACATGTGGAAATTTGGTTCTAGGACATTTGATTTGAGCGCAATCCTCAAACTTAGGTCAAAAAAGCCATTTAAGCCTTTTCACAGTGAGATCTATGCGATATGGCCGAGAAATGTAATTTTGATGTTAACTCCCAAACCACTGCGCAGAAGTCAACCAAACTTCACCCATTAGTGTATTGTATCACAATCTAGTAGTTACATGTGGAAATTTGGTTCTAGGACATTTGATTTGAGCGCAATCCTCAAACTTAGGTCAAAAAAGCCATTTAAGCCTTTTCACAGTGAGATCTATGCGATATGGCCGAGAAATGTAATTTTGATGTTAACTCCCAAACCGCTGCGCAGAAGTCAACCAAACTTCACCCAATAGTGTATTGTATCACAATCTAGTAGTTACATTTAAAAATTTTGTTCTAGGAAATTTTGTTTGAGCGCAATCATCAAACTTAATTAAAAAAGTCATTTAAGCCTTTTCACAGTGAGATCTATGCGATATGGCCGAGAAATGTAATTTTGATGTTAACTCCCAAACCGCTGCGCAGAAGTCAACCAAACTTCACCCATTAGTGTATTTTATCACAATCTAGTAGTTACATGTGGAAATTTGGTTCTAGGACATTTGATTTGAGCGCAATCCTCAAACTTAGGTCAAAAAAGCCATTTAAGCCTTTTCACAGTGAGATCTATGCGATATGGCCGAGAAATGTAATTTTGATGTTCACTCCCAAACCGCTGCGCAAAAGTCAACCAAACTTCACCCAATAGTGTATTGTATCACATTCTAGTAGTTACATTTGAAAATTTCGTTCTAGGACATTTGGTTTGAGCGCAATCCTCAAACTTAGGTCAAAAAAGCCATTTAAGCCTTTTCACAGTGAGATCTATGCGATATGGCCGAGAAATGTAATTTTGATGTTAACTCCCAAACCGCTGCGCAGAAGTCAACCAAACTTCACCCAATAGTGTATTGTATCACAATCTAGTAGTTACATTTGAAAATTTTGTTCTAGGACATTTTGTTTGAGCGCAATCCTCAAACTTAGGTCAAAAAAGCCATTTAAGCCTTTTCACAGTGAGATCTATGCGATATGGCCGAGAAATGTAATTTTGATGTTAACTCCCAAACCGCTGCGCAGAAGTCAACCAAACTTCACCCAATAGTGTATTGTATCACAATCTAGTAGTTACATTTAAAAATTTTGTTCTAGGAAATTTTGTTTGAGCGCAATCATCAAACTTAATTAAAAAAGTCATTTAAGCCTTTTCACAGTGAGATCTATGCGATATGGCCGAGAAATGTAATTTTGATGTTAACTCCCAAACCGCTGCGCAGAAGTCAACCAAACTTCACCCATTAGTGTATTTTATCACAATCTAGTAGTTACATGTGGAAATTTGGTTCTAGGACATTTGATTTGAGCGCAATCCTCAAACTTAGGTCAAAAAAGCCATTTAAGCCTTTTCACAGTGAGATCTATGCGATATGGCCGAGAAATGTAATTTTGATGTTCACTCCCAAACCGCTGCGCAGAAGTCAACCAAACTTCACCCAATAGTGTATTGTATCACATTCTAGTAGTTACATTTGAAAATTTCGTTCTAGGACATTTGGTTTGAGCGCAATCCTCAAACTTAGGTCAAAAAAGCCATTTAAGCCTTTTCACAGTGAGATCTATGCGATATGGCCGAGAAATGTAATTTTGATGTTAACTCCCAAACCGCTGCGCAGAAGTCAACCAAACTTCACCCAATAGTGTATTGTATCACAATCTAGTAGTTACATTTGAAAATTTTGTTCTAGGACATTTTGTTTGAGCGCAATCCTCAAACTTAGGTCAAAAAAGCCATTTAAGCCTTTTCACAGTGAGATCTATGCGATATGGCCGAGAAATGTAATTTTGATGTTAACTCCCAAACCGCTGCGCAGAAGTCAACCAAACTTCACCCAATAGTGTATTGTATCACAATCTAGTAGTTACATTTGAAAATTTTGTTCTAGGAAATTTTGTTTGAGCGCAATCATCAAACTTAATTAAAAAAGTCATTTAAGCCTTTTCACAGTGAGATCTATGCGATATGGCCGAGAAATGTAATTTTGATGTTAACTCCCAAACCGCTGCGCAGAAGTCAACCAAACTTCACCCATTAGTGTATTGTATCATAATCTAGTAATTACATGTGGAAATTCTGTTCTAGGACATTTGATTTGAGCGCAATCCTCAAACTTAGGTCAAAAAAGCCATTTAAGCCTTTTCACAGTGAGATCTATGCGATATGGCCGAGAAATGTAATTTTGATGTTAACTCCCAAACCGCTGCGCAGAAGTCAACCAAACTTCACCCAATAGTGTATTGTATCACAATCTAGTAGTTACATTTAAAAATTTTGTTCTAGGACATTTTGTTTGAACGCAATCATCAAACTTAATTAAAAAAGTCATTTAAGCCTTTTCACAGTGAGATCTATGCGATATGGCCGAGAAATGTAATTTTGATGTTAACTCCCAAACCGCTGCGCAGAAGTCAACCAAACTTCACCCATTAGTGTATTGTATCACAATCTAGTAGTTACATGTGGAAATTTGGTTATAGGACATTTGATTTTAGCGCAATCCTCAAACTTAGGTCAAAAAAGCCATTTAAGCCTTTTCACAGTGAGATCTATGCGATATGGCCGAGAAATGTAATTTTGATGTTAACTCCCAAACCGCTGCGCAGAAGTCAACCAAACTTCACCCAATAGTGTATTGTATCACAATCTAGTAGTTACATTTGAAAATTTTGTTCTAGGAAATTTTGTTTGAGCGCAATCATCAAACTTAATTAAAAAAGTCATTTAAGCCTTTTCACAGTGAGATCTATGCGATATGGCCGAGAAATGTAATTTTGATGTTAACTCCCAAACCGCTGCGCAGAAGTCAACCAAACTTCACCCATTAGTGTATTTTATCACAATCTAGTAGTTACATGTGGAAATTTGGTTCTAGGACATTTGATTTGAGCGCAATCCTCAAACTTAGGTCAAAAAAGCCATTTAAGCCTTTTCACAGTGAGATCTATGCGATATGGCCGAGAAATGTAATTTTGATGTTCACTCCCAAACCGCTGCGCAGAAGTCAACCAAACTTCACCCAATAGTGTATTGTATCACATTCTAGTAGTTACATTTGAAAATTTCGTTCTAGGACATTTGGTTTGAGCGCAATCCTCAAACTTAGGTCAAAAAAGCCATTTAAGCCTTTTCACAGTGAGATCTATGCGATATGGCCGAGAAATGTAATTTTGATGTTAACTCCCAAACCGCTGCGCAGAAGTCAACCAAACTTCACCCAATAGTGTATTGTATCACAATCTAGTAGTTACATTTGAAAATTTTGTTCTAGGAAATTTTGTTTGAGCGCAATCATCAAACTTAATTAAAAAAGTCATTTAAGCCTTTTCACAGTGAGATCTATGCGATATGGCCGAGAAATGTAATTTTGATGTTAACTCCCAAACCGCTGCGCAGAAGTCAACCAAACTTCACCCATTAGTGTATTTTATCACAATCTAGTAGTTACATGTGGAAATTTGGTTCTAGGACATTTGATTTGAGCGCAATCCTCAAACTTAGGTCAAAAAAGCCATTTAAGCCTTTTCACAGTGAGATCTATGCGATATGGCCGAGAAATGTAATTTTGATGTTAACTCCCAAACCGCTGCGCAGAAGTCAACCAAACTTCACCCAATAGTGTATTGTATCACATTCTAGTAGTTACATTTTAAAATTTCGTTCTAGGACATTTGGTTTGAGCGCAATCCTCAAACTTAGGTCAAAAAAGCCATTTAAGCCTTTTCACAGTGAGATCTATGCGATATGGCCGAGAAATGTAATTTTGATGTTAACTCCCAAACCGCTGCGCAGAAGTCAACCAAACTTCACCCAATAGTGTATTGTATCACAATCTAGTAGTTACATTTGAAAATTTTGTTCTAGGAAATTTTGTTTGAGCGCAATCATCAAACTTAATTAAAAAAGTCATTTAAGCCTTTTCACAGTGAGATCTATGCGATATGGCCGAGAAATGTAATTTTGATGTTAACTCCCAAACCGCTGCGCAGAAGTCAACCAAACTTCACCCAATAGTGTATTGTATCACAATCTAGTAGTTACATTTGAAAATTTTGTTCTAGAAAATTTTGTTTGAGCGCAATCATCAAACTTAATTAAAAAAGTCATTTAAGCCTTTTCACAGTGAGATCTATGCGATATGGCCGAGAAATGTAATTTTGATGTTAACTCCCAAACCGCTGCGCAGAAGTCAACCAAACTTCACCCATTAGTGTATTTTATCACAATCTAGTAGTTACATGTGGAAATTTGGTTCTAGGACATTTGATTTGAGCGCAATCCTCAAACTTAGGTCAAAAAAGCCATTTAAGCCTTTTCACAGTGAGATCTATGCGATATGGCCGAGAAATGTAATTTTGATGTTAACTCCCAAACCGCTGCGCAGAAGTCAACCAAACTTCACCCAATAGTGTATTGTATCACAATCTAGTAGTTACATTTAAAAATTTTGTTCTAGGACATTTTGTTTGAACGCAATCATCAAACTTAATTAAAAAAGTCATTTAAGCCTTTTCACAGTGAGATCTATGCGATATGGCCGAGAAATGTAATTTTGATGTTAACTCCCAAACCGCTGCGCAGAAGTCAACCAAACTTCACCCATTAGTGTATTGTATCACAATCTAGTAGTTACATGTGGAAATTTGGTTATAGGACATTTGATTTGAGCGCAATCCTCAAACTTAGGTCAAAAAAGCCATTTAAGCCTTTTCACAGTGAGATCTATGCGATATGGCCGAGAAATGTAATTTTGATGTTA